>NW_006917094.1:1106603-1320579 GCF_000516985.1 Pestalotiopsis fici W106-1 | reverse complement strand
CTTCTCCAGCAGCGGACTCTTATTGGATACTGTCGTCCCAAGGACACACCCAGCCATATGCACCAACCAGCATCTTGACTACGTCTATGGTTCCTGCATTAGTCCGCAGCCAACCACCACGACCAAGTCACCAAACAGAAAGACTCTCCTTCCCTTACTCGCGACATAAGCATGTAATCGCAAGGTGGTGGCTTGACAAGGATCAAGCCGGTTGACTTGGGGTCCAGATTCATTGAGACCCAATCTCGGGGGATTGATTATTTTTAAAAAAGCCAAGAGATCTGGTAGAGAGGCGGACTTGCGGCGGCCGCCATGAGTTTGCATGCCGTAAGGCTTCCCTCCCGTTCCTGGAGGATTACTGGACTGACGTGATTCCAGAAACCAATCAAGGCACCGACCTATAGAGTACATGGCTCACAATCCTCGGGATTTCCCAAATCACTCTGCCAGGAACAACATTCTTTTATGCCCTTTCTCCAAGATCCAACAGAGGCAAGACAAGGAATGGAACCCCAAGGAATAAGAAGAAGAGTCTAGACTTCTGTGCCCTTTCATCATGGCCGAAGATCTTTACTGTTTTCTTTTTCTTTTCTTTTCCTACCTGACCTAAACATCACGTCGAACCGCTGCTGATTCACCTTGATTGATACACCACTAGATTCAGGGTCTCTCAAGATCTTGGGATACAGCCTGTTGATTGTGATAGGGCCATTCCGTCATGGTGGTAAAAATTGGCTGCCAAGTCATATGCGTGAGAAGAGAGATGCCTTCACACAAGACCTTTTTGTTGCGTCTGGGCACCTTACCCCAAACACTCATCCGCAGCCATGAAGGATCTTGTCATACATCAAGGTACAGACGACACCGTCTACATAAGCAAGTATATAATATCTTTGTCGGTCCCCACATGTCTATCGTGAAAGCTGAGTTGTCTGTACTGCCAACTTACTCTTCGATTCTTCCACTTGTATACTTATTATCTGCTTTTCTTGTGCTGACCCCTTCCACTTATACACTTCTCTTATGTTAATCCCTTCTACTCTTAGCCCAAGACTCTTCATTTATACTTGATTATACAAAAGGAGACAACAAACGTTTTCTCAAAATGACTCGTCTGACAAGAATAACCGCGGTCCTTTTCTCGCTGGCCACGAGCGTCTTGTCAGCCACTCTCCCCGTCGTGACCGGAACCGCCAGCACCACAAACCTGCCCGGCGTAGCCCTGATCCAACAAGCCAAGCGGGCGGCCGTGACTGATCGGCCATCACCACCCCTGGCGGCGCGGTCCATGAAGGCGCCGCCCGAGTTCCTGACCCTCCACCTCGTCAACTCGCACACGGCCGCCGTGTCGACGGCGCACGTGCACGACGTCGACAGCCCCCCCGCCGCCTCGGGCAACGTGGGCGCCGGGACCCTGGCCCGGGGCGCGTCGGCCAGTTTCGCCGTGCCCACGGGCTACGTGGGCAACATGGCCCTGAGCGAGGCCGAGTACCCCATCACCGCCGACGACACCCTGATTGAGATCAACTTTTCCATAGCCAAGGACTACGGCAACATTGCCGTTGCGGATGTCGACGTGAGCTACGTCAATGGCTACTCGGTGCCCATTACTTGTTCTTGTGGAGGATCGGTGGTGACTGGTTGCAATAAAGATTTACTCAAGCTGAATACTTGCGCAGTACGTATACCTAGATACATTGTCACCTCCAATTATGTATAGAGCATCATGCTGACACTGTTGATATAGGACCTCTCTCCAGAAAATGCCTGCGTCAACCCGCTCCGTGCCCTAATACCCGCGACCGCGGCTTCTCCCTTCTTCGCGCCTTGCCAGGGTGCCGCGTGGACCTTTGTAAACGACGGCGACGCTGATGCTTGGGGGTCCTGTCAGAGTGGCCAAATATCATGCTGTATTGGCACGGCGTGCCCTGCGAATCCGGATCAGCGAAAAAGATCATGCCGCAAGAATTGAGGAGGGCGGGCACCTTTTTCATCTTCTGGCCGATGCTGGATCACCGGCCTCAATCTAGCCAAAGGCTTCTCAAAATCTTTTTTTCTTTTTTTGGGCTTGACATTATCGACCCTCCAAGACGTTCAACTGTCTACTTCCATGTATATATTTTGTCAAGAAGCGTTGATTTGATTTCAAATGAGAACCAGACAACTTGAGAAGATTCTTATCTATTGGCTCATTATATTTGTCAGATGTGTGAGATAAGATGAGAGAGATACTTTCTAATAAAGTCCTGTTTTGAACTCAGGTAGCAACGATTGTTAATGCCTGCCCACTTCCTTGCACTTTTGATCTGGCTTACAGGCTGGAAGACAGACAATCTTGCCATGTATGGGTCTCGTGTCTTGTTTATGTGTATCGTATACTCTAGGCTATGGAATTGTTGAGTTCCATTCTGTCTTTCTGCAGTTCTCATGCGCCAGTGCAGAATACAAAGATCTCTATCTATAAAGTATCTTTTCAACCAAGTGGAGATGTCAGAACACCCTCATTTGTGGCGTCTCTTGTGAGTCCAACAGCGATCATGCCTCTTCCTTGTTCTTGAAGCCATAGGTTGCCTTTATCCTATGCCCAACCGACTCGCCTGACCAGTACGCCCCCGTCGCCGTGCCCAGCGCAACGTACGGAGCCGTGTGCTCTCCGGCGAACCACAAACCCCGCTCTGGAAGGCCCTGCCGCATAGTCGCAATGTCCTTGTCGCCCTGCTCCAGACCAACCTGGAAGTTACAGTAGCTGCCGCAGCCCGCGAGCTCGTCGTGCACCCAGTTGGTGGCAAAGAAGCAGAGGGGTTGGCAGTCGGGGGACGATGCGTCGTAATGAGGAAGGCGGGAATAATAGGGCCTAAAGAAGTCGTCGAGGAACGTGTTTTGCTTTTCTTTTGATCCCAGTTTTGCGACTTGCTCGGTAATGTACCGGGATTGGTCGCCATAAGTGTAGAACAGCAAGGTCGGATGGCCGGTGCCTTCCGGCAGGGAACCTAGCTCGACGACCTCCTGGTTCCATTTCTCTGGGTTGGTGTCGCTGGGATACTTTGGGGATAGCCACTGGCAGAATCCCGTCACGACCCGGCCGCGCGAGTCCGGCTTGAGCCAGTACGCTTGGGGAAAGCTGATGTAGACTTTCTCGAGGCAACCGTAGCCTATGCTGTTGATGGACTGGGTCATCTCCTTGGGTAGAGCTGGACTGAACGCCTGAGGATGCTTTTTGAGCCAGCCAAGAGGGGCTGTGAACACGACTTCGTCGAATTGCAAGGTCTCGCCTCCGGTAGTTGTCAAGGTCAATTTGCTGCCCTTGTCATCAGTGGTTTTTACCTTGGAGACCACTGTCGAGTACATGATTTTTGCATTGTCCAAAGCCGGCTGGGCAATGATTTGCAGAATCTTCTGGTAAGTACCCGCGCAGAACAGGTTCTCTGTCAAGTATCAGTATGAACTCCTGATTTGCAACACCACTTTCGAAGGGAATTTTCTATTGCATAACCTCCAAATTGGGACGAAAAGTCACGTACCTCCCTCAATGCATTCCTCGAGCCAGAAGAATTTCAAACTTTGAGTGTAGACGGGGCTGCCAACGAATGCTCCCCACATCTCAGCCATTTGCAGGATAAAATTGCGTTTTCTCTCAAAGTCGGGCTTCGTATCCGGTATCCGCTTCTTTACCTGCTCGCAAAAGAAGTCCCAGAGACTCGCTTCAACGCTGATGTTGGGCGAGTTCTTGCTGCTATAGGCAAAGGCGTCTTGGACGATATCCCACATCATGGTTGAGTAAATATCACTATCGCTCTGTGCGAGGAGTCCGCCATCCTCGTCGTAAATGTACGTGTTCTCGTCCCACCGACTAAGCGGGATCTGAGCCGAGGCGGCAATGTCCAGGATTGGGTTGTCCTCGGTGCCGTGGATCCAGTTGGGGCCGCAGTCGACGACGTGATCGCTGCCCGGCAGCTTAATCTGGTGAACGCGGCCACCGATGCGGTCGCGGCCTTCAATCAGGGTCACTTCGAACTCGTCCCGCTCCAGCAGAATACCGGCGCATCTCAGACCGGCCAAACCCGCGCCGACAATGGCAATCCGAGGTTTGTGCTCGCGTGCTTTGGTTCGGCGCTGCCATACATTAGATTTCTGTCTGAGCTCGAGGTTGATTGCGGAGACGAATTTACCTTGCCAAGCCTCGACACTAAGTCGTTGGCCTCTGTCAGCTGCCCCGGATCCCCCATAATGGCGCTGAAGAACCGGGAGGCCTTGAGGTCTTGCGATATGCGCGATGTGTTTTTGCCGAAGCCACTGCCAAAAGACATGGAGTAAGTATCCATGTTGAATATCGAATGATAAATGTGGTCATGAAGTTAAAGGATATCGTTGATGAAAATATTCCGTGTTGAGAGGAGGCTCTTCTGGCTCAAGGGTCTTTTATGTTCTGGACACCCAGAGCAGCAATGTGAAGCCAAAGTACAAGTTGAAGTCTGAATCAGAACGTAAACGTAGTGAGGTGCCAGGCTGGCGATGACTAATATCGAAGAGTATGCATCGCCATTACTGGAAAGGGTGACGTGGAGTATATGTAGATCACACCTTCTACACACTCGCTGGCCTGAATCGAAAGAGACGGTGGGCCAGTTCTCGCATGCGACTTGAGCCAGACCAATAGATCACGAATTTCAAAAGGTCGAAATTACTTTTCGACAACTGCCAATATCCAATGTAGATTCTCTTATCAGTGCTGCTCAACATCCAAGATGTAAGCAGCATCCCCTAATAAGCCGCCTAGAGCTCATCTCGCCTAACGCGGGCCCTCGAGTGCCAAGTGCCTGGAGTAAGGAAACCACCCTCCAAAACCGCCCATGAGATGCATTGGGGAGTTGTCATTGGGCCAAATTGTCTCTGTCAGAGGAAGCGCATCCGGCTTTAGTCGGCTGATGTTGAATGCTACCAAGCATGGAAACCGAGCAGGGCGTTGAAAGCAGAGCGGGGAAAGATAAAATCACAGAGCGGCAGGATTCGAAATATATAGACCATGTATGAACAGACAACTTACCGTATCAGTGACCTTGATGAAACGAATAGTAGCGAGGTCGTTTGAACTGCTGAGATCATCACTTTGCGGTGGCGTCTTAAAGATTTATGCCACGTGGGTTGTAGAAAACCGGCCGCGTGCAAAATGCGAAAACGGCAGTGGACGGAACGGTGTGGTGTATCCACTAGCAGGCCGAAGTTGAGCAAGCACAAGACGACGCTACTGACAAGTACAGTGTTTGCGCCCAACTAGAAGTTATACAAACCAGACCCGTACAAACTTGCACTACATGGATACTCAATCACTATTACAAGTCACACACACATACATACATGGCCATATACAGGAACGGCCACGACAGCTTCAGGTGGGTATTCAAGACAAGTTGCATTCGTTACCCAGTTGCAAGTATCTAAAAAAAAAAATTGTCATCTATATACACTACTAAGGACAATCATCCCTGATTCTCATTTCACTGAAAAGAAAGCTCAAATCCAGAACGCCTCATTCATAACCTCATCATGAATCATGCTGTGGCATTTCCGCATTCCCGTCTATTCCCTGTTCCAGAAGTCTTCGAATCATGTCATCAAATTGCTTTCATCACCTTGCTGGGCTGGGGACGCCCTCCACATGGCCCTGAATTAAACTCTCCAGCTCCCAAGGGCTGAGCGTGCTTCTTCTCCTGGAGATGGCCTTGCTCGGTCTCCTGTCACGCTTGCGTTTTTCCGATCTTGGCGATCGGCTTTGAATATTCGTGTCCGGCTTTGCGAGTTCATCTTCCTCAGGCTCCACTAGTCGTACTGCTGCAGGATGAGGAACATCTCTCTTTACCGGGTCTGTGCTTGTCTCGTCCAATACAGGTAGCTCTTGAACAGTGCTTGTGCTCTCTGGCTTGCGATTTGTTCGCGCAGCCTTCAGCTTCGCCCGTACTCGAGCTGCATCTGCCTGGCGCTCCGACGCCTCGAGCTTGGCAGATATCGATGCCATAGTGATGGGGCTTGGCTGAACAGGTGGGTTGTCAACCCGTGGAAGCCGGGCTGAGCTTGATGGCCGATCATGAGAAACACTCGTTACAGAGTCTGCCCCTGAGTTTGCTCCTGTTGACTTTGAAGCTGGCTTCCCAGTGACGGAAGCTTGTTTCTTGGTTGCGTCGGGTGCCGATGCCGTCCGCTTCGCAGCCTTTCTAGGTCTGGTGGACGATGTTGGCTTGGGAGGTTCGACGTGTGACACTGTCGTCTCAGTGATTTGTTTCTTGCTAGACGCTCGTGTCGGCTGCTGCGACCGAGGAATGTCCCGCGCTGAAAGTGACTTTTGCTCTGCACCGAATTCTGGTGCCTTGGGCGCCGGGCCCGAGAATAGCTTACGGGAAGGATTCGACCGGATCGGGGATTCATATGACTCTCCAAATAAGGTGCTTTCATGCATTTCTGTAGTTGAAGGCTTGAGCAGCTCTTGCGAGTCTGCAACTGATCTCAAGCTTCTGCTGGATTTCTGAGGCCGGGGGCCGTGAGGTGGGGGCGCTGGTGGTTGGCTTGTAGTGGTTGCCATCGCAAATGATGTTTCCTCGGCGACAGTGGTTGCATCGCCTGGCCGGCTTCGACGCGAGCCCCTTTTGCTGTTCTGAGAGCCCCTGTTGGCTGATGAGTAGGAGTCTTTGAGAGGGCTCAAGTGAGGTGGTATGGGCAACGGAGGCGAGCTTGTGGTGGTACTGTTTGTTGACTCTTGTAGAACCTCGACGTTAGGTTCTTCGACCTCGAGCTCATCCATATCAACATCGTCCTGGAATATACTAGATTCCGAGTCGTCGTCTGGCTCTTGTTCATGACTTGGCGCAGGCACAAGATGCAACGACTCTGCGGGGCTTCGGTACTCGACCGAGTTGAAATGGGAACCATCTTCTTCGTCTTCTTCTTGTACGCAAGACAACTCCTGATAATGCTTGTCCGTATCTGGGCCAGAGTTTCTGCTTTCTGTGATGCGCACCGGGCTGAGCCTCATGCCCATTTGCAACTCTTCCATGTCGACAGGCTTGCCGCTGGAGACCATGCGCCTACGCCAGCCATCCATCAGGTTAACGGCATCCTTCCAGCGGGCCTCCATGCGCTCCCAACCTTCGCGAAGCCGGGCAATCTCTGTTTCACGAATCTCCACCTCTTCGATAGGAACAAATGAAGGGTTGGTGAGTATAGTCCTAAGATGCTCGAGGATCCCTTCAAGCTCAGATGCCAACTCCTCAGCATTTCGATGTCCCTGAGGCGCATTATAGCAACCGCGATCATCGATATTCATGTGGTCATTGTCGGCTTGCTGAAGGCCACTCATGTCGCGCAGACTTTCGACAGTTCGGTGCACCAGGTTCAGGAGGGTGGAATTCTCCTCGCTGAGACTCTTTGCCAACTCGGTCAAGAATTCATTCGTCTCCATGCGCAAGCTGTAGTGCTCATCGTCGGTGCTGCTGCGGCCCATGCCCCCTCCATCAATCTCGGCTCCGACCTCACCAACGACCGTGATGCTAACGACATCACGGCTCTTGCTACCTCCTCTCACCCTTCCGGCGTCAATAACTGCCTTTTTGAGGCTCTCGATTTGCCTGTCTCGCTTGCGGACCTCGTTGGCGCAGGCGGCACGACCTTGAGCTACCAGTGACTTTGTCTTTGCAATCTCGTCCTTGAGCTTGTGGACAGTCGACTCTGTAGATCTGACCTGGAGTCGTAGTGTGCGCTCCACCGCGTCGGCGCCGTCGAGCCTGCGCTGGGTCTCTGTGAGTTTCTCGGACAATCTTGTCGTTTCTGTTGTGTGGCGTTGGTTATCGGCACGTAGTGATAGCAGTGTATTGCTAAGTGATTCTCGGTGGACTGCGTCGCGCTGGACAAGGCCAAAGATGGAGTCAGCATCGGTTCATCATTGTTTCTGTCTCATGTATAATAGGGTATATAGGCAAACTCACGTCACGTCGCAAAATCAAGTCGTTTACCACACCCATAATCTTCCCCATGGTCCCCTGCAGACCCTCGCCGCCCTCGGGGTCGGCAAAGTCAATGCTCTGGCCATCGCGTAGAAGGCCGCGGGATAATAGCTGGTTGTTGATGTACAGCGAGGCTGTTCGGAGGTTATCCGAGTCAATCATGGCCAAGATAAGCGCACGCGCGTAGCTGTTGGCATCCAAGGCAGAGATGGTTTAAGAGACCGTCTCTCGTCGGTCGCAAAAGGAATGGCGGTCAAGTCTAGAAGAATAAAAAGCAAGCATCGGGAGATTCCTTCTATTCCATATACGGGGCGGCGACATGCGGCTGGGAGACGCAAGCCGGAAAGAAAACCGTTGGTTCCTGGCCACGCAAAATGCAAGAAGGCATGTAAAATGTATCCAGAAATATTGGATCCCTGAGTCAAGAGAAAAAAGGCAGTATCCCGGGAGCAAGGGAACAACCTTACGTAGAAGGTCGAGAAATTGGAGCGATTTGGACAGACAGGGCTGCAGGCAATCAAAACCGAGTCCGGGTTTTGCTTGTCGCGTCGGAGGCGTTCGCAATGTGAGAAAAAGGTCCCCTGGAAAGCAAAAGTGGCAGCATCAGTGGGATGTTTTGGTGTGGTTGCCATGGGGGGTCTCAGTAAACAAACCTTGTATGGTGACAGGGTTATATTGGCCAAGCTTGCACTGGCTTGGCAAGCTTTACCCTTTAGGGGCCCTGGGTACCTGTTAGGCGTGGGGAATTTGCGTCGTTGGCAAGTCACCCAACCACCTCTCCATAGTGCTTGTGGACTCTTCCATTTTTTCTTCGCTCGCTTGGCTTCATGGGAAGTTGGGAAGTGCCTCGTTCATTTGAAAAGAGTCACCATCTCACGTGGCAACAGAACTACGGGTTGGCTTTGAGCTGTCCGCCTCAAATTGGTTGGGCATTGACGACCCTCAAGAACCTCTCTCCACCAACCAGGTCAATCCATCCCAACTTTTCCGATACTTGTTAAGTTGCCGTGGCATCAATCGATTTAATTGTTCCTCCCGGCCGCTAACTAAGTGCAGTCGGGTGGGTTGATCTTATTAGCAGCGTACCAATGCGCCGATGAGCCAAACACAGACTGTCCCAACTCTCAGGGACTTCCGGGGGGGAGGCTCACGGACGTCACCCGCGGACGCAGCCGCTTCTGCATTGTGCGACTCACTTTGAGCACTTGGACCCTGGCGAAGGGGCAAGGGAAACGCAAATTTAGATCAGCATGAGAAAAGAAACATTGCGAGACTCGAAGAGAAAGTGCGTGCGCGTCCAGCCAGATGCATGATTCAGTTCTCTGCTTCAAATCCCCAGATCCTGACGTAGGACAGCCCACTTTTTCTGTCCTCCCAGCCCAGATGCTTACAAGTTACTCCTACGCCATTGTAAGTCGATTTACCAAGGTAGGTAGATTCTGGTGATGCTGGGAGATAACTCAGGTGAGCCATACACCATCACCATCACAGCCACCGTACCTCATCACGATTACCTTTGATACACATCCCGTCCATCGGATGTCGTCTTTCATATTCTCATGTACGACTCATGATTCACCTCCTGCCATCCAAGTACGTAGACAATGGCTATCTGCCGTGCCGAGCAGAATACCCAGCCTTGCCAAGAATCAAGAAAGTCCTCCACTCAGCCTTCCTCCCATTGTTCCGATGAGGATCCAATGATCGCCAGGTCCGAGTAGCCATACACTTTCATGGGGGCACGGGAAGGGAAAGTTCAGTAGACTCAATCGTCTGCATGAGATAAGACCCCGAGTAGCTTTTGGAATCCCCTCCCTCAACCTTCGCCGACAGCCGCGAAACTCGGACTTCGGATATCCTCCTCTAAATCATGATAATTTGAAAGACTCGAGTCGTCCACATCTGAGTTCTTGAAACTGCACGTGGTCCATGATCTCGATCACGTACATACCCGCCATTTCTCACGTACAGCTCTGCGGTAGACGTGAGATCGAAATATAGCGCTATGGCAATGTTCAGCGGCCAGACTCAGCTACACGCGCTAGCAAGCAACACGATGCTCCCAGCCCAGCGGTGACGCTTGGACGATCAGTCTGTCTGGATATGTCATGTCTCTCAGACTTGTCCGCATCTTCCGAAACGAGCACAGGTATCTGTATACGAAGGCTTGGACAGAATATCCCCGCCAAGGTGCTGATTGCCTCCAAGTTCGACAACAATACTCTGGCAGGAAGATCATCATTACACTCCACCCTGATCTGACCAACAAACCACTCTGAGCCCAATAATGATACCTATCATAAATCACATTACTTCCTCGTGACACATTAGTTCAGTTGACGATCGATGGATTTGATCTCATTCTTATGGACTTGGAATCATACTGTACTGACACAGTAATAGCTATACTACACAGGAGCGCGATCCGACTTCCCATGATGTCGTCCAATCACAAGTCCAAACGGGTGCGATATGAAATCCCAGATAGCCCTCAGTATTGGCTTGGGCTCGCTAGGTTTCAACATACCTTGTTGTGTTTGCAGATACATTTTGCTCAAGGTGTCCACAGCCTCTTGTGTCAAGTCCCCAACATATGCAACCTCCAAATGTTGATGGTGTATCGTGTATGGGCGCTCGCAGTTGATGTATATGTCGTCATGGATTCTTCGGCCTCCTGATACTTCTATTTCAATCGTGTGTGTTGGACATGGCTGCTGCTTCAACGCCTTTACGCCTTTGCTCCGCAGTCGGAGCCGGCTGCGTAAGAAATCTGTATCTCGAAATGTAATGTCTCGATACCGGCAAAGAGGCAGACAAACCAGGTCCCTAGCTCGGCCCACCACTACCATACAACGGTTGGCAATAGTCTTGTCTTCATGCTGGCCGGAAATCTCGAAAACCTTTCCGTATCCATACCATCGACCGGTTGCCCTCCGCTGGAACTCGTAATCCGGCAGGGAATCCAGGGTGACTTGTGTCTCCTCCGGGTAATGTTCTGGACCGAATGAAGTTACACTACGACTGCGGCCTCGAGAATGTCTCCTCAGGTCGACGGGTAAGTGTAAGCTCGTCCTGTTATCGGCAAATCCCGTGTCGATAAGCGATTCTGGCGGCGAGGCATACGTATCGGCGGGTGACATTGTATTAGAAATACCGAGTCCGAAAGACGCTGTCCCAAAAGTTTCTTCCGACGTTCGAGTGCGTTGGCCATGTGGTACTGCTTCATTTGGAGGTTTTACTGCATATTCTTTTAGTGGTTGAAAACGGCCTTGAAGACGCCGGAATTGCAATATCGACAATATGGAAATATGCCTACCGATATTTCTGTTCACCGTTCTTACGTCTCCATCACCACCTGCGACATTTCTGTTATAGAAATGGCCACCACCTACGGCCTGATGGCTGTCACCAAAATACAAGTTGAAATGTGAGTTACCAGGGGCGGCACGTTGCCCGTTCATATTGATGATTCGGTACAGTCAGAAAAATGCCCAATGTTGTAGAGATTGCAATATGCTGGATATGATACCCACGCTGCTCATGTTTGGTAGGGTAATAACAGGCCAGAGTCCTGGAGTCACGGGGGCAACTCTGCCTTGATATGCACTATTTCTTACATCTTGCTTCCTGGGCTCTGAAGTCAGCCTCATCGCATATATCCCTGCCTCAGGGGTTTTCACCGAGTATGGTATTTGCTGACAGGCCTTCATTAGGGAGGTTCGGCTGCAGGTGGGCTGTGTTTGCCCCTCACTTGAGGACCTCGCATAAAAACAATTCTTTTCCCTTTCCCCTTTCCTAATTTCTTTTTTTTCCCTCTCTCTCTATCTCTCTCGAATGCGAATGGAATCAGTGTTTGCGAACATTGACTCTGACTCATACACAACTCTATATAATTGTCAATCGTTCAGATCCTCCCAGGTGCGGTCCGGCTCTGAGCTATACTTTGCGATCACCATAATTACTGACTCACACCCAAGTGAAGGATATCCTGATTCCCTTTACCCTGTGTCGCAGCTGGTTTCTCGCTTCTGCTTTATGGGCCTCACCGAACCTTTGGCATGATCTCATTGGACATCCCACGAACTTGGTGGACGACCCAACGACCTATGAGGTGGCACTGCATACGCTAATCATCAAAGATGCAATGGAAAACTTGGTCTCTCCTACGAAACTTTAGCGCCCAAGGCTGCTGCTGCCGCCTTGATGGCAATTCTTGAACAAGGCCGCGCCCTAGAAATGTCATCAAGATCGTAAATGCAAAAGAAGCACAGGATCATTACAACAACGCCATAAGCACGAATATGGCGGAGGCGGCTGGCTTGGCCGTAGGAACCATTGCTTTGGCAAGCTTGTTCCAGACCTGCCTCGACTTCCTCGAGTATATCGAAGACGCGCGCAATACCAAGGGCGACCAAGATCGCGGAGAGACAAAACTCGGACTGCTCAAGATCAGGCTGAGGCAATGGGGGGATGACCTTCAAGTTTCGCACCCTGGTCACGAAGATGGAGGGTTGCGAAAGCATTGGCCAGAAGAAGGAGGGACAATAAGCAAGAGTCTTATTGGGATTGCCGCGATTTTGGATGAGGCAGCCAACTTGAACCGCAAATATGAGTCATATAATATGAAGGAATCCCCATCGTCATCACCGGACCTCGAACTTGATAAAGGATCTGGCGAAACACAGGTACTGCGCCGCAAATACTGCAAGTATTTGATCATCTTCAAACAACGAGCATCTTGGGCCTTGAAAGACAAGAAGAAACTCCACAGCCTTTTGACAGAGCTTGATTTCTTCATCACCAACTTGGAAAAAGTTACCGTCAAACTATTGCAGACGGGTGAGTATATCTCCATGCGACATCTCCCCGCTCAACTAACGCTTGATGCATAGGTAGTTTTGAATATTACCAAAGTCCGACATATGAAAGCGATTCCGACATGAGTCGCCAAAACAGCCATCACACTTCTTATCCACCCTCCATGACCCGTGATTACGGCTCCGACATGAGCAGTCGCAGTAGCAAGTCCAGTGCGCACCACAACACCCCGTCGCAATGGCCTTCTTCAGACCAGCAGCGTGGTAACTTTCAGGCTCTTGTCCAACATGGCCAGGCATCGGGGCAGTCACGTATGACTAGTTCTCAAGCTCTGGTGCGTCTACCCGGATCTACTTCTTCAGGCCACCGGAACAGTCAAGGTGCGCCCAGCCACAACCGCACCTACCAAAGTGGCACGGACAAGGACGGCAACACCTACAATCATTGCGTCGCCGATATCGAGGCCAAACAGTTTAATGGGAATGTAGATTCGGATTCGCGCTCGGGGAGACACACATACAATGAGAACGAGGCAAAAGGAAAGGCCAAGCAAGTGAATGGAAATTCAAGCTATCAGTTCGCAATGGATTTTTTCAAATGACGGTCAAGGAGAAATGGTTGGACCCTAGCAAATGGCACAATGATGCAGGTTTTTCATACGATAGATAGCCTTTCAATGCAACAAAGTATACCGCCTTGTCGGACTCACAACGTAAAGCAAGTCAATCGTTCATGATGTAGATTTGCTGTTGGTTGCGCCGTCCTACAATTCCAGGTAGGTTTCGCACACGACGTGGATACACACTGGCACAAATGATTTCCAGACACAACATTCGTCGTGACGTAGCATTACAAAGCAATGCAATTCCCTGGGAAGTTTCCATGTGCAATGATGCGAGCTTCTTGGGGTGGACTTTTGGTGGTAGAGAGGATATACCATCTTACGAATCATCGTAGATCACTGTGCAAAAGATTTGAAATTTGATGAATTTACATAGCTTCCATCGCCCCCCAAATATGAAATGAGAAAAAAAAAAAAAAAAAAAAAAAGGACTCTGATCTCGAGTCCAACTGAAGTAGTGTTTGGTCTGGGCATTAACCCCTGAAAGGTACATGGTAACGGTACAGATATAACCAGAATCCTGAAAGTCTAAAAATATTTATGGTGCGCAAAGAAGCTTCAGATGGGATGCTCTGTTTGGACTCGGTCTTGACACGTAGCACGCTCTTCATCTTTGAGAACCCTTGAACATTGCGAATGACCTATCGCGGAGGCAGCGAGGATTGTGGTCCCTCACCAGGCAATGAATCATATCCAGAATCTGATACCAGCTTTGTGGCGCATGTACACTGCTGCAAAGCATCATTCCCCCCCAGACTGTCAAAAGCTGGGTTACCTTCATGCCAGCCTGGGTTACTCGACAGAAAGTCTGAGGCCGGCGATTCTATGCTTTGATCATCGAATGGGCCCCAAGGGAAAGGGTCAAAAACATTTCCGAGACCGATGGAATCTATGCCGAATATCGATGACTCCACCTGTTGCGACTGCTCATGAGCAGCTCTGATCGCACAATCTGAAGATTCGCTGACAGCATGCATGACAGGTGTTTCTGGTCCGTTTTGCAGCCCGTTCTGTGGATCGTCTGGTGTATGTGTTAAACGTGGCAGGTCATTGAGTGCTTGATTAACAGTCTCCTCGCAAATCGTTTGCAGGTCGCCATGGCTCAAATTGATCCCCTCAAGACGTTCCGCCAGAACCTCTGCGACGAGTTTTGGTAATACTTGGCGTAGGTACGCTTCACGTTTCTCTGAGCTTTCACCAAGCGGAAAGTCAAGGTAATCTTCAGGAACGTAGTCTGTTTATAAAATGTGTCAGCATTAACCAAATTTAAAGTGTCAAGAGTGCGCAATCGCCACGTACAAGGCAAGGGTATATCATCCTTGGCCACGCTGGGGAAAATGATCATGTATGCCTTTCGCCATTTATCACACTCTGCCATCTTGCTGAAAGTTTTTCGAGAAGACCTAAGTTTCCTCTCTTGAGACTCGTCCAAGCCGTCTATTCGCACCTCTGGAGAAACATCACATGGAGGATCACTTCGTTGATGACTGGTCAACGCGGCTTCGTCTTGGAATACCTCCCAGCAACGACTACAGTGCTTCGGTTTCATATGTCTCTTGAACAAATGGTCCCTGCATGAGAGGTTTTGATTAGCAGTGACTTGATAAGTATATCCTTGGTCCTTACTTGAGTCTATGCATATCAGGCCAGCCGGGTCCACAGCAATAGCGCTTGTGGCCATACCTCGATCTGTCATATTTGAAGAAAGGGCAGGCGAAAAGGGGTCGGTCTTCGTTCTTCTTTCCCTTAGAGGTGTTATCTGTTGTTTTCTCTTCATCACTTTCCTCGCCGGGATCGCGATCGAGCCTCCTTTTCTTCTCTGGCCGTTGGGATCGTCGTGGATCAGAGCCTGCCTGACTGTTTTCGTTTCTAGATGTGGACAATGTTGAAGTACAGGATGATATGAGACTAGAGGAGGGCGTATGTTCTCGGAAGCGTCCGTCACGGACTTGATACTGAGGATAAATAGACTCAGTAAGTCTTCGTATCTCATGTTGTAGTCTCCCTAAACGTTCAGAGGGCAATCCCAATGACAGGAAACTGCTCAAAGACGTTCTATCGTCTAAGCCACGAATTTTTGCTGAATTTTCAACTTGATCGGCCTTTGAGTGCTCTTCAGTCTTGCCATCGTGAGATATAGCGAGTTTATTGAGCCTGTCTGCAAGACTTTGCTGGCCTGGTCTGTTCAGAGAGTCATCAATGTTTAGCATGAATGTGCTAGACTCCCAAGGTTCTGCATTTGTGTCCGATGGTACAGATGAGGGCGACATGTTGAGCGGTCTCTGTGGAGCATCACCCAACTCTGCAGCAGTCGGATGTATGTCCTGTGTGGTGTCCGCGTAGGTGGAGTTTCTCCCCGATTTGTGGCCAAAGGTGAAGCTGCTTCCTGATTCCCAATTCCTCGGGGCAAATACTTCGGGCAGACGTGATGGCGCAGTTGTAATGTTGTGGGTAAAGACATCAGCAGGTGCTTCACATGATTTGCTAATTTGAGACTCGGATGCATGGATGAGCTTTGTAGAATCGGACTCTGATTTCCCGCCATCGAAGCGTCCAGCGTGAGAGTCCAAGGATGTGGGACCTTTGAGCGAGTCTGTTGGCAAGAGATTACCATCTCCTACGGTTGCGACGCCGCGGTCGGGCAGGGAAGCTGAGAACTCTTCGCTTGTGAACTGGGGCTTCGAGCTGGCAGAAGAGGCATCGCTATCATCGGCTGGAGTTGATAAATTTACTCGGAGCTGAAGACCTGGGGATCCCTCACTTGATGAGTCTGATTTCTCACAAGTGGAAGTTTGGAAAGTTTTGACATCACTGCTGTTATGCTCTTCCCAAGAAACTGGCATGATTGAGGTCTGGGGTTGGATCGATGCGGTGGCATGCTTGGAATCCAGAAATTCGGACTTCTCGTCTTCCTGTATCTTTAGGATGCTCTCGTGTTCACCATCCGGACTTTTTGTGACTGGCAAGTCGTGATTGCTCGGCTCTTGTGGATCACCTCTGCTCGTTGGAGCGTCTGACCATGAACCTCGAGGCATGCTGCCCATGCTGTCCTGTTCCTGTCGAGCCATCATGAGCCGCTTCTTGTTTTGCTGTTCCAGGAGCATCATTTGCATCTGATTATCTTGCAGAGCGTGATTGCTGCCGCCGCCCTGGCCGTTATTAGGTGCGCCAGGTCTTATACCGCCTGCTGGGAACTCGTTGGCGTCGTAAAGGCTGCTCATATCATCAGTAGGTGTCGGAGATTTGATTGAAGATCCCATTCGCCCAGGGCTCTCCTTATCAGTTCCGGTGTCATAGGGGACCTTTTTCATCTCTGCTTGCGTCGTTGTCAGATAATTATAATAGTTGGATCTAGATGCCCTATAGTCAGGATGTGGTTCAGCTTGAGAATAGCCTCTCGCGGTCTCCTGATGCACAGAAACACCATCGCGGGATACGACTGTCTTCTTGTAGTCTTCTGGGTATTGTTAGCGTCGTTATTTGGTAACTGCGTTGATTGTGCCTTACTCCTAGTTGGGGAGCGGTACTCTTGGTAGTAAACATCTTTTGAAGGTGCGGCACTCGAGTTAGTGCTGGATCCCGAACCGCCGTAGCCAGAATCACAGTATTGGTAATCCATGTCGTATCCAACGGAGCGCTCTGAAATTAGCGGACAGCCCAGGATCAAGATCTCGTGCCAAGGATCGATAGCACAGGTTGATAGAAGAACCAGAACGAGAATTGAAGCTCAATCGAGGACGAAGACCTGAGATGTACAAGAAAGCTTGAAAGAAAGGCCTTGCACATATGAATAGCGAGTGTGGAAGTCATTTTGCATCTGTTGCAAAATTTCAACCCTATCCCGAAAAGTGGGAGGGGCAGTCGCAGACCAAGTTCAGCGCAGCTGCGCCCAAACATATTGCGGTACATTACCCAACACACCACCGCAGTGAGATTTTGCACCAGCCACGCGTAACAAAACGATAGGCTGTAAGCGACCGAACGCTGTATGCTACACCGGGCTGAAATACATAGATTAGAACGAAGTCAATCTCTGACTTCTGCGTTGCTGCGCAGAACTCATTAACGGTCATAACACCAATCCATTTTCTCTGCGCAGCAACGCCGTAAAAGATCATGATAGCTGGTTCAATGCCAGAGGTAGTATATAGATTGGCTATTGCCGCGTAATCGAAGTGACGTTAGTATCACTATGATTGATGCGACCCAAAGGTATTCACCTGCCATAATCGAGCCTCTCAGCCAGGTGATCAAGTGTAAAGTTCGAACGAAGAACTTCGACATAACCCCGATATAATAAGGACATTTTTTGTTCGCACATGGGCAGCATGTGTACGAAGTCGTCCACCACCACCAAAATGTCAATTTCGTCCACGACGACGGATTGGAAAAGGTATGAGAACCTACCAAACCCCTGCAAAGAGGGTTGTCGTAATACTGACGCCTGTCACCGTGCCATAACAGTGTTGCACCAAAGCGATTGCTTTCACCAATGATGGAGACCTACATGGCGCTGAAGTCAGACAATTTCATAGACAGGCTTGCCTCGGGTGATGTAGGCTCCTCGGCGAATATCATAGAGCAGCAACGTGTCAAAGAGTCCTTACAAGCTTTTGACGCTGCGTGGACGAGGCCTGATACTCGGACTAATAAAAGAGAATAAGACTTCGCTCCTGGGTCGCTTATTGCCATCCATGTCACTACCCAATGACATCAGCTTTGGTACCTTTATATCATGATCAGACTTTTTAGGTCACTATCTATATTTCAAGTCATGAATAATATCATATTTTCGGATATAGATCGGTGCTTTGAGCACAAGAAGCTCATCAAATTCTATTGCGTCATTTTTGTGAACATCCAAGTGAACACCCGATGTACTAGAAAGTCTTCACAGGGAGCGTGGATAGACGTTGCGTATAATGACGGCCCACCCACCATACGCTGGGCCACTACGGAGCGAACCTGTCATCTATAGGTAGTATACCTATTCTAGCGGTATTCTAGACTAATAAACGAATCAGAACAATGTATCATGGAATGACTTTAGCGGCTATATCTGAATCATGCCTCTATAATGCAGGTGGCACACACATGCAGCAGAATATGCACGCCGTTCTTCATCGCCACTGAATACAACCTCCATCTTATTGTGAGTATATGCCTGAAAAATCAATGAGTGATTGTGCTGGCGAGGCCTACATGCCAGTCAGCGACGGTGACCGGAGAATAAGTCATCATATCGTTTCCGGAAACAATAATATATAAATGGAATTGAACATGAAAGTAATTGCCCGTATTGACATTTGACACGTCATAAAATCTTCCAAGCCTCGAGGTCCCAATGACTTCTCGAGTATCAATGTTTGGAGCTTATGGTCTTCAATTGAGCCATATATGGAGTCCGATGTAGCTTGTCAACACCCATCATTTGCCAGAAGCAGAACCCCGTCGCCGTGTGGTTCAGTTTCGGACCACTTGTACTCGAGCTTGTGGCTTTTCACGGCACTGCTTCCCCAACGGGCGAGTCCATGAATATCGGGGCTGGGGTTTGATAAAAGGACTCTGGCAGGTTGTCGAACCCGAAAGGATCAAGGTCGCGTGTAGGTCCTGGCGCTAAGAGCCCCCCGAAGGTCTCTTCCTGTTGTGTCGATGGTTGATGCGAATTTCCAGCTGCAACGCCCCGATTTGCGCAGTGTCGATGATATTCGGGACTTTGTGATTCGGCAAATTCATTTTGGTTCTGGAGCAAGTCTTCGAGACCTTTTCCAATAGCGTCCTTGACACATTCAACAATTTGGCCCGTGTGTACGTTCAAACCCAGCGCTTTCAGACTTTTCTCCAGATGGCCGACAACGCGTCCGGGTAGTTGTTGGGCAAAATGATCCATCACACTTTGGGTGTCATCTGGGCTGCTGTCTATTTTCCGAGCCTGGTCAGTATCAACCGTATGACAGCTGAGAATGAGCTATTTACCACATACAAGGTGAGGGTATCTCAGCCTCGGCGACGTCAGGGAACAGGATATGATATATTTTTTGCCATTTCTCTGGCTTGGTCAGTTTGCTTAGACCTTTCCGAGACCTGAGGAGTTTCTCTTGTTCCTCGTCGAAAACGTCCCAGGTCGGTTCGTTCGACTCCTTGCATGGCGGTTCTTCTTCCTGATGGGCGGACAAATCGGGAGACTTTCCAAATTTGGTCTGACAGCGGCGGCAACGCATGGCCCGTCTGTGGTGCCTGTACAGATGTTCTCTGATAAGAAAAGCTCCATTAGCAGTGCTTGATGAATATTGTTTCGTTTCTTACTTGAGTCGATCGATATCGGCCCAGCCGCGTCCATTGCAGCAGGTCTCTAGGCTGTGCCGTGTCTTGTCGTGCTTGAGATATGGACATGCAAAAACAAGCTTTGTCTCATCCTGCTTGTCTTTTGGTGTTCGACTCGGCGCTTGTTCTTCGTCATCGCTACCTTCTTCGTCAGACTGTTGGTTGAGCTTCCTCTTCTTGGGTGCTGCAGATTGCCTTGTACTGGAACCTGATTGGTTGGCTTCGCCGTTGGTCCTAGAAGAGTTGACATTACTGTGCGTCGGATTGCCGGAAGCAGCTGTATGCCCTCGAGTGACCTGGTTGTAAGACTGTGTTCTGGTCTGAAAAAGAGGTGTCGCATTGATGATCAATTGCTGAGTAGGGAGTTGCCTTCTCTGCGCAATTCCAATGTATATTCCTGTGGAATGTGTGTCAAAGAGAGCCTCTTTCAGATAGATCGATGACCCTGGCGACTGTGAGGTGCCTGAGCCATGGACTGCTGCAGCCCTGGTGTCTAGAGATGTCTCGTTCGTGATGTTGTCCGAGATCGTGAGCGTGTCGAGTCTTAAGCTAAGCTCTCCTTGTAAGTCTTTCTCGTTTGATGCAGTGCCACTGGTTTTCCTAGCAGTCCTAAGTTTCCCGGGTTTCTCATCTCTGCCAGCCGACTGTCTCCCGATTGATTGTAAAGGTGATGGATGATTACTGACTTTTGCACCTCCATCTGGACTATCAATGGATGAAGAGGCCGAAGCTTCCTTGATAGATCCCAAGCGCTCCTCAGAATCATGTTTGCGATTCCCGCGGGAATCTTGGTATCGATGATATGTTGTTTCTTGTGATCCTGGTGTATCATGCAAGCTTTGGCTCAGCGATTCCAGACAGTCGTGCCAGCAGCCTTCTTGTCGCTCGCCATCAAATGTGTTCTGGTCTTCATAAATGGGGTATAATGTTGGACTGGGAAGAGTTCTTGGTATTTGCGCCTGTAGCGGGTGATATCGGCCGAGTCCGTTTGGTAAAGGGTCCCTGTCTGGGCTGACACTTTTCCTCGACAAAGATTTCGAAAACATGCCAATGGGATCCATGTTGACTTGTTCCTTGTTGCTAGATATGGAGTTTTTGTGTGTCTGTGTGTCTGTGAGTCGTTTCACTCTGTCGTTTATAGCGACGATACCTATACCCAGGACAATGAGCGATTCAACTAGTTTGACATCATGAGGCCATGGTCTCTCAACTCAGGCATAGTTAGCATAGACCTGAGAACGAAGAAAATTATTGCTCACAGTAGAGATGAGAATGATGTTTGTTTAAATGATGCCGAGTGTGACAGTATTCTGAGACCAACAACGAGGTGCTTTATAATACCGGAGCCGCTGGTCCCAAATTATGGGTAAGTCATTCCGTATCTTATATTATCGTGTGACAGGCAATATTATTCTCTTAAGTATTACCATTTATTGCAAAAGGATATAACGGTAGGCGACATAGGAAATACGGCTCGTCGATATCGGGGGATTCGGGTATGTTTTCGGCGGATTTTAGGAGTATACATTAACAATTATAAGATAGCAAGGAGCATCAGCAGAGACGGGGCGATAATGGAATCAAGTGCTTGCAATAGGAACTGACGATCGAAGTTCTTCAGTTAACAAGGCAATGCTGGCAATTATGATGTATCATTTCTGCTCAAGTTTGGCGGCCAGCTCAGTAGGTAATGTAGCAGACAGCTCTCCACTAATGTATGTTTCCATCACTTTGACCGAGTCAAGTTTAAAGAGAAACAAGAAATGAGAGAAGATTCCAAGCTACAGGGAAATAGCAAAAGGGACAATGCCAAGCGAGCCGCAAGACCAACCCTGGTTCCAAGTACCAATACAAGCGCAGGCATGTCCTCGCTCAAATCGCTTTCGTGGCTCGGAGAGCACTTCCATTGGACCCCTGTACCGTCCAGAATCACACGTGGACTCTGGGGCTGCGGGTTCTAGAAGGACGCTTCTATACGGTGAGGTAGTTCTCAGCCCCGTGCAGCATGGACTGCGCAACACACTTTGCACCCCGATTTATGTGGGTTGGCGGGTGGACCTTTCTTCTTCTTCTTCTTCCTCTTCGTCGTCGTCTCTGCATAACGTCCTCGGTACATGACTATTGACCAGGGGGTCTGTGTAGGTGTCCGTGTGTTATCTGGGGCCCTTTTCAGATAGCGACGATCCTGAATCATAGTTCCCCAGTTAAATGGATCCTCTCAATCATCTCCAGTCCAGTGCCCCTCCAAGAATCCCATTATCACCGCGGGGTACTCAACGCGCCACCAGGTTTTGCGCGAGCTGCGGGCAACAAATTGCTAGGTTACAAGCGACGTGTTGTTGTTGTCGTTGAGGATGACGCCCGACTGAATCTCATGGCCGAGATCAAGGTCAGGATTCGAGGTTTTACATTGCTGCGTAAAACTCACTGACGGTCATTGCGCTGACCCATATGTTGCGCACCGTAGGTATTCATGATAGCTGGCTCAGGGCCAGGAGAATACGATATATATAGACTGTGGTCGTTGCCGCTGAATCAAGGTGAACTCAATGTCACGACAGTCTCGTCCCATCCTCTGGAGATTTTGCTTGCTATAATCAATCCTTTTAACAACGCCTTCACCCGTACCAACTCAACAGATTATTAGTGGAATAAAGCTGTTGTGATAAGCGCACCCCTTGCGGTGCCCGGGCAGCATGTGTACCGAGTCCAACACCACTAAACCTCCGCCGCCGCCGGCAAAGTCAGCGCTTAAAGAAATGTACGAGAACCTATCGACCCCCTGCTGGTTGTACCAAAAGTGCTGACCACTGCCGCTACGCCATAGTGGTGCAACAAAACGATTGCAGTCACCAATTATGGACTCCTACGTGGCACCCGTTTTAGATAACTTCATAGACAGACTGGCCTCGGGCGAACTTGGCTGCAAGGATATCGCCCAGCAGCAGCGTGTCAAGGAGTCGTTACGAGCTTTCGGCACTGCCTGGGAGGCATCTAACACCCAGGACAAAAGATCATGATCGGAAAAACGGCCAGCTTGTGAAGATGAGGCTCTGCTCTGGCGTGTCACTCGTTTATATACATGTGATTCCGACTCGTGACGTACTGTACAGGGTATCTGACTAGATACCTATGTACTTTACCCCTCTTCCCCTGGACGTTTTGGGCAGGGCTTGAGTATGGAGCCGCGCTGATGACCGTGGTATGCTGGAATACGATTTGTACGATTGGTCGAGATCCGTTTATAGATTGTACAATATGATGCTTTGGTCTATTTCCACTTGGGTCATTTGTTACACTTCAAACTCATGACAGAAACTGCCTTTTCAGGTGCAAATGGGCCGTGCAAGTACGCAAAGCTCGTGTCTTACTGCCCGTTAGCATGCAAGTGCATATCTGTACCTGACATAGAGCGTGTCACCCATTGCGCTGCCTATTTTGGCGGTCACCTCAGAGCCAATTGGCCGGCCAATACAACACAACAGTACATTAAGGTAGTAGTGTATCATTCGTGGGGGTCGAACGGGTGCCTGCATACCTGTGTTCACATTAGTCAACACGTCAAATTTCCCGTCTCTGGATAGATGTTGTATCCCACGTCAACATACTCACAAAGGTCACGAATCAGCTAAAGATTCTATGATTCAATTGCACTCACCGCCAATTCAGAGCTTGCTCTAGTGGGATTATACTTTGGTAGTGCGACAGCCGCCTAATCTTACCTATGTATCTATATTTAGAGACCTTGACTTATAACTTGCGCGGTAGATCCAAGTCATTGTCACGAGTATTATGAGCCATGTAGAACCAAACATTCCGTCAATTGCTACGGCCGGCAAATGATCCGCCGGAACGCCGAATGTTTTCATCGCCGTCCCAAAGTCACAAGTCATGGAGGCATAAGCTTACTTTGAACTATATCATATCCCTTTCATGGTCGCTTCTAGTTCTCCGGATGAGTCACGATGGCCGGCCGCAATGTTTAGCTTCAGATGACATACAGAAGAGGTCTACAAAAATGCAGCTATAGTCTACCGGTGGGAAGTTGGTCAATTGGCTTTTATACTCATTATTATTTTCTAGGATCGTTTACATCCAAGCTGCTGCAATTCACATACCGTCCGCTTTACCACGATTCAATTCGGAGATTTTCACTTTATTGTCAGAACATGTCGCAGAGTCATGGCAGCCAGCCTCACGTCGACGCCCTAAGAGGCACCCGGGTCCTCGTCATCGGAGGCACAGCAGGCATCGGCAAAGGCGTCGCATCGGCAGCGCTCGCCGGGGGAGCCAAGGTGTTTCTCTCGTCATCGGACCCGTCCAAAATCACCGCCGCGGTCGCCGATTTCCAGTCAATCTACCCCGGCGCTAGCGTGTCCGGCACGGCGGCCGACCTGTCCCGAACCGACACCGTCGAGGCCAATCTGGAAAAGGTCCTCCAGGCCGCCGTCGCAGAGCTGGGCGGCCCCCTCAATCACGTCGCCTACACGGCAGGGGACGCCTTTGACTTTGCACCCCTGTCCGAGGCCACGGCCGCCAACGCCTACTCGTCCTGGACGGTGCGCTACCTGGGCCCGCTGCTGCTGGGCAAGCTGGTGACGGTGCACCCGGGCGTCTACCTCGAGGCGGCCGCCCGCTCCTCCATCACCCTGACCTCTGGCATCCACGGAAGCAAGCCGTTCCCGGGCCTGTCCAAGAGCATTGCCTGGTGCGGCGCCGTCGAGACCTTGACGAGGGCCCTCGCCGTCGACCTGGCCCCGGTCCGGGTCAATAATGTCTCGCCCGGGGCCATTCGCACCCCCATGCTGGAGAAGCTCGGCCAAGAGGCCATGGCTGGCTTTGCTGAGAAGCAGCTCGTCAAGGATGTAGGCAAGGTCCAGGAGATAGCAGAGGCATATCTGCTCGGCATGCGTTGTGCCTTTGCGACGGGCCAACAGTTTGTCATTGACGGCGGCTACACTTATAAATGATCGCCAGTAAGTCTCAATGCAAACATGTGTATAAATGCGACGAGATGGTAAAATGTAAAATATTTTGGGAAGCTATTTAGAGTACAAACATCGAGGATTATAAATACAAACGAAGTTAGCCACCTTTTCGTCTCTGGCGTGTTGATACCTAGAACTTTCAGGTTGGCAACGGTCTTATGCACTTATGCCTGTGTCATCAGGTCAACACCTCGCTGCCCCGAGGAAACAATACGCCATGTCCGGCCGACGACATCTGGTCGTGGCACCAGTTCGATATTGATGTCTGCGTCCGGTTGTTCCATGGCTTCCGCTTGAGATGACTTGGCCGTCGTCGGGAGGACCCAGGGCTTCCCGTCTGCCGACCGGACATGAAAGCGCAGGAGGAGCATGGTCGTCAGCAGCAAGATCTCGCTGGTGGCAAAGTGACGGCCGGGGCAGAGGGTGGTTCCCCCGCCGAACCCGCGAAACGCGACCGCGAAAGACCGTTTGCCGCCGCTCTGTTGCTTCATGAAGCGTCGATGGTCAAACTTGTCCACGCTCTCGCCCCAGACACTCGGGTTCTTGTGCTGAACTTTGGCTGATATCATGACCAGTCCACCCTTTTTGAGCAGGTATCTATTATCCAGCATGTGGTCTTCCGAGACGAAACGTACAGAATTGGCCATGCCGTGATAGCGAAAGACCTCTTGGTAGGTAGATAGAAGAATCGGACAGGAGTTGAGGATGTAGCTCATGTCGACTGAAGAAGTCCCGTTTGGTTCGTGCCGGACAGCTTGCAGTACCTCACCGCGGCACTCTTCCAGGACCACAGGGTTGCTGAACACGCGGTAAATAACCCAAAAGGCAGAAGGAACACTGTTGGCAACGTTATTAAAGACAGTTCCCAATAAGACTCGCGGGATGTCGGCCTCGGGTAGATGTTGGTCAATACAGTGTTTGGTGAACTGCTGAATATATTCGGATCCTTGCTTGTAGTTGCCCTCTTTGTAGTACTTTGCGAAACTTTTGACAAGGCTTTCTCGACTCTTGATGGCTGATCTGAAGAAGATGTTTTGTGGTAAAAGGTCCAACATGAGAAACATGATGGCCGGATGTTATTTGCTGAGTAGACGGGATTAGCCTGGAGCAGCATATTCACCTACATTGGGGCACTTACTGCCAGTGCTCGAGATTTGAAGCATTACGCATCGGGTTCGAGGGCCCGTAGATGGCTTCTGTAGTAGCATGCATGATTTGCTCGTCAATCCACGAATACATGGATATGGTCGTTGGGGCATTGAGCCCTTTCAAGGCAACATCAAGAACCTCAAAGGCTCGGATATTCAAGGCTTCCAGTGCTGGACCATTGATCATTGTAGGATGAGTGGCCTTGATCATGCCATTGACAAACCCGGCCTCGGTTACCATGTCGCGTTCCAAAATGGCGACTGCGCCTTGACTTACGCCCATGACGGCCTTTGCGGCCTTCACTTGGATCGGCGCAAATATGAGCGTGCGCCATTGTTTATGCACCACAGGAATGAGATCCAACGCATTGACGACATATATCCTGGCGCCAGGCATCCTCAGAGTATACATTGGCAAATCATGGAAGCGCTTCCTATCGGCGTAGTTAGCAGAGGCTTTGTTGAGACTGTGCCAGCAGACAAATAAAACGTTGACACTCACTTCATGACGGAATAAAAGTCCATGCTCCATCGAACCATACCAAGGATAGGGCTGACAAAGGGAATAGAGTCAAGCACCACTGGAGGCTCTTTATCATTCTGAGTCGAACGCAACAGTGCCAAGAGAAATACATAGGTCGTCGTGACGCCGCCCAGGATCACCAGGGCCATTGCAGTCGACATGTTGCAGTCAAGGACCAAAGCCCAACTCAAACTAACAATCAGCAGCACGTGAGCGAGAATGAAGAGTCACAGATGCTGTACCGAACGATTCGTGGACTGAAAAACCTTCTTCAGCTTGCATTTGCGTTATGTTCGCCATGATAGGAGGTACAGTGCCGCAAGCTTGTTGTCAGCATGCCAAGGACAGTTAGCCTAGTCATACTCAGTGGAATTACAACCGGGGGATTGCGGCGCAGCGCTGCTTTGAGGTAGATGGATGCAGCATACTTTGAGTGGGTGCGCTAACAGCGATAACGACCCGACTCGAATCAGAATAAACTCGAAATACTTCCCAACTCGATAAATTCCCTCCATGCTCAACTTGGACATGGATACGCCCGGAAAAAAGAATCAATAAATTCTAGGAAGCTATCCGAATATATTGATTCAGTTAATGGTCTCCTTTGCCTTGACCTGTTGCTACCAGTATACTGTGCCAAGCACGAACCAGCATATAAGCATCAAGTATGATTGTGACAATGTCCATCTATACAATAAATGGTAAAAGTTTAATTAAGTTGCCGATGCTTACTCGAAAGCCTGCATGCTTTTCAATTTTTTCTAAGCATCCTCCCTATCAATACAATCGCCTCCGTACCAAATCGTTGCTTGATTCCGTACCTTGTGAATATGTGAAAATGGGTATCACAGTGGCTAATCAAGGTATGGAATATTTCCTTGAAAGATTCAAATCAGGCTGCTCCCAGATCCCAGGCCGTTGCTAGAAATGCTCCAATCAATGCAACATGCAATTTTCCCATTCGCCAAACTCCCCAGGCCGGCAAAAGAATAATCATACTATTGAGGCTCCCACCTCTTGTTTTCTTTCAAACTCCCACCATATGATGATGCAATGAAATGAACTCTTGGTGTCGCGCCACGTTGGCGGGCACTTTAATAATGAAGTGAATATTGATTTGCATGCGTCTCCGTGTCGCTATATTTAGTGATAACGGAATTGACCATTGCATTGGGAAATGTCTTGCAGTGTACTGGAAGAAGAACCCATTACTGTCTTCTGCGGGACTGGTTCCAACCGCTGAGTCTCATCCGTAGGTGAGGTACGCGCAAGTCTTGGGCGCCAATAGTCTTTTCAAGAAATATGAGCTGCGAAAGCAGTACTTGCGATTGGTTTCGACTAGCCGTCTTCGTTTCATGTCTTGCTTTCATGAATTGTGAGTGGCTTCCATGTGATTTGTGGTGAAAGCATTAGCTTCGTGTCCATAGTCGCCGTGAGAAACTATCACGGACAAATGTCCATGGGCCCGCTGCTACTGTTCATGGACTCGGGTGTTGGTGGATCAGGCTTGAGGAAATCCTGTCGATCCAAGCCAGCCAAGTCTTGGAGCTGACACATCATCTTTTCTGTAATAGAGGAGTCAGGACGAGAACAAACTCGGGGTTTGAAAATTCGCTTACCAGCAATTCCCCAACGATGAGCAAATATCTTGAGACTTTCAAATTTAGCTTCCATGGCGTCCTGGCACTGCTGCCATTCCTCTGGGAAAATCTTGCGTAGCGTTGCATACGTCTTGACCACGAGATAGCATGTAGGTGCTGCCGGTGCAACAACAAACTTCAGTGCTGATGCCTCTTGAGTTGCCGTTCTCTGCATGTCCACGTTTGCTTTGCAGCTGATATCTACTGAAAGCTGTGCAGCGAAGCGCAGAGCAGCAAGTGCTGTTGTCAGGTCATGGTCTTGTTGTATCTGATCCCTTGTTTTATTCTCCAGGACGGGAAGGTATGGCAAATAGAGACTGAAAAGCGCTCTGCAAAGTGATGTTAGTATGCAGATTACAGAGTCATCATGAGCGATGCAAGCCTTTGTGAGGATGTAGTGCGTGAGCATATGACTTACGAAACAGCCATGGCGAAGCAGTCAAGAGTGACTTGCCAATTAGTTACATCATCTCGCAAAAGCGTTTGTGTTGCTGCTCGAATCTCCGAATCCAAGCTAGAGAAAGAGGTGACTGGGGGAAGATAGCCAGGTCTTGTCCGGCTATAATGTTCATGTCGGAGAGCCCGGTGGAGGAGACAGGAAATTTTAGCTGAAAGCTGAAATTGCTCCAACTTTTGCGTGTCTACTGCAACACTGATGGGCAACCTTTGCCGAGGCGGCGTTGGCTGCTCGCAGAGATATTTGACATCAAATCGTCCTGATTGAGTTGGCGTTGGTGGCGTTATTGACGCTGGGAGAAGAGTGTTCATCTCTGGGCTTTCCATAACGAAGGGGAAATTCTCAGCCATTTTATCTCTGTGCAAGAACCTGTAGTTATGATTAATACAATTCGGATAATAAATCGGCACACTTCGTTCGATCTTGGTTGAGAAAAGCGAGCCACGCGGAAACTTACTGATCCAGGATGAACAAACTCCACCAAATGCAGCTCTTCTGTTCCTCTTCAACATTGGTGCCAATTTGCAACATAGCATCGCCATCGCTGTTGAGCTGGCCTGGTCTGATCCCTACTACCCTCGCCGCAGCCACGGCCTCGCTTAGGGTCCTGTAAGCAAGACAAGAATCTCCGTGACCGTACTCGTACATTGCAAGCAGCGCGCTGCACTGTATGAGCTCAATCCTTGGAACCCTGTTCTCCAAAAAGGCCAGAGCCACGATACGTTTGACAAAGTGGTACAAGTCGTCATACATTGGCCTGGTTCCGGTTTTGGTGAGTCGATGCCGGGTGATTAAATACATGGTGACGATGACGAGGGCGAACTCGCGGCTGACCTGCGGCTCCGGCACCGAGCCGGGTGAAGTCATGATGTGCGCGACCGAGGTAGGGGGCGATGTCTCTGAGGGCGGCGAGCTCGTGAGTGGGGGTGAGTAAACCTGAGTAACCTGGCCTGGTGGAGTGTCCCCCGCCGGGGTGCCTCCAGACAATTGTTGCTCAAAGAAGCCGCGATGAACGACGGCATACCACGAATGGATATAGTCATAGTAGGCTCGGACGCCATCAGTCCAGTCCGTGTTCTCACCAGCCTGGGCATCCTTTGAAATGAGAGCGAGGATCTGAGATGGCGCGATCTCCTGAAGTGGGTCAGGGCTTCTCAGTAGCACATCGTTTGACGATGCACGAGGCTGGAAGATGACCAAAGGCGCACCATTGGTGCCTTGGTTTGATCCCACAGAGTCGGCAAGATATACACATTTTGCATTCAGTCTAGATTAGACATGGTCAGCGGTACTCGTTCTCTGCCGAACTTTTGCGCACGTGGATTGTGAACATGAGGTGCAGCACCCAAAAGTCCAGCCAGGTTATCCCCGAAAATGAAGGCGTTAGGGCCGATGGACAGTTGAGAGGAGGATTGCGACAAGGCCAAGGGCAAGGAGGCGCATACCGTGTGCATCTAGTACAATAGGGGAGCGTCTTATCGCATTTCCTCTTTGATGCGCGACACTTCTCGCAGGCCCGGTGGGCAAAGCCATCAGCGCCGGCATGTTGTTGTGCGGTGCTGTGGCTGTGGTTGCGCGGGTCTGGCGCAAAGGAGGCGACATCCGCCCTATCTCGAGTGTGGGGTGAGTGGTGTTCCAGGGACGATGTGTCCGAGATGGGCGACAGGCCGTTGAGCATGGGCGCGTTTGGCCTCGTCATTGTCGCTGTATCCATCGTGGAGGCGACAGTGTAGATATCCTGAAAGGTAAATCGAAGCACTGGATTAGACCAGGTGCGCGCGCGCATACACTCACGGAGGAGCAGCACTGCAGGCTGGGGTCTGGTTGAGGTGTGGTGATCGCTCTCAGTCCGTCTGTCGTTACCTGCCTGCCTGTGTGCCTCTGTGCGTGTTATGTAGACAGGCAATCTGTCCGAGGCACCGGGAAAATTGAGAGGTGGTGGCAGCGGTAGCAATAATTGGTAGTAGTAATGTTTAGTAGTAGTATGCGTCCAATTGCAAGCAGCAGGCGGATGAAAGGGTCGTTGCCTTTGCACGCATCGGGTTCCTTGGTGGCATTGGCTAATGTACCTACAAGACCAGCTCCAGCTTCAGCTTGAGCTCCAGCTTTTTGGCCCAATGAGAGAAAAAGCCAAAAAGTCGCCGCCAAGGGGTCGGGACGATCTTTGGGCCTTTAGAGTGGGCGTGTGTAGTGGGTTTCAATGACTGGGCACCGCTGGCTTGGGGGGGCTGGATTTCACTTCAGCTTCCAGTGGCTTCGGCGATTTGATGCTTTAGTGCTTTCTGGGGCCTCGATGGGTATGCTTCCCTGGCTTCATGCCAACTTCGCCTTCTCGAAGGGAAAAAAAAAAAAGATGTCGTGGGCGTTCGATGATCAACCGTTTAGTCTTTGCGCTAATGAGTAGCGGAGAGGTGTGAGGCAATGCCGGGTGCTCCGGGCTGTCTCCGGGCCCGTGGTTGTCTTTTGAAAGGTCGCAGAGCAGTTTTGGGATGATTGATGGATGCAGCTCAGGTAAGCTGGGTGGTAGGTAGTAGTGGGAGTAGTAGGTAGTAGTCTGTCTGGTATGATGTCCTGGCATGTTTCTGGGGGCGCTCGCTGTTCGTATATACATGTGGCAGGTCCTAATGTAATGTAGGTTCAACCAAGGCATGTAATGTACCTATCCACTGTACCGACGGTCGATTCCAGCTTGAAACCAGAATGGTAAAACCAAGTATCGGCCTAGACCCCCGCCTTAGTAGACCCCCTCCCTCGAAAGTTACGATACCTCACGAACCGACCGACGACATCAAGCAACCACCCTTCCAAAGTGTACAAGGTAGGTAGAGTCCGAGACCCCTCATGCATTTGCACATGAGATAATCAATTGAGTCTCACTTCAATCTGGGACCGCCGGGCCGTGCAAACTGTCACTGCTGAGACCTGGAGGGTTGAAGCTGAATACGTGGCTGCGGGTATGCCCACGGCTCAGACAATGTGGCTGTCTTTGCAGGGACAAGAATGGGAAATCAATCAAATCAGTTAATCCTCATCAGCCCCCCGACCGAACCCAGCGACGGGGGAAACGTTTGCAAGAACGGAGCCCGCCGCCATTGTACTACTCTGCACGGGACAAGCGCTCTTTTTGCCTTTTGGCACGCGCAAGACTTCTGTCGTTTCGACACCCTTTCTCAAACCAGATGGTTCGTTCTAGGAAAGTAAAAGTAGTCCGCAAATACCCGTCATATCATGAGAGCAGTATCTGGCCAGTCTGGAAGTGGAAACAAGGCAAGGTATATAGGTAGCCATGTAAGTAAAAGTGCAAATCGCGTAGGGGTAAGAAATGCATGTACGTATATTAACATATGCAGCCACGAGTGGGCTTGATGAGAACTACAACGCTAGGGGCGGGGTGTAGAAGTCTAAGAGCCGTGCACGAGTCGGAAGAATTGGAGCGCCCATCAGAGGGAGAAAAAAAAATAAAAAAATAAAAAAATAAGTCCAGTCAAAAGAGCCATCAGGCCATAAGAGCGAAGGAAAAGAAGAAGGACAATATTAATGGCTTGTGACACCAAGTCGGTCCGTCTGTGTGCTACTAATGAGGCGTCCCGTCGGAGCAGCTCATAATATGTGAGTGAGCCTTTGCGATGCGCCCTCACAATGACGTTAGTTTACCTTTCGTCTATAATCGGCAGCGAATCCTTCTTCAGTAGCGACGTCGTGAATAGAAGTCAGTCATGTCAGTCATGGCCATGAGTTGAAGATGAGCACCCGTGTAGACTGGTGGCGAGGATGTTTGCGAACCAGCCAACACGGTAAAAAGAAGAGTCGTTGAATTCAAAAAGTCGCCCGACAAAAAGTATAGGGCGGGAAAACTTCTCTTGGCTTATGTGAATATGATCTTGGGCGGTTTCAACTTTCAAGCACACAGCCACGTACCTAATACGCCATGTAAGCTTGTCACTTTGGACCCTTTTCCTTGGCTCACATAGACGCGAGACACGCATCACTTCATTCTTCCCACGGGATTAGGTCCATCACCATTATCGTCTCTCTGATTGGTCATTTCTTTTCAGCACGGGTCCAATGATTTGGAAGCCAACCTAACCCAACTTCACTCAAGGCCAGGCCGAGACCGGTTCAAGCCGCAGATTCCAAATCATGCTTTCTTAAACATTGACAAGTTTGGCCAAGTCAAATCTCTCAGTCCAATTCACTTATGATGCTCCCGTGTTTTCCTCCTCCACATCGCAGGACAAGATTGTCCGAGTGTGTCCATTACCACATCCATTTCGTTCCTCATTATTTTCATTCGTTGCAGTTCATAACGTCTTCTCAACCCCTTCAAGGTCCAAGCCAAGTACAACCGCTTCGTTGCTTCCGTGGAAACCCTGCGAGTTGTTATACCCAGCTCCTTCCATCATGGGTCGCCTTTTTTGTTGTAGTGCTTCCAATTGGCCGCTAGTTTCAAGCCACAATGCAATTGCTTCTAGGCCTCCCATCTTCCCGCCGCCACCGAAGGGCTTCTAGATGCTGAGTGATCCTTGCAATGGTAGAATGCGACTGCTCGGCCCCACGTAAACGTCGTAGGTCCCGTTTTGCAAGAGCCATTTTTGTACGACTACATCCCAAACGCTCAAGTCGCGTCTTGTTAAGTCAAAAGTCACCGTTGTTGTTTGACTGGCATTGATAAACGGCTTGTCAAAACCACGGAGTTGCTTGATTGGTGCTCCTGGGATGCCCACATAAAGTTGAGCAGCTTCTGCTCCGTCAACATCGCCTATGTTTAGGATCTGTGCTGATACAGTGGCTAGGACATCCCAGAGATCCGACTGGCCACCCTCAACAATGTCCCCTGTCGGATATTCATCGGTGTTTGCCGTGTCATTTTGTTTGATTTCGAGACCCGTATAATTGAAACTGGTGTACGACAAGCCAAAACCGAACTCATACCGCGGTGTAATATTCTTGGCATCGAAATGTCGATAGTCAATGTAAACGCCTTCTGTAAAATTCGACTGGGGGAAATTTGCAAAGATTCCATCAGCCTTATCAGCATTGAGCAAATCCTCGTAATCAGATTCGTTGTGGGCAACAGTGTACGGAAGCTTTCCTGATGGATTCGACTCCCCATAGAGCAGTGAGACCAGGGCGTGGCCCGAGTCCTGGCCAGGCAAGTGAGCAAATATGAGTGCTGTAACATTCTCATGGTCAATGAACTGGTCAACCAGACGGATTCCTGCGTTGTGAAAGACCACGATTGTGTTGTAGCAACGATCTGCCACGTGCTTGATCAGGCCATCGGTGTAATCGTCATGTGTACCGGCTCGATCATATCCTTCCGAGGCAAAGGCATTGACGATTACTACGCAGGCATCTGACGCAGCATCAACGTACGGAACAGGACTAGAGAGGTCCCAGAACAAAGCCGTTCCATCGTCGTACGCTCGAGCATTGATAGCATCGTATGGCGAACTTATATATGAAGGCGTGACTGCTCCGCTGCCGCCACCGCTGATGATTGTGCCGTCAGGAGCGATCTGCGGAATATCTCCCAAAGAATCGAGATCGAAGGCGCCTGAGATGTAGCGGCCCAGAAATGCTGATTCGCCTCCAAACATCCAAGCTGACACGCCTCCGGTCGCATTATAATTCCATTGATCAGGATTTCTGGCAGAATACCCATAGAGGGAAAGCAATTTGGGCTTTTTCAACGGAAGAGCTGAGTTTGTGTTCTTGAGGAGCACATGGCCCTCGATAGCCCCATCAAGCAGAGTCTGCTTAAAAGAAGCATTTCTGGCATCGATAATTGTGTGCGGCTTTGTCAGATCGGCTGGCATTCCGATACCCGGTTGGGGAAAATCCTGGTCTTGGCCCATTTGAAACCAGGAAGCCACGATTCTAGTAACCATGTCGTCAAGTCTTGAATCCGAGATGGAACCGTTCTGGACCGACTCGAGCAATTTGTCTCCCCAAAGCCCAGCTGCGTCAGGTTGAACCATGTCCATCCCAGCAAGGGCAGAAGCAACACCTGCGTGCAAGGCGCCCCAGTCAGACACTACAAAACCCTGGAAACCCAGTTCTGTCTTGAGAAGCCCGTTTTGTGTTTTACTGTTGGCGCAACCATACGAATTGTTGACGCGGTTGTAACTGCACATGATGTTCCCCGTCCCAGCTTTGACCACGTCTTGGAACGGCCAGAGGTAGAGTTCGTGCATAGTCTTATCGTCAATATTCGAAGATACGGCCTCAATGTCGTTGGCCGGCACTCGATGGGTTTCCTGTTCATTTCCAATGAAGTGCTTGGTGCTTGTGATCACGCCAGCGGACTGTATACCAGATACAGTCTCGGCGGCCAGAGCACCACACAAATATGGATCAGTAGAGAATCCTTCCCAATTTCTACCGCCAGTCGCGATTCTTCCTACCGGGCCAACTACGGGCCCCAGGGCGACGTTGACGCCTTTTGTCCTATATTCGCCGCCCATTCCGATTGCGCGCTGTCTTGCAAGTTCTTTATTCCAACTTGCGCCTACATGGATACCACTCGGCCAGCCAGAGACGAAATCTGTCCCGCGAAGTCCTTGCCCGGCGTCCATTAAGCACATGCCTGTGAAGTTGAGGCGCGGGATTGCAGGAATGCTTCCAGCACATCCGTTGCCGGCCCCAGCTCCCGTCGTCAGGCTGATCTTTTCTTCAGTCGTCATGCTTTGTACAAGTGTCACGGCTTTTGTGTAGGAGTCGCTCCAAGTGCCTGTGCTGGCCATGGACGCTATTTTGCATCGTCAGTTCCTATCAAGGCATACGTATAGCAGCGACGCAATGGAATGTGTTACTAACGCGACGGGTATACAGGCTCTGACTGCCCGTAGAAGTAGGTATCATCAGTGATGGCATTGGATGTGCCGCCACCCGCCGCACTGCCTCCATGTTGGCTGTCCGAATGCCGAAGGGCCAACAGTCCCAGAAGACCGAGAAGAGGAAGACACAAGATGAAAACGATGAGCGCTTTCCCACGCTTCCTGGCTAGAACCGGATGGCGCGCTTTCATCCGCGCCCACCAGCCTGTATCGTTCACTGGCGCGGCTTGACTCGGCTGAACCGCTCTTGTTGAGGCTCGATACGATTCGTAGCCGCCAGTGTCCGTGGTACTGCTTGGATCCCTCTCCCGGTAAGGGATGAACCTGTCCTTCTCCATCGCGACTAGGCGCACCACAGTGGGCAAAGACAGCGCTCGCCTAGAATCCTAGCTATACTCAAGGTCCTTCACACTTGGAGCATGAGCTGTGGATGGCTGACTGGGCTAATGCGATCTTTGTTGCGCAAGGTTGATGCCAGATGGTATCGAGATACCGATGACGATTAGCGCACTTTAGAATTTAGAGTAAATAAAAACCAATTGACGAGGTCGCATCTCTGCTACGCAACAGAAGTCTAAAGTTTGCTCGCTTGTTTAGCAGCAGGATTCACCACCAGATTGAATACGAAGTGAAAGCGGTGCCTGAAGTTGATGTGTCAACAAGAATCATTGAGATCGGTGTTTACCCCAGTCGCCGCCGTCCAATCGCGGACGCACCATATGGCAGTAGCGTCGCTGCCCCGGGGAACGCAACTCCCCCGAACCTTAATTCCTTGGGGGGAGGACCCGCCAGCACTGGAACGATTGGCTGCTCGACCCCTCTAACCCCCAATGCCCCTGGAGATGGAACACTTCAAGGTTGTATGGCGGGCTCCGGGGTTATCCACACTTAACACCCGCGCAATGCATCGATGAGATGGGCCTTTCGGAGATTGTCAATATTATGATTATTCGCAAACCAACCCAATGAGGAATTTGAAGGGAATTTCAAGGTAAGTCCACTCTACGGCATAGGGAAGGATTCCATGCCATGACGAGGGAAGACGTCAAAATAGTCATATTTACCCGACCTTCATCCAAGAATGGCCCGTTGGGTGATGAGACACTAATTAACCATATTTGGTTGCGTGCTATATGCGTCACAAAATGCAGCGGGCATCATAAGGGACGTGATCGGTCATACAGAGTGCTTGCAATATATGCCAAATTTATGAATCAAAGAGCTATTCACGGGGTTAGAACGGATGCAAAAGAAATTCGATCGTGATTGGAAATCTAAGCCCAAGAAGTTCACGCCCCAAATGTGGGCGTATGCCTCTTTTGCATTATATTGACCCAACTATTTCAAGTTTGGTTCTAAGTTCTTCCGCTCCAAACCCTCCCCCACGTCATTCGTCATTATATTTGTTGATGCCAGAAAAAAGGAAAGGTTTTTGAGGTATCGATTGTGCATAAAAAACCAAATCCGTCAGATACAGGATGAGATATTCGCTTTCGTGATGTGGCTAGTGCGCAACCGTCAAGACATGAAAGCCCTCGCGACCGGGTCCCCATATATGTAGATATGCCGGTAAGGGATGATAAACAGTTGATCGTGAAAAAAGCAATGCTGAGTTGGTATCAAAGGCTTGGGTCGACCGGGAGGGTGTGATGACTGAAGTGTTGCTATTGCTGCTGCTGCTGGTGGTAGTGGTGGTAGTGGTGTTGGTGTATGTTGTTGAAGTGTCGTATTTGCGCACGTGCTCGGACATCGCGGGCGGGATAAGAGTGTTGGTGAGATAGGATGACGATATGCAGTAGCATCATAACGTGGGCCTGAAGTGAAGGATTTGGTATAAGCTTCTGCGAATTCCAAACATGATCAAGTTCGGGGGGAAAAGGCGGCCGAGGAATCCGTGGGTAGGGCACCTTCTGCATCGAGGCGCAATGCTAGATCCTTTGCAAAGTCTCAGCCCTGGCTCTTCCTCCACGTTTTAAAGTTCCTTGAAAGCAATCACTCCTTGGTCAAAGTTTCTTGGATTGCTGATCCGTAAGAAACCGAAACACCAAAGGAGATGCCGCCTCTTGGACGCCAGGGGAGGCGCGGACGCAGTCCCGGGGGGGTGGTTTGCGCTTGCAAGCAGTCCGCGCTGTAGAGTAGAGAATATCGAAACCCAAGTTGAGGTCGGAAGACTCACAAGATGAGCTGCTTCAAGTTACGCTGGATAATCATATCCTGCACGGAGCCCATGGTGATCTTTAGCAGGTTTGTGTCGGTTGCGTTGGTAAAGTGACCATAGATTTCCTTCTCGGGGTTTCTGTTAAGAGCCCTGAATTTATCCATGAAATACTTGCTGGCCTGCTTCCAATCATCCTGGGGCCCTTGGTAATCAACGAAGCCGTGGCTCGTGATTGGACTTGAGGACAGCTTCTCCTTGAACAAGTCCATCTTGTTCAAGAAGAGAATGAGGGCCGACTTTGTGAACCAATGTGAGTTTGCAATCGATTCCCACAGCATAAGCGCCTCATTCATTTGATTCTGTATAGGCATTGTTCAGTGCGCGCTCGGCTCAAGAGTCTCACAATTGACTTACGCCATCCTTGTCCTCCACCAAGCACTGATCATAACCGCTAATGGCGACGAGGAAGAGCAGGCAGTTGACATTTTCAAAGCAATGTATCCACTTCTTTCGTTCAGATCGTTGACCACCGACGTCAAACATCCGGTATGTCAATTGGCCTAGGTCGAAGATGGTCTCCGTGATTCCAGTTGTCCTCAATCGCGATCGCAGCAGGTCTTGGTCGTTGGGGATGTAGCCTTTGGTGAAAATGCGGTCCAGGTCGTCGCAAAAGCTTTTGTGCACATGGTTAGCAGCATGCACACATTGTGGTTAGGAGTCAAGCTAGCCAGCTTGCTGCGAAACATACTATGAAAGGTTATCATGGAGGGCGTATTCGTTTCCTTTCAGCACAGCCCTTTGCACGCCCTCATCGGCCCAGAGTGCCTTGATTGGGTCCAGGTGGTCTTCGGGAAGATTGTCGTTGGGGGAAATCTCGCAATCTAGGAGAAGTAGCGCCTGGTTTTTCTATTCGTGGCAATTGGTTAGTTCCTGCGACCACAGTTTGAACAAGGTGCATCACAGATGTATGCGGCGGGACGGGAACAGTTCATGTGCGCAGCCAACGGTTGCGCAGTGGTAGGTGCTTTTCCCCTCACCTCATTATCCTTGTTTACAAACTCGATCGACTGATCGTTCATGACGTCGAAAATCAGCCGTAATGATTGAACCACATTGTTGAAGACCACCGGTTTGCCCTCGAGTCTCTCGTTCTTGCTGAAGCCTTGCGCGTAGATCAACTTCATTTGCTTCAAGACCGTCGACTTCCCCGATTCACCGGCGCCTGTGCGGATTGTCCGTGTTAGCGACCCTCACCGCAGCATTGAATTGGAAATTGTGAGACATGGTGCTAGCCGCTGCAGAAGCAAGAAATATGACTCGAAGACGACATACCCAATAAGAGGAGCTTCACTTCACGGGCCAACCTCTTCTCATCTTGCCTTATAATCTTGTCGAGCTCGCGCGATCGGTTCTGTCCCTCCTCATCCGTTTTCCTGCTCCCGAAACACATCTTGGCACAATTAATTGCGCTTGAACGCTGGGCAGTGCGGCAAGTCCTCGAAATCAATCGGAACGCTGTGCACTCGTTGCGCGAGGCGGGGCACTAAGGTATTGTGCTGCCGCGGGACTGTTGGGGCGGCACTCTTTTTACAGGTCGTTTTTTTTTTGTGTTCTCGATCCACCAAGAGAAGTTACCGTGGGCGGGAACAGCGGGTTTACTCTAGTGTAGTTCCCGATGATTTGAGTGACCTCACGCGCACTAATATTCTAGAGATGCGAAGACGGTAGGCGAGCCGGGGGGAGAGAGATAGAAGAAGAAGGGGAAGGGGAAGAAGGAATGGAAAAAGGTACGTAGTAGCAGGAAGTAGTAGCGGGAGTAGTAGTAATGAATGACTGCGAATGATGGTAATAATGAGATGAATTGAGATGGATGGGGGTGCTTCAGATCTAAAGCTTGGCCGAGAGCGTGGCTTTGAAAGCTTTCTTTAGGATTATCCCAGGATAAGACAGACCCAGTGGCCCCCTTTCGCTCGAAGCTAGCGACTTATCACTTTTTGGGACCTGGTCCTGGAGTTTAAGCGTTTCGCGTTCACCAGTACGTAGATGAGACAGCCAGGCAGGCCGGCGGAAGATAAGTACCGAGCTTAGGCAAGCGTACTGTAGGTCGGTAGGTGCCAGGCGGAGAGGACGGACGAAGAGGCACAGACATGCAAAGTGACGATGATCCCGGGTCCTGGTCCCAGCGGATCTTTTCTTTTCTTTGATGTCAGCCCAAGCAACAGCCCTGGGATATTGGCGAGGGAAAATGACGAGAGGATAAAAAGAGTATGGGAGGGGAAAGAAGAAAAGAAAAAGAGATGCAAGATCGTGCCCCAAAAAATGACCGCAGCGGAACTCTGGAGGAGACCTTGGGAAGGCAAAGCGCAGGCCTGTGCTGACCTGAAAAGAGGCGGTATTAAAGGAGAAGCTCACGCCAATAACAATACGTACTGGAGAGGGTGAGGGAGAACCTGAAAACTCGAAGGCGGATGGCGAGGATCAGTTTCGGTCTGCATACCCCTAGTACATAATACTACGATGTAGATACCGTATGCGCATACTGTATTTGTCCAGCAACTGCCTTGCCTACCTGAATGCCTTCTTCGACTGATGGGTTATTACCGTACATCCATACCTGGGCAGCTAAGAATCGGCTTATGCAGGCGGCACACTGTATATTGGATTCCGCTGCAGGCCCTTGAATGGGTTGCCTTCTCCGGGGCACCACCCACCTGGCACCCAGCCAGGTTGTCAGGCTCTGCTCCAGCTCTCGACCTCAACTCCATTCTGCGCGTCGAGAAGGGGGCAAGATCAGCGTCGTCGTATTATTGCACCGCTGCCTGTCTTTGTGTCTTGTCATCATCCAAGGTTTCATGCAGCGACGAACGATCGTCTCACTTGGGACCATCTCTCCATAAGGGCGAAGGTCACCTTCGATTGAGGGACTACGTTTAACAACTAACGATGCTAGCGAGCGGCGTCGTACCAAGTCCGGCCAAGTGCAGTCCATATGGTATGGACTATGCCTTGAGAGAATACTAGGTAGGAAATGTAATCTACGTAGTATGATGGAGTAGAGGGTTGTTAGTGTAGTGGATGGACATTGGAGGGAGGTAAAGTACCTGCTGCCGGTACGGCGATAGGCGGTCGGTACGGTACACAAGATGAGGGAAAAATAAAAAAGCCGTTGAAAACGTGAGACGAAGAGAAGCTGACCCATGGAGGTGCCGCAATCGAATCAGAGGCTATCGTTTGCAGTCCAAGTGGGCGAAACTGGCCCCCCCTCCTCTTAAAGCCCTGTACACTAATAAGCAGTGCCCACCTCGCTCAAGAAGTTGCCCATGACAAGAAGACCCAGGATCCAGGCTCGCCAGGACTAAAAGCCATGCTTGCTTTGCAGACCATGCTCGAAAAAGCTAATGAGACTGGGGAACGGCGCCCGAATGTGGGCTCGGACGAGATGAACGCTAATAAGTTGCCTCATTAGTGAGCAACGAAACAAGATGTGACAGGAATCGGCAGCGCACTCTAAGATGCACTTTTTTTTTTTTTATTTTTTTAAAAAAAAAAAAACTCATCTTGAGCGTGGATTCAGTAAGCAAGCGGGCAAGCAAGTCTACAGAGAACTATCCAGAAGTGGATGGAATGCGTAGATATGGATATGGGAAGCAGGTATGTTGGGTACATATCTGTTAACTCGCTGCTTTTCAAGCAAAACACATGCAGAAGAAATGCAATCAGCAAGAATGAAATGCACTGTGATGGCCCGGCCTGCAACCTCGATCCTTCAGTCGAGCGAACAAGAGAGGCGATGGGAAGAAGGATTGAACAGGTCTGGCACAGAAGAAATTCGTCATTATCCCTTCCTCGACTGCTCCTCGGTGACCACCCTTGCTGCTAAAATAGAATGCCATAATACTACACACATACATCTGTAGTGTATATACTGCATGCAGTTCATGTACATATATGTATGTTTCAGCCCCCGATGGCTACTCAATTGGCCTCGACTGGTTCAGATTTGTTTGGATAAAATCAGCAAACAAAATTCCCCGGGGCCCTAGAGGCTAGATACCAGACCACACACACTCACACCTTTGCCCACGCACAGAGAGATGCGACCCTAGCTGCCACGTTAGCGCATCCGAACCCATGTGTCTTGTCTGCAAGCTGCAGTGCCGAGAAGGGTATAGATTGACAGGATTCCCAGGCTCATCAATTGATCATGTTGTGGCCCTGCCGCTGCTCACTTTGCGGGATGGATCCGGCCCACTCGAGCATCCCTGACCGCTGGAGAGTTTCCCATCCTCCCTAACAGAGTGAGCAAAAGTAAACGGTAGTATCCGTACACTAGCGCAGAGCAGAGCTGTGAGATCAACACCGAAAGAGAGTTATTCAGGGCAGACACGCGAGCCGATGAGCAGGGTCACGACTCGGCACACTCGCTGAGCGGATGATAGACACGCCGGCGCAGGGGGGACAAGAGGTCTCTTCCGCAGATTCCTGTACAATACCCTGTTCACAGTTCAGGTCTTGTCTCATCAAGTGACAGGACCTACCTTTTGCCGGGTAATAGGTAGCGCAGGCCGCGTACAGTGCGCACCCTGGCGTTTCGGCATTGGATATCGACTCCAACTTGTCAATTCATCATCGCGTATTTTTAGAGTTGACTTAGACCATCAAGCTTGAGGGCGCAAGTCTCGCACGAGTCAAGATTTTATAGAGCGGCGGCGGTTAGCTCTCAACCGTATTCCCTTTACCGAACCCATCCACGACCACGCGGCGACTTGATGAGCTTTTTGAAATATACATATTGGAGAAGCTGACCGAGTCTCCTCCCTCTCTCATTCGACATGCGAACAAGAGGCACAAGATAGGTACCAGGGGCACAAAAGGACCTCTTCGTTGCCCGTTCTTGCCGTGCCGCCACTGCTGACATGAAGATCCGCCGCCGCTGGCTGATGAGGGAAGAAAAAACAAAACTTGCCCTTCAACGGCAAGCCATTAAGTTGCGGCGCATGCTGACAGGATGCAGTTTGTGTCTCCATATTGCAGCTACTGGTTGGATTGCCACCTGCAGCTTCTAGAAGGCAGCAATTCTGGGCTACATACTCTATCTTCTATTCTAAGCAGCCAGCCAGCCAGCCAACCAGCCAACCACGTACGTGCTTTGCTGCGTGCGGCACGCTCGGTAAACCACCTCCACGTTGCCATGATGGGGTTCATGTTGTGGCCGGAAAACCTGAGTACCTACATACATGTTTTTGGCCCCAATGTGTTCTCAGCGTGTAGTTTCCTTACTTTTAGTTTCGTTGATGACTACCTACCTATCTACCGTGTAGTCCATCATTGCACCGGTGTTTTGCTTGTACCATGTACCTGCTCGCTCGCACGTACGCGGACGGCAACTGTGAACACACAAATCGGGATGTTGCTTTTTAGGATTCCTAGGTGCATATCAAGCAGTCAGATCAGATGTCAAGGCAACACTCCATCATCTCGCCAAACTCGCTTGGCTTGCGCTCAGTTCGCATGAGTTATTGTTTACCCAAAACGAGGAGGAGCAAAAGGTTCTCTCGCACGAGTGTTTCTTGATGCTCCTGCCGCTTGCTACCGCATCCTTCTCCTGGAAATGGGTCTACTTGCGGCCCGCCTCAATATTACAGCCTCATCTCACCAAAAACGGACAACTCGCGCACCACATATACTACATTCACATTCGCACGGGCACACAGGCTCGACTTGCTTGTTGAGTTGTGTTACGCTTCTTCTGGCAACCGGCATTGCAACGTGCTGTAAAGGCTCGTCTGGTGCATGTGCATATCACTGAACGAGATTCATCAACTACACTCGGCATACTCTGGTCGTATGAATTCCTCGTTTTGGTAGTATACCTACCTAGGTAGGCATCAATACTTCCCCAACATGCCTAGTAGCATGAGAATATGATGATTCGGACACATGGGTTAGACAGGATGACCATGAGACGCAAAAAAGTATAGCATTCGTCTCTAGAACCAGCTGATCGGTACGATGCGGCCATGTGCTTCCAAGATGGACGTGGACGACCTGTCGCATGGCCTTCCGCAGCATCGTCCGAAGTTTCGAGGGGCGCTTTGCACGACTGGAAACCGCCGAGCGCGCCACATTGGGGCCTTTATTAGGGCCTCTCCGCCGTAACATGCGTGCCGTTAACCACAAGATGGGAAAGAAAATTTTCATGTCTTATCAAAATCCCAATTTGACAAAGCTGTAGGCCGAGATTGTGTAGCAAGTATCACTACTCTCTTGTTCCTTCAGTGCAATAGGCCTCAAAAGTTTGCTCTCAAGCATTTTCATGCAGCCCTACAGCCACTTCATGAGTTTAAAAGCTACGGGATTGGGCATACGACGGTTGGGTGCGGCATTTCGACCCCATTTTGTAGCCAACAAAATTTTTTCAAACTTTTGGTCGATTGGGCAGCAGCAGCAAAAAAGTATCCACAATAGTAGTTGTAGTAGAGGTGCCGCAAACCAGAATTGCAGTTTCTTCAACACCGCATCAATATCTCAAAAGAGAATCTTCAGTACCAGATCTGCTTATTCTGTTGCTCAACAAGAAACCGCCAAAATGTCTGAGATTACGCACCCTACCATTAAGGGTAAGCCACCTCATGTCGCAGTTGCCAAAAATTGCTATGTTTTTTCATGTGTTTGTTTCAAAAGATGCCGCTGTCGTGTTATAGCCCGCGATCTGCCGTGGCGCCTTTGACAAAACCCCTGGCAATGTTGCTTACACTTGTTTGGTTCATTGGCGATATTCTACATGACATGACCGGAAATACGGAGGAACAGATGAGAAAGAATGATCATCAAAGCTGACATGTGTTGCAGATGGCTGGTTCCGGGAAATCTCCGAAATGTGGGCTGGTAAGTCGGGACAGCAGTCTCAACATGATGGCTGATAGGACTGATTAGCCATACAGGTCAGGCCATGACTCTGAAGGTCAAGAAGGTCCTGCACCACGAGAAGAGCCAGTACCAGGATGTCTTGATCTTTGAGTCTGAGAAGCACGGCAACGTGCTGGTGCTGGACAATGTCATCCAGTGCACCGAGTACGATGAGTTCTCCTACCAGGAGATGATCACCAACCTGGCCATGTTCTCTCACCCCGACCCCAAGAAGGTCCTGGTCATTGGTGGCGGTGACGGCGGTGTCCTCCGTGAGGTCGTCAAGCACGACTGCGTCGAGGAGGCTATTCTCTGCGACATTGACGAGGTGAGCAGCCAGTGCGGAATTATGATTGCGGAAAAAAGAGAGAGAGAGAAAGAGAGAGAGAGACAAAAGTACTACGGCAAGTCTTGGTGCTGACATTGATCAACAGGCTGTCATCCGCCTGTCCAAGACCTACCTTCCTGGCATGGCCGAGAGCTACAAGCACCCCAAGGTCAAGGTCCACGTCGGCGATGGCTTCAAGTTCTTGGATGACTACAAGAACTGCTTCGATGTCATCATCACTGACTCCTCCGACCCCGAGGGTCCTGCCGAGAGCTTGTTCCAGAAGCCTTACTTCCAGCTCCTGCACGATGCTCTCCGTGAGGGTGGTGTCATTACTACTCAGGGTACGTGATTGCTTGAAAGACTAGTGCTATTTACCGTAGTCTGTCTGCTGACTCGATGCCACTATAGCTGAGAGCCAGTGGCTCCACCTGCCTCTCATCAAGCAGGTCAAGAAGGACTGCGCCACCGTCTTCCCCGTTGCCGAGTACGGCTTCACCACCATCCCTACCTACCCTTCGGGCCAGATTGGCTTCATGGTCTGCTGCAAGGAGGCTGGTCGCGATGTCACCAAGCCCCTGCGAAAGTGGACTCCCGAGGAGGAGGTTCAGAAGTGCAAGTACTACAACTCGCGCATTCACGAGGCTGCTTTCGTCCTCCCCAACTTTGCTGCTCAGGCTCTGCAATAGAAGTGGGATTGATCGATCGGGGGAACAGATGCGACATGAGTTTTAAGACGACCAATGATGAAAATGACATCTGGGAGAGGTTACCAAAAATCCGGCGTAGAATCAGGGAAGATTTGCCAGCTGTGAGCCTCGGAGCGAGGCCACGATAGAAATGCAAACCCAGGAATGAAGACAAACATGCAATCCACCTTGGCCAAGTAATGACCTGCTAGTAGACCCGTTCAAATTCCCTCCAGAGTCTATGCGAGATCAACAATGGCATGTATGTGACTGGTTGTTGTTCAAAGAAATTACGGAGATCTACGATTCTCAAGTCCCGAGTACCACTATTCCGTAAGATACCTTGAAATGTTTGGATCTGGACATAAACATTGCTCACTCTATAATGATCATATTGTAGCATATTCACTATGAGATGTAATGCATTTTGAAATATATGCGCTTCTTGCCATGCAGAAGCCCATTGTCCGAAGGAGGGGCAAAGCGCGATTGTTGTACCCTGGTACTGGGATTATATCATCGGTCTACCCCGCCGACAACTGCTCAGTCCCCGCGGACCCTCCAACCAGCAAAGAGGAGCTTCCACCCAATTGTTCCCGATCTCGCATCTGCTTCTGCGGACTTTCGCGGGTTGATGTCCGACGGAAAATGCGACCACCATGACTACATTTCTGAGGCGACTGAGTCTCTTCGCCAGGTCTCTGCCATCCACCTCATCATTACCCGTTCACAAGCTGTTCCAGCCAATTGCCCGCACAATGGCCACGTCCGTCTCCGCCGTCCTCCGACAGCCAGTCAAGCTGGCTTGCATCCAGCTGGCCAGTGGCGCCGACAAGGCCGCGAACCTTGCGCACGCCCGGGACAAGGTCCTTGAAGCTGCAAAGGACGGCGCCAAGATCATCGTGCTCCCAGAGTGCTTCAACTCGCCTTACGGATGTGACTACTTCCCCTCGTACGCCGAGACGCTACTGCCGAGCCCGCCCTCCAAGGACAAGTCGCCCTCGTACCATGCGCTGTCGGCCATGGCCGCCGAGACCAAGACGTACCTGGTCGGCGGCTCGATACCAGAGGCGGACCCGGACCCGGCGTCCAAGAAGTACTACAACACGTCACTGACGTTTGGACCAGACGGAAAGCTGTTGGCCAGCCACCGCAAGGTGCACCTGTTTGATATTGACATTCCCGGCAAGATCACATTCCGCGAGAGCGACGTGCTGTCACCGGGCAACAAGGTGACCATTGTCGACCTGCCAGACTATGGCAAGATCGCCGTGGCCATTTGTTACGATATCCGCTTCCCAGAGCTGGCCACCATTGCCGCGCGCAAGGGCTGTTTTGCTCTCGTGTACCCTGGCGCCTTCAACACCACCACGGGCCCTCTGCACTGGAGCCTGCAGGCCCAGGCCCGCGCCATGGACAACCAGATCTATGTGGCCATGTGCAGTCCCGCGCGCGATGTGAGTGCCACATACCACGCCTGGGGCCACAGCCTGATCGCCGATCCCATGGCCAAGATTGTGGTCGAGACAGACGAGAAGGAGAGTATTGTCAGCTGGGAGATTGATCCTAAGAAGATCGAAGAAACCCGCAAGAACATCCCGCTCGTTGGCCAGAGGCGCTTCGACGTCTACCCAGATGTCAGCGCTGGCAAGGTACGATTTGAGGAGCCCAACGTGCCAAAGGAGTAGGATACTTGCCGCGTTTGCATCAAGAACAATGGGTTTTCCTTGAACAAACGGTCGGCCTAGAGTCACTCTTTGGTTGCCTGGCATCAGTACGGGGGCGACAAAGAACCCAAGTTTACTCTCGCACGCCACATGACATGCGCGGTTGCTCGGCCAGGGATGGGCACAATGTTCTCAAAGCCATATAAGATCAAAGAAGCAAACACCTCATCAATAGAAAGGCGCAGTGGTCGAATGGTAGAAAGTCAAAGATAACCTCTTCAAACTTGAAGACCCAGCGTTCGAATTTCAAAGATCAAAATCAAAAAAACCCTCGAATATTTTTTTTGTTTGCGGTTTGCAGTACGTCCGTGAAATTCAGGTCATATTTTTCCTCACCATTGATCGATGCAGGATTGCACTCATTATGCATCAGTGAAAAGACTAGCAGTCAATAAATTTCAGTCTTTTTGCGGAATTAATCTTCTCGTTGGTGGCATGATTAGTAGGATGATGATGCAGGGTAACTCATCTCCCGATCGCACAATGGAGTAGACATGATGACATGTCTGTTTTAATGGCGTGAAGAAGGCATGGTAGCATCGGTCAAGACTTGGCTGCCCGTGAAAAATCTCGATGATAGACTCGGTCGTCTGAGGTCTACGGAACTGGGTATAATTGAGCCTCCTCTAGGGACATAAAGTCATAGGGACTTGCCCGCATCTCTCTTGGTAACAAACCCGAGAAAGCTATGCTCACCAGTCACAGCCTTTGCCGAGGATATCAGCCAACCGCTCCAGGTAGTGGCGGTCAACCTCGTCGAACCCGTCAACCACGGCACAGTCGATATCGATAATGGCCACGAGCTTCTTGGCGCTACCGCCCTCTTCCCCCTCGACTGCGCCCTCTGCCGGCACTACGATGGGCACGACAATCTCGCTCCGGCTGTCGCCGTCGCAGGCAATGTGGCCCGGAAAGGCGTCCACGTCGGGCACCAGCTGCGTGGCCTGGGTGCGCGCCGCCGCGCCGCACACGCCCCGGCCAAAGGCTATGGTCTGGCAAGCGACTTTGCCCTGGAACGGGCCCAGGATGAGCTGCGGCTTGGTGGCCGAGGACTTTGGGTCCAAGGTGTAGAAGCCTGTGTGTGTGTGTGTGATGAATAAACTTGTTTCAATTGGAAGCGATGAAGCGGCCAAATGACTTACCTGCCCAGTTTACCTGGTTGCTTGGCCCTGGTAAAGACTTATAGGCGTGCCATAGTAGGGAAGCAGCGTTGGCTAGGTTGCTGTCGTTGTTGGAGTCAGACTTGTTTCCTTTACTATTCAAGCAGATTCCGTGTCACTAGAGAAGTGTATTCTTACCAGATCTTGATTATTTTTTATATTGTCAGTCATCTCTTCATTCGTTTGACTTCATGGTGCCAGTTGGCAACAGAGATATGACTCACCCAGTTCCTCTGCTCATAGAACAAACCCTCAGCCTGGACTAGGACCTGCTCGTATGCCTGCTCCTTGGTGACGCCGGCGGCAAAGTTGGATGCGTCGGCGTGAACCTGATAGAAGACTTGGGGTGAGTATGAAAAAGACAACTGCATCCGAGTGTCTGAGAACCCACCATTATCGCGATTGATTCAAGGTTTGAAGAAACTGGTCAACCTTGTGCCGGGTCCTAGATGGTACCTAGTATAGATAACTGCCGCAGCCCTCGCAAGATATGACTTGCGACTGGCTACAGGACTTGAACTATACTCTATGGGGCAGTGGCGATATAAAATTCAGGAGAGAGCAGACAAAGAAGGTAAAGCTTGCGGGTTCCAGTCCATCCGTCGTGGAAATATAAAAAAAAAATCCAAGTATACTTTTTTTAACAAATGGGGCTGATTCAGTGTGTCTGTGCGCCAAGAATTGCCCTGATAGGCTGCCCGCCAAAGCACGCAATCCACAATAAAATACATGTGTCCACTCAAATCAATGCAGCTCTGCTAGGATAATCATAAAAAAAGCACCGGTTTGCTTCTTCCGATGTCGATATTGCGATATCTGGCATGATTTGTAATGCACTTTGCGCCTGATTTCCGAACCGGGCATGTTCTTTTCTTGTCACTCTGCTGGTTGAGATTTATCACGATTGACAAGGTCACTCACTGCACGCACCATGAATCAGCACTAGAACTTCAAATGTTAGTAGTGTTATGTCCTGGTGAGTATTGAATGATGATTGTGAGCCTGCCAAAAAGTTACACCTCAAAGATATTTCGACAAGTACCTCATGGTTACATTTTCATCAGCGTCAGCCCGAGTCAAGGATATTGCCCAACCTTGACACCGGACCACCAAAAACAGGCGCGAAGATGGCAGACTCACTGATCGATATGCCAGATACCTTTGGAAAGTATCAATACTACGATTAGAGAGTCGACGACCAATTGAGTACAAGCGGCGACTCTCTTGCTTCGGGGAATCAATTCCATGATCTCAAAGTGCCATGGCAGATTGAAGGATTCAAGAAGACCAAAAGCCACCAAGTAAGCTTATGCGTGCCTCATCAAACGTTATTCGTTGAAATGTCAGAATTCTTTACACTTCAAAATTTCTCCCTCATAGCTTTGCTTCAAGACTAGGCGACGAACCACTGCCAAAGACAATAGTCTGGTTCGTGACCAGGTCGATTTGGCGATACTGCCCTCCTGCATTTTGCTCCGTGAGACGCTTGGTCGAAAGGAACCTCCAGCACATCTCCTTGATGCGAGCATCGCCGTCCAGGCCCGCGTCCACAAGATATAGCGATCCGATCAAGATCTCTGCTGTTTCCCACACCAAGTCCCTGGCTGAGCTCATGAGATCCTCCTGTGCCGTCCCTTGCATCGTACTCTTGGTCTTTGCCCATCGCTGCGCCAGTACCGTGCCTTGCGCCTTGCCCTCCAGCCCGGCCTCGATCAGTGCATCCAGGGCGGCCAGGCTCTCGGGGCCTTCGCGCGGGTGCTTCAGAGCCCGCACGAAATCTGTGCTCAGCACGTCGGTGGTGCCCTCCCAGATACTCAAGACGCAAGCGTCGCGGAAGAGGCGCGCCAGATTCACGTGTTCGGTCTCGCTGTTCTCGAGGTATCCGACACCGCCGAGTGACTCCATGCAGGCGTAAATCAGGTAGATAGAGTTCTTGCAGACGTACGCCTTGATGACCGGGGTCAAGACCCGGAGGAGCGCCGTCGCGCGCGAGGGCGAAGACGGCGCGAGGCGTTGAATGGCGACGGGGACGGATCCCGGAGGAGAAGAGGACGGCGAGGCTGCGCCATGTTCGTCGATGCCCATGACGTAGGTCCCGTAAAATGTCAACAGCATTAACCCGTGATACTCAATTGTCATGTCGGACAGCGTGCGCATGTGCAGCGGGCTGTCACTCAGCCTGATCCGGGCCCCTCTGCCAGCGCCGACCTCGCGGACCCGGGCGAATGCTCGCGCCACGGCCAGACTGCGACTCAGGTAGCCCAAGCCGCCAATGGCAGATCGAATTCGTGTAATGGTGAGGATGGTGGTGATCTCTCGGATGCCCTTGCCTTCTTCACCAATCAGCCAGCCCCGCATACCGTCGAGCTCCAGCTCCGCCGTGGGCAGCGACTTTGTGCCCATTTTATTCTTGAGCCGGGTAATGCGCACGCCGTTGAGCTCCATGCCGCCCTTTTTGCCACCCGCGGACACGGCGAGGTTCGGATTCCAGCGGCGCATCGGTGCGTAAAAGGCGCTCAGGCCCTTTCCTGGGGACGTCTGCGCGAGGAGGATGGTCATATTGCTGTCTGTCGCGCTGGAAAACCACTTGAAGCCGGAGATGGTCCACGGGCCCAGCGGTATGTCCTCGGAAGGGCTGCATTGCGGCGAGAATCCATCAGAAGTACTGACCGGTGCATATGAGGCAATCGTCTCCGTCTTGGAAACGTCGCTACCTCCAGGGCGCTCCGTCATCCATTGGCCGCTCGTCCAGGCCTTGCTCGGGTCACGGGATGTGAGATGGACAAAAGCGTTCTCAAATACTCTTTTCTCCACCGGGCTGAGCTTGCGGCCTTGGCCTGTGAGTTGTCTCTGGAGGAGTCGGCTGGCACCGTCTTGCATGGCCTGTGGGCATGATGTATTTGCACTCGACCCTTCCCAGAGAAGTAGACGCATGTACTGTAACACTCGTGTGTACTGTCCTAGGCCTTGCTCGTATCCCTGAGCAGAAAATCTGTGCAATAATGGTCCATTCAGCTTTCCGTTCTGGCAAATTCAGGTCATGTCCTCTCCCAATCCATTTTGTTGATTGAGAAAATTCATGTAACGAGTGTTACCACTTACCCATTTTCAAAACCGCGATCTTGAAGTTTCTTCCAGCCTTCAGTCACGACTAATTTCGTGTCAACGGGGCGACCGAAAGCATTCTTGCCCCCGCCAGTAATGTACGGTTGATTCTTCTCGGCGTCGGTAACCCATTCAAGGACTTGTGGAGAGAGTGCTTCATCGCAAAGCTGCTCAATCTCCGAAGCCGCGCCTTGTAACACCTGGCCTGGCACAAACACTACATATGAGTCCAGCCGATTAGATCAATATTTCGACAGTGGTCATGTTTTGGTGATTGTTCGGATACAAACGTTGGGAGAGGGATCAGAGAATGGCCTTACATTTCAACACCCTCTGAATACTCGGATCCTCGTGGAATTGGTTGCTCAACACGGGAACTTCTTGGAAGAACCCTCTTGTGGCACTCGCCTTTTCCATTTCTTACTTATCGCTTAACCACTTTTAATGTATCCTAATATACTCCTAGTGAATTGATCCCGCGATTTCCAATTGTTGGAAACCTGCCCCGGTAACAGAGTTAAACCAATAATGGTGAAATCGAACGCCCGCAATGACGCGGATTGAGGACAACTCTGTGTATAGAAGATTAATGCAATAAACCAAAGTTACTCAAAACTCCGATGTACATTATCTGATGCAGGTTATTTGCCATACAAAGCTCAAATCATAACATCCTGAAGCTTGAGTGAAAAGATACTGCTACTTTAAAAGTGCATGCTTCGTTTTAGACCGAGGCATGCATGTGGTTTTGCGGGGTCGGCTGACGGCTGACGGCTAACCCCCTGGCTAAACAAGATCGACATGACCATGGAAGCATCCGCCCACTGCGTTTATTAGCTACCGCGTAGTGTGATGCTATAATCTTCAGTACGATCGGAAAGCCATCTCCAGGATAGCAGTCCAATGCATGCGAATGAACAGCTTTTGCTGTCTCTGCTTGGCAAGTGGCTGAGCCTCGATTGAGTTGGGGGGCTTGATGGAATGGCAATCGCACAGAATCGTTTGATGTATGTACTATCTCTCGCCATCTGTCATACATAGAATCCGGGTTATGATTGAGCCAGAGGCCCTGGCTATTGGGCCTTTAGTGCCCTGACTCCTATTTCGACACTGGCGCCATTGATGAAGAATAGTGGAGAAGGAGCCAAATTGCGACAATCATGCTGTTCAGCGAACTTTGGAGAAACCATTTTCTGCCAACTAGATTTTCTACTCTTTTGTGTTTTTCTTAGATGCATATATAGAGACACTGTATCTAGCCACATGTGCATTTTAGAACTTCCGCGCGGAGTTCTGTAGCGCCCGGCATAGCGTATTTACATGACTTCTGCGTCGTGCTGAATCTGGACTTCGGGATGCTAAAGTGGCCCGTTTCCGGTAGTCAAGTAGCGTACATAGCTAAAGTAGCAGTGAATTACTGTAGTCACTGTAGTCACACAATTTGGCATTTTTTGTACAAAGACTCGCTAGACTCGAGTAATGTAATCCTTTAGCTCGGTAAATCGTTGCGAGGGAGTTGTAGGTACGTCAATTTGTGCACATAGTAATGGTGGCTGATAAGCCCAAGTCGAAGTAATAATGTACACTCTATGAGGATCTATTTCGTCTTTTCATCCAAGCTCGTCAAGATACAAAAATGTTTATCAATACATATACAAGAATTGTGATGCCAAGGCCGGATGCTCAGGCCAAATCATATCCGTGAGGTTCGTCGCAGATTTCAATGTACCGGCGTCAACTTGACGTGCATGGCGCCTTTGTTCCATAGTGTCCAAATGTTCTGGTTGGCGGCCCAATCTTTACTCTCGTCCATGAGTTCCAGGTCAAAGTGCCACAAGAGTCGGGTCAAGATGAGGCGCATCTCTCCGTAAGCAAGGCTAAGAAAGCAGCAAGATTAGCTTCTCTGTATACGATTTTGGCAGGCAAAGAAGAAAAGAAATGGCTACTCACTTGCGTCCGATACAGTTGCGTGGACCGACGGAGAAGGGTTGGAGCACGTCTCTGGCGTCGCCAGCGAACTGGGCATCACCCATCCACCGCTCGGGGATGAAGCGCTGTGGCTCTACCCAGTTGTGCTCAGATTGATATGCCGACCATTGAGGTATAGATACAGCCGTCTGTGATCTGAGTTAGATAATTGTCTTTGCTTCGGACTGGCCCCAAGACGATATTTGACGGGGGCTTTTGCAGGCAGCTCACGTTTTGCGGTATCCAGTAGCCTTCAATCGAGGCGCCACCTGGAGGAGTCACTCGAGGCAGCCCGACGGGCACGGGAGGATCTTGTATTGATTAGCGATAATCTTCTCCATGCGTAGAGATAACTTACACATTCGAAAACCCTCGTCAAAGACAGCTAGCAGGTATTTTAGGTTGTTGACACTGTTTAGAGTAATCTCATCCTTGGAGGTGAAAGTGGTCCGTATTTCAGAGACGAGTTTATCGTATTTTTCCCGATTAGTCAACAATTGAAAAGTTGTTCCGCTGAGCTGTGTAGCTGTGGTCTCGCTGCCAGCAATGATGAGAATACTCGAGTTTGCAATGATTTCGTCAGTGGTCAATCCCTTTTCATCATTGTGTCGGAGGATATACGACATAAAGTCCTCGCGTTCCGTGTTGCCAGTCTCGATGCGGCGCAAGGCAGTCTTCCTGGTGAGTTCCTGGTGGTCCTGCAGGCTCTTTACGAGCTTGGCCGGAGTGAGAAAGGGAGCCAACCTCTTGAGCATTGGATATCTTTGAAACAATTGGTAGTAAACGCCATTATGGATGGTCTCGAAAATCATGGCAACCCAAGGGTGGTATCCTCCGCTTTCGAGACATCCAAAGGGCTCGCCAAAGGCCAGGTCACCGATAAGGTCAAATGTAGTAAAGTTATACCAAGAGACTATGTCGAGTGCCTCTTGTTTTGAAGCCTTTTCTGCCATTTTGGCGATGAAGGCATCAACGTACTGATTCATTACGTCCTCTTGGTTGCGCAGAGCTTTCTCTGAAAAGGCGTGTGCCAGAGAGCGACGCATGCGCTTATGATCAGAGTCGATGGCCTGGATGATCTGTGACTGACCAGGCTTTGGTTCGCGATAAGCTAGGTAATCTTTGGAAAAGTTCTTTGATGTGTTGTTCTGGTGCCCGTAAATGGTCTTCCAAGCACCGGCTGTAATAAAGGAGACATCGCGAGGTGTGTACCGAACTGCGGTGCCGTATTGATCATGCAGCTGCTTCAATCTATGCGGCCATCGACCTTGCACAAGATGATAGAGATAAGGAATATCGGTGGCGGCATAAAGTCTCGGGCCTGGGACTTTGGCGAGAGGATGGAAATAGGCTCGATAAACACCACGGAGAATGAAGAGCGCGACCGACTGGGAATTTGGTTAACGACATGACCTGATAGTTTAGACCATTGAACGCACTATGGGCACCACTAAGATGGCGGCTAGATGAAGGTTCAGCATTGTCGCCTCAGTGTTTGGGCACGCGATGCAATTGAGCTAGGTTAGATGATGCAATGTCGAGAGAGAAGAGTATGGCAATCAAAGATTCGAAAACGAATGTTGCCTTGTTTCTTCTTCTTCTTCTTCGGATGGATGCTATATATGCTGTAGACGCTGTAGATGGTCTTTCGTCGTATAGAGGCAGTGCATAGGTACTAGGCAGTGAAGGTTCGTTCGCATTCGCATACCTATTTCCTTCCTATGCTAATTCCATGGCACGTCGCAGGACCGGACCCCTAAGGTGTTGTGTCTATTTTTCTAGCAGAATCCACTTTGTGCATCGGCAGCCCGCGACCCCGGGACCCTTTATACCAGAAATCGGGCTTGCACAGAAGGACACATATCAAGCCCAACCCAATAGAGTTTGCATCCAGTGGCATAGATAGAACAGGCATTCCCACCCACAGTCCAGAAAAACAAGACGACTGTGCGTTGCGACTATTGGGAGCAGATCTCCCCTTAGCGAGTCTTGGACCCTGGCTAAGTCGACATGGTTCAAATGACGTATCCACGACCTGGACGAAATACAAGACCAGGATATGATATTGCCCTTGTCACATTTTGCAAAAATCACAATGTGGGTGAATATCTACGAATTGTGTCAGTAGTCTTTGATAATATGATGAAAACGTCAAACATGAAATGCTGGTGTGGAGGATGGGGAAGACAAACAGTGTCTATCATCAAAGGAGCAAGTCGTGGCGTTGACAGTAATGAACGAGGAAAAGAAATGAGATACGCTGTACGATAGCGAACCCGATACCGACAGCCACGAGTGCCAGGTGGGTGGCTTACCAGGTCTGCAGTGGATGTGGCACAGCGCCAATTGCCCATTTACTACCTAGGTTGCGCCAATCATCGGTACAGCATTTCGACAACACGACTTGAATGTACGTATATGGCCTCCCGCGAATCTTCTCGGACCGATGTGAAACATATCTTGACTCTTTTGCTTGGTGAAATCGGCACGCACGAGCATAGAAGCTTTCCGATTGCTAAGCGGGTTTGGGTTTGGGCTTGGGGGGGACACATCCTGGGGCCATTTTGGCGCCCTTGCACAAAAATTTAGCAAGGCACCTCGGCATTCTCTAGTGCCCGACGGGATTCTTGACGTTTAGTCTGGGGCTTTCAGCGGGTTTAGGACTTGGAATCGAGAAGCGCACGCTGATCAATCCCGGCGCCGGCTGCTCAAAGCTCCCCGACAAGGCGGCTCGACTCAACCTGGATACTGTTGACACTACAGATTACTTGCATTCGACCTAGACATGACTGGTCTACTTGATACCTATTTTGGGATATTGTTTCCCTCTTAAACTGACATTCTGGTCTCCTAGCAAAGCACTTTGATCCTAATCATGACTGAAACAAACGACACGAGTGACTTTGCTGCATTACGAGTCATTTGGGCTTTATATGCTGAACTCTATTCTGTCGTTCCACCATTTCTTGCTACTGCTGCCCCCAAATTCAATCGGCGTGACCGTTGCGCGCACACTAACGAATCTGCTCTCTGAGTCTCCACTACAGGTAGTTATGAAAAACGGGGAGTCGCTGCGGTACCTTCTTGACTAGCAAACTAGCTTCTCTTACTACCGTATATAGACAAACTGGCACGCACTCTGATCAGGACTGTCTCTCCTTCTTGCGACATTCCAGATCGATTTGTTTTGGCTTCGTTCAAACACGCTCTTTAATTCCTTTACTCATTTTTTTCTTTTTCATTTCCGCATATTAACTTTCGCTATTTAATCAGGGCAGGAGGAAGAGCACAGCTGGACAAAAAGGTGTCGTCAACATGGCCGCCAATGATGCGCAGGCTAAGGAGTCGCCGCCTGAGAAGGGCCAAGTCAATAACGGTCCACACCCTGATCAGATTGATCAATACTTCGAAGACACGGCCAAAACTCCGCGAAAATTCTCACAATTCTTCAGCCATTTCAAAGCCAGGGATCTCAAAAACCTCTTTAAATCGTCACTCGCCGTATGGGTCATGACCATACTGATCTTTATCAATCCTACACTCAACACCATTGGACAAGCGACTTTCTTTGGATGGTGCGGCAACCTCACTCTTGCTCAATTTAGTTGGCCCGGATGCTAACGGAGGAATAGCGTCGTCTTGTTCATCGTCCCGCCGTCTGGCGTGGTCTTCATTCATGTGCTGGCTGGCTTGACGATCTGTATTGGTATGGCTTTGGCTTGGGCATGGGGAACAATCACCATGAAAGCAGCTCTGGCCACTCGACCTGCGGCGGATCTTCAGGCTCAATATGCCGTCCTCCAGCAGGCAATCGCTTCGGGATCTATTCAGGCTTCTGGGCAATCTACGGCGTTGCAAGTGGCCATCTACAATGGGCTTTTGCTGGATACGCGCGTCACACTGACCTATTTCTGTATGATGGGATTGTTCATTTACTTGATGGTGAGTCTATCACAGACCCAGCTTCAATCAAGGCAAAACTGACGTACATCAAGGCGCGGATACGAGTCGTGGCACCAAAACTCACTCTGGTTGGCATATTTTCCATGATTATCGCCGACATTTACATAACGACCGCTCCACTACTTCCGACATTCCAAGGAACCATCCCTAAAACCTTGATCCTACCTACTGCTATTGCGGTGGGTATTGGAATGGTTTGTAACATTCTAATCTTCCCCCAGTCGACGTCATCCATTGTCGTCGATTCCATGAGCGACATCTTGTCCCCAATGCCTGACTTCGTCCGAGCCTTTGCGCACTCGCTCGGCAACACAGCGCGTAACTTCGACACGAAGCAGATTGAGCGATTGCAATTGAAACTGGCTGTGGCCTACAAGAGTGCAGATGCTTCTGCCAAGTTCTTGCCACTGGACTTCTCTTACATCCATTGGAGTCCCAGCGATGTCGGTTCACTACAAAAACCGCTGCGAGGTGTTCTGGTTGCATTCGGCGAGTTAGTTCAGCTGCCTATCTCCAGGGAACGCATGAGGACGAAGAAGGCCGCATTTGAAGAGACGGTCAAGGATCTTATGGGTGAAGATGCGACCGACTTCAAGTTTCCGGTTGCCCACTATCAGATTGCCAAAGTACTTGCGCTGCGGGAAACGTCGAGACATCCGGATATAGATCGATTGATCATGGAGACTGCCACAATACTCACGTCATGTGCTACACCTCTCTTGGAGACTTGGTCGCACGGTATTACTGTGGTTATCCAGGCCTTGCAAGGTGCATTCGACAAGGGCCCAGTCAAGAACCTGACAGCTCATGAAGAAACACTGCAATCGCTAAAGAACCTGGCAGAGACCTTTACCGCCGACACTTCAGAGAAACTCCTACTTCCCCACGCTCATCTGTTCGATTCGGATGGAAACCTGAAAAGCGAAGAGGAACATGACCGTCGCGTGTTGCTGTCTTACATGCTAGGGCTCTTGTATCAGGAGCGCATCATTAATATTTCCAAGGCTCTCGAAAATCTCCTGCAAGAAATCATCAATCTGGAAAAGGCACGAGAGCGTAAACGGGTATGGGCACCCGCCCAGCTGGGTAAACTGCTGTCCTGGGCCTCCTCCAAGGACGACGCGACTCCGGGTATGCCGGGAAATCCAAACTCCACACCACCCACCGCCGCCGCTACCAAACCTCGTCAACGAAGCGACGCCAGCCGGTCCTTGTCCACTTCAGCATCCCCTACTCTGGCAGGTCTGGACGGTGCAGCGCGACTTGAAGATATGCGGGTTCCCCGTCATCGTCCAAGGTCAATGGCCAGCAAGATTCTTCTCGACATTGTCAACTTCTTTGGTAACGATGCAGGAGTTCACGCCGCGCGGACTCTCATCTTGAGTATTGCCTTGGCTGTTCCCGCGGTCATCACAACCTCATCTGGATTCTACTACCGCGAAAAGGGTCTCTGGGCCTTGATCATGGCCCAAATGGCCATAGTGCCCTACACATCCGACTTCATTTCGGGCCTTATTCTCCGACTTACCGCCACCGTCGCCGGCGGAGTCATCGGCCTGGTCTGCTGGTACATTGGCGCAGGGTCCGGGTCCGGCAACCCCTACGGCATGGCGGCCGTCATGGCCGTGGCCATTGTGGTGCTCATGTACTGGCGCCTCTTTGCGCCGCAGGAGCAGCTCCAGGCCGGCATCATGCTGACCTCGACGCTGTACCTGGTCGTCGCCTACAGCTGGAACGACACGCACAACCCGACCTACGGTAATCCCGGCGTCGGGTACAATGTCTTTTGGCGACGCCTCTTGTTGGTCCTGATTGGTTTTGCCGCTTCCGCCATCGTCATGTTTCTCCCGCGGCCGCCCTCTGGCCACAGACATTACCGGGACCTGCTGTCGAGCCAGCTCTCGTCCTTCAAGGAGCGTTATGCCCTCTTTGTGTCCACGTGGGAAGATCCACCCGCCGACCTTGTCGAGGTGGTCGAGAGGGAAGGGTTGCTCTCGCAAGAGGTTCTCGAAACTTCGATACAGCCCATGACGCTGCTCAAATTCGAATTTTCCTCCAGCAATCTTGACTCGCGAACCCTTGTAGCAGTGGGCAAGTTGTGTATCGATTTGAACACAACCATTACCCAACTCCTGGTGTACGCCAGGCGGTTAACTTCGGAACAGCGGGCGAGGTTTATGCTATACACCGGCGCCAACGATGAAATCTTCGTCGCCGATCTGATGGCCGTATTTTCACTCGTACAAGGAACTTTGAGTACTGGCAAACCCTTGCCTACAATCTTGCGAACACCCTTGGTCAGCAGGTCATTGGGCAAGGCCAGACGCAACGGCCCAGACGAGGTCGACGGAGGAGCCAAAGAAATGACAGCACGTGAGATGTTGACAGGGGACAGTGGGAGGAATTGGGCCAGCGCTGTCGGTGCATTCATCTCTCTTTCGGCAAGGATTGATGAGCTAGTCATTATTTTGAAGAAGGCTGTGGGCGAGGAGTTTATGATTGACTCTACGGCGTTGGCGGTATAGAATTGGACATGACCAGACATATGGGATTATTTGCACGTATAAGTAGTAAAACATTCGAGCGAACTTTCCCCCAACAAATCCAAAAAAAAAATCTTATGTATTGGCTAAATATGGCATGACAGAGGATGCGGGACGAATATGTCCCAATCCACTTTTAATTCCACATCAGAGTATCAATTGATAGGTACATGGCGCGAGGTCTCCAATAATTCTGTCCGCTACCGACCTTATCATAGCAAGTGCGTCCTCAATTAGCCAGTGTATAGCTGTCACCCGTTGAATCTTCTTTTTAGTGGGTGTGGTCAATCTAAGCATCTGTCCTGTATATAGGTGAAGTATTCGATAGGCTCTGACTATAGTGATGAATTAGTTCCAGACCATCTTGAACCACCTTTAGTTACTCTCTGCCCGGTGTTTCTGGCTGATATAATCAAGAAACAAGCATGATGAAGTCCGAAGGAGGCTGTCGAAGCACTTTTGTTTACCAGCATTCCCTGATGCTGAGGCAGTCAGTTAATCGTATCTCCCACAATTGGCATAATATACTGAATGGACTTACGGAATGGGGAGGAAAAGTAAACCCGGCCTTGACGACGGAAGGGGTGGATTAGAAACACTGCCAAAACTAAGAATGTTCCACGAAAAGAAGTGTTGAAGGGACGATTTGTAACATTCCTCCCCGAAAAGCAATTGCTGGCTCCGGATCAGGACAAAGTACTGGTGCAAATCTGTTGCTATTCCCAATTGTGATTCTTCCCAACAGCTACAATAGATACGACTTCGAGGCGAGTCGTCCACGACCTCATTCCGACGTGGTGTGCTTGCAAGGCGAGGCAGGGTTGATATAGGCGCTTACCGACTAATGGCTCGTGGTTGTACAGTGTAAGCGAGGCCGATTAGCAGGCTGCAGTTCTACGACTGGCGACCATGCAAACTAATGCTGAACCCCATGTCTGACTGGCCGTGACCATGGCCATGAACGCTATTGTGGTCTTGGCCGATGACTGATACGACCCAGATACCAAGGTCCAGGACAGTGTACTCAGGTCACGGCCATACGGAATAGCCTACACACAAAGAGGGGGACTTGTGAGATAGACGGGAGTTGGCAAGAACCGGGATTGGGCAAGTCGATTGTAGATAAAGACCCATCATACCTCGGGCGCCAACGCAGCCAAGAACCTTATTGTTTTGACAGGGGGTGCATAGAATGTGTGGCCATCGAAAGAAAGGTGGATCACTGCCGGGCTTCTTGTTTTGTTTCCACACAGAAGAATACTTAGGCTTCGTGGCAATTTACACCGGGATGCAAGAAATGGTAACTGTGACGATCCGTGTGATCCGTGCTGGCCAGCCTGGGCCCCCGTTCCCCACCGGCTTATCCGGAGCTGTAGATAAAACCGTTCCGTAGCCGAGCATCACTTTAAGCTGCTCGTCTTTAGATCATCATTTAATCATAGGGTATACATAGCAAAGTCCATTATTGTCCATTGGTGCCGTAACCAGGGGCCGGAAACCCTGCCAATAAAGATTGAGGTTCGGAAGCTAATGCAGCTATTAACCTTGAATCAGCAATGGCGCCCCCACGTTCATCGAGCTTGTAAGTGTCATAAAGACCGGCGGTTTAGATGGTTTTCAACTGTTGATTGCATAATAAATATATATAATGGCATAATTTAATATAAAGCTGGAAGCAACTCGCCTTTCCCGGTGTAAAGCAGGTGGCTTAGCCTTAAATGCAATAATTAAAACACATATTAGATATTCCTAAGATAATTATGGTGTGGCTAATTGTTAAAACAAACAAAAACTGCCCGATTAGAGCCTCGGAGACTTTATGCGAGAGATGCTCCGACGGCAACCAAGAAGAGTATATAAAGCGAGCTTAGTTCGAAACGCTAGACGTCGTTCAATATGGCGCGGTGGTATAGCACTCTGCAGGATTAAATTCTCAAGAGGTCAATGGTTTTTGACCCCGAGCTGCCCACAAAGTATGAAGATTGACCGGGAACCCCTTTGGAGCCTAATGTCAGTATCTGCCCTTGGTTACTATGTATTGCATTAGAATCCCTGCTGAGTCTTCGCGCGCTTATGGGCCCGCCCTTACCAGTGTCGGGGAAGTTCTTCCGGTTCGATCTCATGTTGCAGGATGCGAAGCCTAGATCTTGTAAAGTCGTGGTGCTTCCCATTGAACCAATGTGACTTAGAATACTGTATAATACCTAACACTCTCGGCTATACGAATTGATAGTCCGAGACGATCTAAGGGCTCATGCTACACTATATGATTGGTTTGCACTGAACGACCTCAACCGTATGCACCACTAGTGTAATCTCCCCTGAATCTCCCCAGATTGCCGTGCCACCACCACTAATCACCGGGAATAATAATCGCGATCTGTGTACGATTGTGGCTTCGGGTCGGAATCGGCTTGCTCTGAAAACTCGGTCCCGAAAGCTATATGCGTACACTAATATCTGCTGTATAGATTATAAAGCGACGCAAATGCCTTTTCTTCTTCCTTTTCCGCGGAGTGGAGCCAGCCTTGGTCTATGATGGACTAGGTGCCCGGTTGAATAATGATTGATAAGTGAATATTGTGGCAGGGTGTAAGAACGTGAGGGCGAGTAAGAGTGATAAAATAGCAACGGTAGGTGTATTTAGTACAGAAAGCAAAAGCCTGCCTAATCTCAAGCAGCGGGGTAGCGCTATAGTGACTATATTTCATTTCCTTCGCTGAAACGGCGAAGCATAGCCGTAATCCCACGTAGGCGGGTTCCCCGAATAGGCAACTCTTAACCTCCCCCTCCCCCTCCCCTCCCCCTCTTAACCGGGAAAAAAAAAACCGTATTCCCCTGCAGGATTCTAAAACCGGGTTTAATTCTCTAAAGATACCACCTAGAGTTAAAATCGGCGCAAGAATTAGAGCTCTGTGGCAAAGAGTTGGGAAAGGCAATGTGGCCGTATAGCCGAACCATGGTATGGTTGGGATTCAAGCCGTCAAATTTGGATGTCCTGGCTGATTTCCCCCCGAAGACGTCGGCTCAGTGTTCGATTTGAATTGTAAAGGCTATGGACCCAACTACTGCCGCGATGTCATGGATAATCGGCTGTCCACGATCGTTGAGCTCTCGATTCGACGGCGGATAGTCTCCTGATGGCACCGTCACCTTCGCCACGCCACAGGAGAAGTCCTGAGAACCGATCTCCCCTAGATCCTGTTATTCTGCGTCGGCAGTTGACCGGATGTCGCCGTGAAGATGACCGGCAGCCGAGACGCGCTGGTTAACCTCGACCAAAGTATATGACTGTACAACAGTGTCCAAAAAAAAAAAATGGCCAGAACTCAATGGGAAGTCGACGCACGGGTTCCGCTGAGAGAATGTCAAGTTGGATGGCTATACTACTCCTCAGGATTTTAGATACGGCGCATCGCCTTGGTTCCAATGCATACCATGCCCACATGGCCACGTTTACCAGTCAGCTTATCCTTAGCATATAATCTCGGTTTCCTTCGTGGGAAACGATGAATGCTTTTATATCGAAAAAGTTCTGCCACTTTAGTTCAGTGTGAATAATAATATATTATATTTGAATTCGATGAGGGTGACGACTATCGGCGTCTATTTGAATAATGGCGTTTCGCCACGTGAGTGGTATTACATTTTAGGCGTGACGAGGACCATGGCACTCCACGAAAACCTTCCCTTTCGAATTCCCGTCCTCTCATTGTTTCTCTTCTCTTGTGTTGAAGCACGGATAATCCATATTGAGCGCTGACTATTATGTACGTGCGTACTTGGTCAGATCCACCTAGTATTCCGCTAGTAGCATGGGCCGAGCCGCATCGTGCATTATTAGCCTCCTAAGATGAGTGACGGGGAACCAGGGTAATCGGAGCCGATGATGCAATAATCACCTTGCATCGATTTCTAAACACCTCGAACCACCTCGGGGTCGAACCCTTCCTGAAAGTCAAAATCTACAAGGCCTGAAAGATGCTCCACAACGTTGTGACATAAAGATGAGGGACACACAGGATCATCCAACCATATTTAGTTAATCCTTTATTTCACGGAAGTAAAAATATTGGGGATTATGCAAAGGTTGGCCGATTAGTTACTGTGTGTATTAGACCCCCCTTAATCACCTAATCACCCAATTATGTAGTGACCTAAGAAATCCATGATGGCTAACTGCGGCACCGTCCTAACTAGCGAGGAGGGCACACTGCGAAGACAATCGCCATGAGCTTACACGTTGCTAAATAGGGGAGGGGAGGGAACGAGCTTCGATGAAGTCGACTGTAGACCGAGGACTCTGAATACCTTCACGTAGAACCTGGCCTAGCACGCCGCGTGCCCCACGGGAGGCCCTGCTTGAGCTCGCTACGCGAGCCGGCCCCGGCGTTAAATACCACTACCTACCTACCTACCTACATAGTGACCCAAAGAAAGAAAAAAGGGATTAGCGGCTCTATGCGCGTCTCGACTACCTATGTTTTTAATCGGGGAAGTAGTCCGAAAGTTTAAAAAGTTCGATGTATTTCGTGCCAAATCTATATCAAAGTCCTTTGAAAAAGCGAGAACCTAGCACGCACTTCCAAAATGCATAAAAGTCGCCTTTAATTCATTAAGTTAAAGAAGCGATGCAATAAAGAAGCGATGCAATAAACAAGGAAAGTTCTGCTCTTTTACAACTGCCGTGGTAAAGAAAACATCATCCCTGTTTTATTAACTTTCAATCGAGCGTTGACATGCACTTTCAATTGTTATATTGTGTTTGGAGATAATCCATCGCCTATATTCCTCGCACTTGCCAATCTTGTCCCAAACCTTGTCAACAAACGATCAAGTTACTGCAATGCTTTTCCATATCATCGCGTGTTTATTGTTCTTTTTTGTCTCTAAGCTTTGAAAATATTACGTCATTCAAAATCCTAATGTCATTCTCAAATTTCTTTCAATATTCGGATCAGACTGCGTCTTCTGCTTTGGCGCAGAAGAAGCGCCAAGCTTGTGAACGATGTCGCAGCCAGAAGCTTAAGTGCATTCGCAACGAGGGCATTCCAAACCAGCCTTGCTTCCGCTGTACCGATGCCCGGGTCGATTGCATCACAAATACGCAGCGAAGGATAGGTCGCCCTGCAAAACCTCGTGGCGAACATCAACAAGACTCCAACAGAAGGACAGACGCGGGTAACGGAAGCCAATATACCTCAGCAGAAGTCCCGGACGATGTATCTTGGAATATGGATGACTTTGGATTTAACTCCCTCATATCCTTTCCACACGGAAGTACAGCTGTTGATTATGACTCAGCACCATCATTGGACACTTTCCATTCTGAGACCAGACAGATACCTTTCCAGCAAGCGGAGAACTATTTTGGAATGGTTGCAGAAGATAGGGAAACCGGATTAGTCTCGAGTTCCAGCGGAAACCTGGAGTCCCAATTACTTCGACTACAGCAACAGCTCACAAAGCTAGTAAATGAAATGCAGACAAAACACTGGAGTATCACGGCCTCAATGGCGCTCAAGTACCAAATGGAGGACTACGATATTATCAAAGACGCTCAAATGGATGGGCCCAGCTTCAACCCGCTCGCTGCTACATTCCAATCAATTTCGATATTTGTTCATCTTTTGGACGAAACAGTGGTTACCATCTTCTCTCAGCAATCTGCAGCAGTTTCCAATCGGTCAGGCTGGGTCAAGAGCCAATACGTGTTAACTGCCTTGGCGTGTTATATGCAGATACTTACTGCTTATGACTGTATAGTCTCGCACGTCTTAGATCAGTGCTCACGGAACCCGGACATTAAGGATTTCTTTTTGAACGAATCCCCAAAACTTGCAATTGCAGGCTTTGTCATTCCACAACCAAAGAACGTACTTGGTAGGCTGCTTGTACAGCTCTTGGAGTTGAAACTCTTGCCGGTAGAGTCAGCACTAGGGCTTCCAGATGTTTATCGTGTCTCCCCAGAAATGAATGACAGAGACAGCTGGAAAGGTGGTGGGTTACTGAAGGAGACGGATGGAAGGTTACTCTTAGATATATTGGAGAACATAGACTCCCGAGCCACGTTGAATTCATCGGAGCCGAAGGGTCCACAAGCATTGCGGGATAAATTGAACTCACTTAGATCACTAGAATTATAGCAGTAGCAAACCCATTCTACCAACAATAGCTGGTTGCATACTAATTCTCGCGCTGTGACGTATCTTTAACAGTAGATTATTTGTCGTACTGACATAGTCAGTACCCACCGCAGATCACCTGCTTGGGTATATAGTCGCTCTTCAGCACCTCTCTTTTGTAGACTAGAGATCAACTCAGACAACTTTCAATGCTTCCTCGATCATCTCGTCTTCAGTTCCCCCCTCACACATCGGCTCAGGTGAGGTTATTATTATCATCAAATTGGATCAATCTAAGCTGTGTTGGCAGTATTTCATTCGACACAAACACAGAGCCCTGAGTCCAACTTGGGCTACGTAGTTATCGAGAAGTACTGGTTTTGGTACCTTCTTTATATGTATACTGGACATTTTCTCAGATTTGAACTGGATTCACTGCGTTTAGGCTCTGTGTTCAATTCTCCCGACATCGCATCGCCAATATTGTGGCACGTCACTAAGACCTTGGGAAAATGTTCATCGGAAAAGTGACTCCTTTGAGAAGTAAAGCGCTCGACCTCACCCAAATACATGACAGCCGAGATGCTCTGCAGGCTTACCACAAACATGTTTCTCAACTATTCCATATCTATAGATATTCTGAGGCTTCGGGCTAGAATTCTGCACATCCATCAATCCCTCTTGACAATCCTAGGCAGTCCAAGCCAAAGACCGAGAATTACCACCAACAGCGCTAGAATAATAGGCTGCAAGACTTGTACACCTTTCGCTTGCGCAATTGCTCCAACTGCGAATGGCAATATTGCAGCACCACTTGACCCGAAAGCCGCAGCAAAGCCTATTGCCCCAACATGAAGGTGGCGTGGGAGCAATCTCGACATAATCACGATGGTAGCAGGGAATAGCGGCCCTAGAAAGAAACCTTGCAGTCCAACCGCAACTGCTGACACAATGAGCTGTGGTACAAGCCAGAATAATAGCTCGAGTCCCATGATTAGGAGGAGATAAATCTAAACTTCATTAGCTGTAAATCCCGGAGAATTCAGACGTTCTTACAGATATGGCTAATTTCTCGCCGATTTTAGGCGTGATGAAACCAAGGACAAATCTTCCAACGGTGATTCCCAACCAAAAGCCGGTAGCCGTCATTCCGCTGGCAACCTCACTGCCGTGGCGAACTTGAATCATGAAAACAACGATCCAGCCTCCCAACGCGACCTCAATGCCCACATAACCTAACAGGAACAAGGAACAGAGCCAAGTTACTCGAGCAGATGGTCGCGTTATAAGAACTGCGCTGAGAGTTGCCTTTTCATCATTTCCAGTGCTGGAATCGTTCTCGCTTACAGAAGCCTTGTAAGCTACGCCAGAAGACGACCAAAAGCTAAAAACCAAAGACAGGAATTCGAGGCCGGCGAATCCGATCTGTGACATTCACATTAGAGCCATGCTCATGAGACAAGTTATGCTTAAGCTGGACTAGATGTCATGTGAGATATGGTCTAGGACTTACCATCAAGTAGTAGTAGGTATACCACGGCAACCCGGCTGTCGCGACCATAGAAGTTGCAATCAAAGGTGAAAGAACCGCTCCTGCACCGTAGAATCCGTGAAGGAAGCCTAGAAGCTGGTTTGCACTCTCCATGCTTCCTATGAAAGCATTCCACCCGGCATCCCCAATGCCATTGCCGAATCCTGCTATCGCAAATGCGACAACCAGAACAGGGTAAGGAGGGTGAATAGCGACCTTGTTAAAAGCGTAAGCTGAATGAAAGCTCAGAGAGACGAGAGTTGTAGCTTTATTTTAGAAAAACAAACTTACAAGTGTGTACGCAAGAATATGAGCTCCAGCGGTAAGAGCGGCTACACCTCGCTGTCCCCAGAACTCATGTACCCGATTATTCAAAAGTGCCGATGATATATAACCCACCAAAGGTGATAGGAAAATGATGGATACGACAAGGTAAGACAGATTATAGTAACTCTCAATCTATGACTTGGTTAGTTCAAAAAGCAGAACGAATGATGACACTCGTGATGCGCGCATGTGCGTGCTTGTGTGTGTGTGGTTAATTGTACAACAGGCGGGAAAGCTCTTACGTAGTGAATCAAGGCCTGTAATTATTTGTAAGCATTTTCCCCTGTGATTTCTCTGATGTTGCTAAAAGCGGCTTTGCGACGTCTAGGAGAAGGTTAAAGTGTCAGTGCGAAACTTACACCATAAGCAGCATCATTGGCCCCCATTACTATGAAAGACCAAAAACAAGCTGCGATTTTTACGATATTTCTCCTGGGATGATTCCATCGCTGAACAGTCGTTGGAGGCACGGAGTTAGGCGAAGTCTCCGGCTCTGTAGTAGGAGTGTCGTTCATGGGTGCGACGCGACGCGACACTTCTTGCTGTTTCAATTCCGCCGTCTCGGTGGAGCTTGCGGTCGGTGCCATCGTAACGCAGAAACTGCTGCTTAGCAACGCGACCAGAACACCTAAGATGTAGGCGTACTAGATTGAGTGCAGTTCAATAAAGACTCAAAATAGCAATCCCCCCCAAAAAAGAATGAGCACGGGGAGAGAATTTGTGTGGAAAAATGATTCAAATAATTCGATGTCTCGATCAAAGATACTTGCGAAACAGGGAATAGTAGTATTGGTGTAGAATTTGAGGAGGGATAACGACGGTTTTTATATTGCGCGATACAAATAATTTTAGCTGCATAATGACTGTTCAATTATCAGCCACTCATTTAACTGCCGATGCTACCTTTGCAATCCCCATTTTAGTATTAGTGGGCTTTTCGGAGGATGCGACCGCCAAGGGAAGAATTTCCAACCCAAAAGGCTAATCTGGATGCGGCGATTTTTAGACATACATTTGCGTTTCCGGGCTTTTTATTTGTTGACATTATAGCACGCCGTGGCGTCCATGCAGTATGTATATAGTGTATGGAGGTCTATTGATGTTCCCCTGCCATGAAGGGGTTATTATTTACAGCTGGCTATGAGCTGAGAGGGCTATAAGCTGGCCACGTATCTGCCCAGCTGGAGCCTCCTCCAGCTCGATTGAAAAAAAAAGGGGGAAAGGCAGGGGGGATGGAACAAGTGCAATAATTATGCTGACCCAGCACTACCTTCTTTCGCCAGTTCAGCAGTCTGTTGTTTCTTTCTATTAGAGGAAAACTGAAATGAGCATTTGAGCTAAACTACATTAAAAGCGACAAAGACAGTACAAAGAAACATAGGTAGCTCATCATAGCTTGGGTGAAACAGAAACTCTCCAATCTTGCCAATTTTGTAGGACCAAGTTAACTGGATTCTTTAACCTCTTTGTACTTGCCTCAAAAACCTTTGGTAACTTCGTATCATGAAAACTTGCTCCTTCTATTATCATTGATGCGAGCCCTTTTGCCGCGAGGTATGCTTGAGGCATGCCATGCCCAGAGAAACCAGCAATGATGAATTGATTTGGTCTATCCGGTAGATTTCCCACGAAGGGCACCCCATCTGCTGAGTGTCCCATTACTATTTGCCAAGTCAGCTATAAAGTAGAGTCTCTTATTTTCACTGTTAAATGACTTACTCCCAGTCCATATTTCCTGGGTTTCTGCTTCACTATCTTCCCAGCCATGGAAATGTCGCTGCATATAGCCATCGAAATGTGGATGTGTCCCTCGCATCAATTCGTCATCCGCGACATTGTCGTACCATTCGGCTTTGTTGTGGTAATACTTTACACGGCCACCACCGACAACCAAACTGCCATCCAGGAGGGGGACGAGGTACTCGGAATCGATCGAACTACGTCGTATAGTACATGAGTTTTTCAAAACAGCGGTGCTTGTCTTAGGAACAATACGACAGCACGTGCCCCTCACGGGGATAATTTTGTCCTTTAACTCGGGCAATAATGCAGCTGTGTATGCATTGGTGGCATAAACAATTTGTTTTGCGCGTACTTTGCCCCTGTCCGTTGTTACCGTGGCGTACCCATCGTCATCGGGCGTGGTAGTGACATGCTTAACGCAAGTATGTGTTTGAAGATTAACTCCCATATCCAAGGCCTTGGACAAAAGATGCATAAGCAGTTTGTAGGGATGCAGATGCCCTGCCGGATAAGTGATGCAACCTTTTGCACCCTTGACGCCCGAGACCTAGAAACCATAAGCTTGTATTGCATTCAAGTGTGAGGCAGTTTACCTGTTCCGCCTTGGTACCAGACAGTGTCTGAATGGCACTCATCATAGACACATCTTTTCTTTTCAGTTCCGCTAGCTTGTCTCTCGTTTCATTCAAAAATGTCTCATCCAAGAAGACGTCGATGCAACGTGTCAAAATTAAATCACAGTCGATATCCTCACTCTCAATGAGCTCCTTGAGAGCTGACACATGCTGCTGTTCAAATCTGGCACACTCGATGGCAGCATCCAAGCCGTAGTTACGTGCAACTGCTGTAGCCATACCACATACGTCAGGTTTTAAGTGGCCACCTTATAGTCTGATTAACAAAATAGCTTCAAAGTTACTGGAAATGGGAATTACCATTACGACCTGTCGCTCCGGAGCACGCTTCACGTGCCTCCAAGAGAAGTATAGATGGCATGGGAATGTCCTTGTTTTGAGCTAGCTCAAGCATGTGGTGCATTACAGATATCCCAGCATATCCAGCACCGATAACAATAACATCCACTGTGTCAGGGAGCTTTGATGTGGTCCGTTGATCATCGATTGGGTGCACCATTGTTCTCCAAAAGGACACCGTAGGATTTTGAACTGGAACCGCAGGTGCAGCCATGGTGTTTCTGGGGGCTCCAGCTTCTGGAATGTATAGGTATGAATCCGACGGAGAAGATAATTTCAAAGAGTATATTGAATCTACGCTCCAAGTATCAGCGTGTCATTCATCTATCATCTGAACGCTCAATTTACAAGACGAGAAACGCAAGTGATACTATCTCCATTTATATTATTTCATTGATACTGCTCAACTGAAAGCAACATAACCGGGATCGGTCAATATTTGAACAGCCTAGCCTCCTACATGCTATGCGACTTCCGTTAATTGCTTGTCTATACTATTGTAATCATAGTTGAGGATATCTGTATTGCATAGTAATTGAAGAAAGAAAGCGTACAATTTATAAATGCATAAATTGACTGTCGGAATGAGAAATGCACAAGACTAATTGTGTCACTTTATGCAAGCTTCGTACAAGTTTATAGCCCGGATATGCTTTCGGCAAATGACGCGATCCCTGTCTTGGGAAATTTCCGATGCAGAAGATTCTATTAAAATTGGTCGGTGTAAAGTCAAAAACCCTCCGGTACAAGAAGCCCACGAAAGACAAAAAGGAGGAAAAAAAAAAAACCTTCCGATGCAAAGAATTCCCGACAGGCCCGCAATGCAAAAGTACCCAAATAGTATGGCGAGATTTACTATCCACAAAAGGGGAAAGTAATGAAGGTGAAAAGAAAAAAAATGAAAAAGAAGAAGAGAAAGAAAAAGGAACAAATACACAGACTGCCTCAGGTATACGAAAAGATTTCTCGGATGCATAACGTCAAGTGAATGAGGATTGTGTGAATTTTCGGGTTTTCTTCTCCTCGGTCTCTACGCCTTTGTGTCGGTATGTTAGCTATGTTTGTACACACCTCGGTCACTTTTACCCAATTCGGACATACTAGTAGTTCATGGCAGCCCATCACCCTCCTTTTTCTTTTTTCCTCTTCTGATATGGAGTAGGGAAATGGAAGTGCCAGCACCGACAAGTAGGTGATCGCGCGCTTGCCGTGGCAAATCAGTACATGCTTGAAAACGATCAACACATTGACACTCGCTTGGGGCAATTATATGACTTAGCTTAGTCTACATTAGCGCCTTGATCACAGCTTGTGAATATCTGTTGCATTGCTCGGGTAGCCTAGTACGTCCACAGTATAATGCTGTTTCAGACATATTCCGACCAGAGAACCCCAGCGATGAAAAAAATACCCAAGAGTATTTGCTCATCTGGATTTGATTACCATTAAATCCCTATATACGCATGCAGGAGCACCCTACGCCCCAGCGCTCACACACACACACACACATATATACAGATGCAAATACGTATACTGTATCCAGACTCTCATTGCCATTTATCCTTACGCTATTAGTTGAGATCTTATACATTCTTATCAAATGCATCATAAACTCACCATTATCGGTTGCGGCGTTTTTGGTCGTTCCATTGTCGATGGGCTTTTATCATCTGAGAGTTCTCCTGAATACCGTTTGGCTTTGACACACCGCCGTTTCGAGGCTCTCAAGGCCCTTCAGATCGATTACCCTGACGCTGTGGTTTCAAGGGACAATGGAGACCCCTTGATCTGGGATCATACTGACGGTGCAGCCATAAGGCATGTTGTACTCATCGCAACACAGCCACGTTTCACGTCAAACGTCTGTAAAGATATCTGCAATGCTGTGAAGTCTGCGAGAAGCGCCCAGGAGCTTGTCGTCGTCACCGTATGTCCTGGCATCACTCTAGCCCAGCTCAAAAGTTGGTTGCCCTGCGAAACCACAATTATACGGGCCATGCCAAATACCCCCATTTCCATCAGTCAAGGCGCAACCGCCCTATTTGCCAGCGAGTCCGCCCCCTGCGAAGTGGTGTCAGAAGTTCGCGCGATTTTCAGGCGAATTTCCCCTGTCGTTGCTATGCTTCCACGGGAGGAGCTCATGGACGTTGCAGCTGCCGTATCTGGGTATGTAAATTCTCCTGTCGTATGCGATACAATTCTTGTTTCCATCAAGACTGTTCCGAAGAGTATCTAAAACTTTCTTCAGATCTGGTCCGGCGTATGTGTACTACTTACTGCAAGCACTGGTGGCTACTGGTTCATCCCTAGGTCTTCCAAGTGAGCTTGCCCATCAGTTGGTAGTCCAGTCATGCATGGGGGCGGTCATGCTCGTCAAGGAGGCTGCCGAAACACCCTTATCAGACCTACTGGCTCACGTATGTGTCGCCGGCGGCAGTACTGAAAAGGCAATGAGTACATTGAACCGTTGTGATCTCCGCACAATCCTGCAGACGGCAGTGGAGGAGAGCTGGCATGCAAACCAGGCAATGGGAAAAGATGTCTAGTAGGGCTCGAGCTTAGCATGAATACCAGAGAAGTATCAGATACTCTGACTGAATTCCATTGCAGCGATACAGTACTCTTTCGTGTGAAATTCATTGTAGCCCTTCCGATTGGCCATCATCTTGGAAGTGGATTGCAATGGCTCACTGCAGAATGACGAGCAGCACTTTACCTCTTGGTATCTACATGAGCTATGGGCAGTGTTCCACAGCTGGATTAGAAGGGAAGTATCCAATCTAGGAGTAGTACTATACTCCAGATAACGGCCTATAAGCCAGTCGCACTTATAGTAGATTGGCCTTTTAGCCACAAATATGGGTTGCTAGTTATGGATATGTCAAGTTGAATTTGTGTAACTAGAACGAGGCCTAGTGATTCGTGCTTGTCAACATGAATGAAGTAGCTGATTCCCTTTAATACACTATCAATTTGCCCTGATTGAGAAAGTTGAGGTCCTAGTTAATCCTCCACGAAGAAGGGGAGAATCAAACTGACCTAGATATATCATTTTGCGATATGACATCCTGCTAACTAGTTAGTTACGTCTTCTCGTTCAAATGTCCTGCTGCTCGCTACGGCATTATTGTTGCTGCATCACATAAAGTATCATGGATATATCACTACCAGATCAGATTCGCGGACTTCTGTGAACCAGATGTGCTTGTCTAAGCGTCTCGGGCTGACTGAAGCAAGTTTGGTCACTGCTGAATATAATCATTCAGGAGATTAACAGAATGTAAATCAAGCCTGCGCTCAACTTTAACATCGACCCCGGTGAGAACTCCAGATAAGTCCGATCCCGATAGATCATTCTTCAAGATTCATCTGATGTAGGCGATTACCAAATCAAGTTTCTCGTTTTTCGGGGTAGATTCCTTGACCCCTTGTGTATATCATAGTAAAATCACTGTTGAGTAACTCTGAGCGTAGCAAGTTTTAGTAGCAGTCGAAACACTGGTTGAAGCTCGATTCATGGTTTGGGGCCAGGAAAACTAAAATCTATCAGATAGAGTTCATTTAGTATAGGCTCGCAGGAGCAATATTGATAGAAGGCAGACTTCTTAGTGACCTAATATACAACTGCATTCCGAAGTCTGTGATATTCCCGAGACAGCATATCCGGAAACTTGGAAGGCTCATTCGCGGACACAAACTTATCGTAAGGTCCCATCGAAGCGTCCGCATTGGCATTAACGAAGAAAGCCACCGAGAGACGAGACGGGATCGTTCCGGATTCTGAACACTTTGGCCCAGGAGGGACATTGACCTGATGCAAGACTGGTTTCAAAAGACCATTCGTCCACCGTTCCAGTGTCTCGCCACCATTGACAATCAGTTCAGTTTTGTTTACTAATGAGACGGATTCGAACGATCCCGGAGAGCTCTGATTCTCGACCTCGAGGCCTCCACTACTGTCCTGCACGAGCAAAGTGATTGCACTTGCATCGGTGTGCGGCCAGATACGCATCGTATTGTTGGACTGAAGTTTCTCAGCTGAGACATTAGGATAATGAATCAGGCGCATTTCGCTCTTGCAGCCGTCACAGCGGCTTACAAAAGAGTCTTGAGGAACCCCCAAGGCCAGCTCAAGAGCGTTGAGAACTCTCATGGCAACTTTGTGCGACTTGAACCAGTATTGCTCTAGCCAGGATCTGAGCCCCGGAATGCTGGTTTCTGCTGGCCATTGATTGGGGAAATCAGTATCGTTCGGACCTCCCATATCAAAGGTTTCCTGTATTGATGTATATCAGTCTCAATCGAGCCACGCGTCACACATGTCCCACATACCTTGAAATCTTCCCGCCCTTCGTGGCTGGCCATTTCAAGATTGACTGCACCGTTGATATTCAAAGTTGCGGTTTTCTCAACACCAACAGCGCTGTAACCACGCTGAGGTTCTGGTCCAGCAACATTGGACACTGCTAGCTTCTCCTCCAGAGGAAGTGCAAAGAACGCTTTGTTCTGAAATCATAAATTAGCCAATATTTAGAATACGAGAAGTCATCATACCCAGGCAAGGAGCTGGTTAATTTCCGATTCGGAAATGCCATGACCAACAAGTTTAATGAAGCCGTCCCGACGAAAGCCTTCTAAAGCCTTTCTTGCGAATTCTGGGGAGTTGGATTGGAAATCGCTTAGATCCAGTGTGAATGGAGTCATCGTGATGGCTGGGTTTCGAAAACTGTAAAAGTGTGGTTGCGGGGAAGAATAGTGTTGTACTTAGAATATATTTCAATAGGTTTCGCAATCTCTCTCTCTTTCCCTTTCTCTCTTTCTCTCTATATATATACATATGTATATGTGTGTAAGTGGAACAGGGTCCAAATTTCCTATTCCTCGATAGTCATAGCGTATCGAAGGGTCGGACATAGAGCAGTACTGTGTACTTCTCTAATCAAGTCTGGGTTTGATCTCCCAAAGCAGAGAGGCTTGTAAAAGTCAAAGTACTCTAAAAATCAGCCAGAATTTTCAAGTGACCAATACAAACTAATTTTCGATATCATGCCTCGGAGAACGTGTTTTGACAATGTGGGTAAGGACTTGCGTAGAGTTTGGTTCTTTCTACATAGTCCGATTTTTCCGGGATAAAACCGATTATGCCGACAGTTCTCATGGCAAATATCTCCGTAACATACTTGCAAAAGCTTCTTATCAGCATTCTGCTCGAATGCCCGTCTCGTGAATGCAACCACCGGAAACATTTCTATTGCTTGTTGGAAGCTGCATAATCTCCGATGTTGTTCGTTTCTCATTAAAAGCCGAGCCCGTGCTTGGCCACCAAGGTTAGGCTGTATTCAGAAAATTAATACTTGTTGATTCGTCCGGAGTATTACTCTTGAGTTTCGGCGTGTAACAGTAAAGGTGAAAGGCGCCAAACAATACTCAATCGCTATCGCTAGGTGGCATTCGGGCCCTAAAGCATATTGGGTTAGAATGGAAATAGCGCTCGGTAATGCCCAAGTCCGGTTGGAAAATTACCCACAGTACATCTTCACTACCGCACTGTATCAAATCTAATTCCTTACATTCGTGGACTTCTTGAAGGGTTACATGACACTTATCAGAGCAGGGGTCGATTTGGGCTTGTAAAGTCAGTTCAATCAAGCAAACGTGCAAGTGGTACGCTCGTTATTTCTGATCTCGGTTTATTTTGCTCAGGTAGAACTAAAGCTGTCTCATTAAGGACCAAAGTTGTACTACATATCCTTGACCTCATAAAATTTTCTTCCAAAGGAGAACCACACAAAACAGATTAGGCTCAAAATCAACACCAAAATACCAGGCGTATAATTTGCCTGGTAGGTAGACACTGGCAAGTCCGGAGGGAACGAGTAGAAAACAAGAACAATCAAAGTCCATCCAAGCATGATGACGTTTGCGATGCACCCCAGCATCGGAAACCAAAAAGGCCCGTGACTAATCTGAGCCCGTCCCCTGTAATGAACTAAGATGACTGGCAGGCTATAAGTGAAGTACTGCAATATGACACCTGCGGCAGAGAAGGAGGTGAATGCTATCTCCGAGCCAAGATACAGGCACCCTGCAATAGCCGTCCCGAAGGCAGAGCCAAATAGAGACCATATTGGAGTATGGAAGGGTGAAGATGCAAGTCTGCAGAAATGGTGGTGTAGAGGGAACGCTGCTTCCCGGCTAAGTGTCCAAGCAAGACGAGATTGCCAAAGTTGGACAGCCCAAACAGTTCCCATACTGACAATGAGGATCGGGATTGATAGAACCGCGGCAGCAACCTTGCTGTGAGTGATTCGGTAGATCAAGACAACGGCCGAGTTGTCATCCGACGCATCAATCCCATCAGGTAGGTTAACCAGTATGGCTAAGATAGTAATCAACCCCGAGCAGAACCCAATAGCGATTGTCCACATGAGAACCTTGGGTATATTGGTGGCAGGGGACGGAATCTCTTCTGCCAAGTGCGTGGTGACATCAAGGCAGGAGAAAATCCAGTTCAGGCCATTGACGCCGATCAAGAATGCTGCGCCGTTTGGCCATCCCGATGCATTGTCAAGGGGTCCCAAGAAACTTTCCGTGGTGGCGCGGGTAGTAGACATTGCGAAGAGTGTGATGGAGAAAACGCCGAAGGTAATGCAACTCAAGATTAACATGAGCTTAGATATCGTTGGCTGGGCAAATTTGAAGGTTGCTAGGAGCAAGGTGATGAGATTAAGTGCCTGATATCCCGCAAATCCCATCCACCTCTGGTATACAAAGGCTGGTTTTAGGAGCTTGATCAGCGAGAAGAGATATTGGAAGACGGCAAGGCAGCCTGAGGCACCTATAATGATTGCGGAGAACCATCCAGTCATCCCCGTGGCGTAAGACAGGAATCGTCGATATTCGGGCGGGGCCAATCGATTCACCCAAATGTATTGTCCGCCAGGGTGAGGCATAGCAGAGCATAGCTCAGCAAGGCTTATGGCTGTGGACAGGGCAATCACTGCCATCATGAGAAAGCCACCCAGAAGCAGGGGTGCTCCACCGAAGGGTAACACGGTACCAACGACGAGTAATACTCCAAGAGCCGTGTTGGTGATACTATAGCCAATGCCGAGTGCCGAGAAAGTGCTGAATTGTCTTTTGTTTTCTATGCTTGTAGCCGAATTTTCCGCGTTATCGAGCATTCTGAGGAAATGCACGTCCACTTTGATACAGGATTCACGAGAAGTGAAAAAGAGTGTTATGATAATCATATATGTCAGATACAGAATTAAGGTCACTTGTGACTATTATCAAACTTTACACGGAAGATATAAATACTTCAGTATTATGCGAGGTATTATGTCGATGCATTCTTCTGTTTCCCTGGTTAGATGTCGGTGAAGTTGATGCTACCGAATGAATCAATATCCGAATGAAATGTGACAGATTCCTGTTTTTTAGGTGTATAATAGCGTCGACCGTGTAGTCGATCCGTAAGTAAAATCAAGGAATTGGCCGGGTTCGTATGGATGAATGTGCATTAGCACGCCATGATAAATGTTACAGGGATAGTTTTGCATCGGTCTTCGGACAATTCGCTGCAGTGTGATGATCAGACGACACTCAAATACCCAAACTAATATGCCACCACATTTAGCTCATTTATTGGTCGATTAAAGAGCTCCAATAGTGTGATAATCGCCACACGTGTCAAGTCAATTAAAGAAAGAAGAATATAAATGGGGACGATTGAAAATCTTACTTGACGTGCAAAGATCCCATTCGCCACAGTCCTCTAGCAGTCACTATACTTCAGGGCTTAGCATCTAAAGGTTCTTGGTTGTTTCTTTGGAGTCTTCTTGTTGTTAGACATCGTTCAAGATATCTCATCTACGCTTCAACCATGGGATCAATTTCGACTCCTCCAGTCAATATCACAGTGTCTGATTATGACATAGACAGCAAGGATTACCCTTCAGAAGATATCTTGACGCAAGAGGTTATCAAACGGCTCAAAGTCGCGGGTGGGTGTATTGTTCGTAATTTATTTGGGCAAAATACCGTCTATTCAATCACGCGGGATTTTGAACCCTATCTAAAAGCCAAGCAAACAAGTGCAGGTCAGTTACCAGCTTTCTCACAGAGCTACCCTTCGACTAATGCTCTTGGTAGATTATTTTTGGCCTTCTGAAACGACGCTTCTGAATGGCCTCGTGAGTAAATCGGACACATTTACTCGAGAAGTCGTTGGCAACAGGACCTTCCAAGAGGCATCTGAGCACCTATTGACCTCTCCATCCAAAGGCTTCTGGGTATGGCATACTGCGATCAGTTCATCACAAAAGACATGCATAATAAATTAATCATGAGAGACAGGTTGGCCAGAGGCTTATTAAGCCAATCTCAAAACCCCAGATGAACAATACATGTGCTTTCAGAATTGCACCAGGGGCAGAGGATCAAGGTTTCCACAGGGATGACAACGTTCATCATGGGCAAGTACCCTAATGCAAGTAAAGTGAAATGTGAAGCTCATATTTCCCAGATGGAATGGACATGCAGATGAGTATATCATAGGCAGAGACACTGGTGTGGCTATATTCATGGCGCTCACGAAAACCACCAAAGCCAATGGTGCCACTCGTTTCATCCCTGGAAGCCACCTTTGGGATTATACTACCCCGCCACCCGAGAACAACGACTCCTGTGTCTATATAGAGCTGAGCCCTGGGGACGCTTTCTTCATGCTTCATTCGGTAAGTACTGATTAATTTGGAGGCTGTGCGGTCGAGGTACAAATGCTGGCGAAATGACTTACATTGTATGTAGACGCTTCATGGGGGGTCGGCCAACACGACCAAGGATGAATACCGTTTCATCTGTATGTCTACTTCAACCACCGGTCTTCTGAGACAAGAGGAGAATCAGTACCTAGCCAATGATGTGGAGAAGATCAAGAAACTACCACTTTCGTTGCAGAGGTTTCTTGGATGGGGTATCTCAGATCCTTGGAAGGGTTACGTCGAACTCAAAGACCCCGTTCTGCTATTGAACCCCGATGAAAAGGACTTGGCCAACACAGAATACTAAATAGTTCTCATTACATCGGTGGTGAATAGTGCTAGTTTCTTTATACTCAACAAGTTCTATAGTTTCTAGTTTGCAATGTCGAAAACACACTGGCTTATAGTTTCAGACAAATTCACCTTTCCTTCTTGCTTCCAATATCGGAATCCCAATTATATCAGAATATTAGCATCCAAGTGTCAGTATCACCACTCATCTAGAAACCTTTCGCTGCTTTTGTGATTATCATGATCTCGCCAAAATCATTCTGATTAGCTCTTATTCTAAACCAACACTGTGATAGCAACAGGAATTATATCGACTTAGTTACAGAGTTCAATTATAAAATATCAAGAACGATTTATAATCTATGAATGACTTAATGCATACTCGCTTCCCAAATGGACTAACAGTATCGCAGCAATACGTCTTTGATTACTATATGCATGATTGCTTGGGGTCTGCTTGCGACTTGCATGTCCACGCATCTCTCAAGAATGTCTCAATTCTCGTGATTTGCACTTCAGGAAACATGTCCATAAGGCTTTCCCCACCCAAATTGTACCCATCACTCAACAGTGTAAACATGGCCTCTTTCTCGACCAATTGATAGAGGTTCCCCCATTGTTCCTGTGCAAACAAATCTCGATTAGAAGGCAGCTGAGTAATCTGGCCTCTTTGGATATCCTCCACTGAGTCATATATCACAGTGAAGCTTTTCCCTGTGCATCTTGTAAGCTACCGTCTTGATATATGCGTTTTATTTGCGTCTTACACACCTGTAACTCTTTCTAGAATTTGTATCAGGTCTTTGAGCTGGAATTTGTTGCCTTCGATAAGCGATTCGCGAGGCCATCGATCGCCAGGGATATCAATGAGGCGCTCTACGATGGCTGCAAGGTCTGCTGAATGAGTAAAAACCATCATCTGTGTGCCGTCTCCTGGCAAGACACAAATCTCATGCTGTAGATCGACAAAAATTGACCAAGGCATCAGATTTGTCGGTTTTGGGTGGAATGGCATTGCAAGATAGTCGAGGAAAAGGCCGTTTCGGATGAGTGTCCAGGTGAGCTGCGGATGGCGCTCGAGCTCTTCCTCGGATCTGAGTTGATAACTCTTGAATGATAACTCGATACCTCTTTCGTAATTGCGTCAAGTAATGGTTTACAAGAAGATACAGATCTACCTACTGGATGGGAACATGGAAGTCAAGATGGTATTCACTGGGAATGAACTTTGACACAGTCCCGGATTGCGCGGAAGCGCGGATCAAATTGATTTGAGAGTCGGAAGTCTTTTCGTCAAGTAGTACTAGGGCAGAAACGACTACTTGGATGTCGTTCTCGCGTAATGTAGAGCTGATCTGGTCGACGTTGCTGTAGTTCACGCATAGGTGTTGCACTCGAGACTGTGCACTTATATTTGCTTCCTTGGGAAGATCAGTCAATCAGAATCAATAAGTGAGGTTTCCTGTGAATGTTACATGCATTTCTCGATAGCACGAAAACCCTGTGCTTGCCTGAGGCGATCATGGCATTCACCAAGGTGCGACCAACAGCCCCCGTGCCACCAGCAACAGCTACGATAGCCATGCTGACAAGTATAGAAGTAGTTTCGGAATCCGCGTCTCTGGGAGGAAAAAAAAAAAAAAAAAAAAAAAAGGCAAATGTGATTATAAGCGCGTATAATATCTAAGTAACCATAAACGCCAACCACATTTGTCAGAGGAAAAAAGTTTTTATTGTAGTCTGACGTATTTTTGGAATCGACAGGCTTCATCCGTCATCTTCCGTGATCTCTAAACATGTCAACGATATCAACCTTGCCCAGCTTACGGTTAAGGCCGTATTGAATATCCAGCCTTAGTCAAGTATGAGTGGACGCATGTGGCATTCAATTTACAAGGTTGTACCAATTGACTCGCCCCACCCGAGCTAATGGGTCGGACATATACTCACTACGGGCAGAACCCGTTCAATGCTACAATGATGGCGAGATTTTGCTTCCCGCATCGGAGCATTCGGAGATTCCCGTATAGTCGAAAAGGTCCGTCAAATCACCGACCTAGGATCATTTCGGTGCAATTCTGTGTGAAAAGGTTCTGGCTCGTAAATGATCTGTGATGGGCCATGAGATGGAAAGCGTACAATTATCAGGTTTCAATGTCTTCTCTAGTATTGGAGACTGGCGGATCTGCCGAAAGTCAGTTGGAACAAGGAATTGGTCATGTAATGCGCTTGCATAATATCGGGCCACTATTTGAGGCTGCGAGTACACGAGATTAAGGAATTAGAAATATACCTTCTTGTAGACTGATGTAAATCAACTATCCAATACAAGTTTAGTTGAAGCAAATCGTGTCCAAGTTGTTGCCGAAATTACAACCACACAAGTTATTGTACCATCTTCCCGAGCAACATGCCGGCCATCTCAGAGGCGGAGTATCTTGGTCTTGTGACTGGGTTCAATGCGACTGATGATGGTCGCTTTCTGGGGAAGCGCCTGGATCTGTTGTTCGAGGATGTTGTGGAAGAGCATCCATCCAGCATCGCCTTGATTCATGGCGATAACCGGGTATCATATCAAGAATTGAACAATTCTGCAAACAACTTTGCACGGTGCCTCGCTCGGCGGGGTGCGAATCAAGGCGACATCATTGGACTCGCCGTGGACCGCTCTATAGATTTGGTCACGGTCATGCTCGCTGTGTTGAAGCTCGGTGCAGCCTACGTACCAATCGATCTATCATTCCCCAAGAGTCGTATCGACCAGATGATAGAAGATGCCGAACCGAAATTCATCATTACGAGTGGACATACAGATAGTCTCTCACGCTGGAAAGGCTTGAGTCTGGGCGTTGATGAGATCAGACATGACGAGATCACCCATGCGAGCAATTTGGAAGTCAAAATTCAACCAGAGGACCTGGCGTATGTCATATACACCTCAGGTTCCACGGGGAAACCCAAAGGGGTTGAGATTAGCCATGGTGCTGCAACGAACTTTTTGGCCTCGCTAAGAGAGCGGGAACCGGGGTGCGGACCACATGATACATTGCTCGCCATCACTACGATTTCATTCGACATGTCCATCTTGGAGCTATTCTTACCCCTCCTGTCTGGGGCAAAAATGGTCATTGCACCAGCTGATGCTGTCAAGGACCCGCAGGAACTGCTGAGATTGATGCTGCTTCACGGCATTACCATGATGCAGGCAACGCCAGCAACATGGTCGATGCTATGTGATTCTGGGTGGCAAGATCAGCCGAGGCTTTCCAAAGCCATCTGTGGTGGTGAAGCACTTTCTCGCCAGCTCGCCGACCGCCTCTTAATCCATGCTGACACCGTGTGGAATGTCTATGGCCCATCTGAAACAACCTATGGAAGCGTCGGGCAAGTCGGTCATGATGGTGCCATCAGTGTGGGAAATCCGGTCGCGAATGGTCGCATCTACGTCCTTGATGAAGACCTCTCGCCGGTTCCCTTGGGAAGTAGTGGGGAGGTGTATATTGGTGGCGCCAGCGTATCGAATGGTTACCGTAACAAGCCAGAGCTTACGCGTTCCCGTTTCCTTCCAAACCCCTTCCATGGTGGTGTCTTCTTTCGTACAGGTGATCTTGGTCGTTTTCTGGAAGTGGGAAAGTTACATATCCATGGAAGAATTGACGACATGGTCAAGATTCGAGGCTATCGCATTGAAGTTGGTGATGTGGAAGCTGCTATAATGGACAATGTTGCGGTGTCCGAAACTGCTGTTATTGGACGCGCCGGCCGTCTTGTGGCCTACTGTGTGCCTAGTCCTGATTTCTCAACGACACTGTCATCCTCCGAACAGGCCGGAGCAATCCTCGATCACATTTTGCGACCTTGGCTTACAGAAAGGCTGCCAGAATATATGGTACCAGCATTCTTTGTGGCTATGGATGTCTTGCCGTTATCGCCAAATCAAAAGGTTGATCGAAAAGCCCTACCAGATCCTTTGATGAAGATGAGCATCATCTCTTCTAAGCAACCCACAACTAACTTGGAGACCCAAATACGAGACATATGGTCCAGCGTCCTAGGCCATGATCAAGTTGGTATTGAAGATGGCTTCTTTCAGATCGGAGGCGATTCCGTTAGACTGATCCAAGTACAAAAGCAGCTGGAGAAGTTGGTCGGCTTCAAGATACCAGTGCCTGTGTTGTTTGAACATTTCACAATCAAAGCGCTAGCTAAGTATCTCATGGGAGCCACGAGTATCTCTGAACAAAAGGTGGACACGGATCGCGATGCTGGATTTGACAGGAAGGTCCACGATGATGACATTGCGATTGTCTCCATGGCATGCCGTTTGCCTGGCCACATCCACGATCCTGATGACTTCTGGGATCTTCTCGAAAGGGGCGGTGATGCCATAACCAAAGTTCCGAAAGATCGTTGGGATGCTGACAAGCTCTACGATGCAAGCCCAGGCATACCCGGGAAATCATACTGTCGGTATGGCGGGTTCCTGGACTCGATCCTTACACACGATATATCTTTTTTCGGCATTTCGCCACGAGAGGCTCAGGAAATGGATTGCACGCAACTCTTGGCGCTTGAGGTTGCCTGGGAAGCCTTCGAGCGTGCTGGTTACACCCGGCAAATGCTCCAAGGCAGCGAGACCGGCGTGTTTTTGGGCGTCAGTAACAACTTGGCAACAAATCGAAAGTCGGGCAACCTGAATGGCTACTCCATCACGGGAAGCGCCAGTGCCGTGGCCTCTGGCCGTCTATCCTATTTTTTCGGCCTCCATGGACCAACGATGACCGTGGACACCGCATGTTCCTCTTCCCTAGTCACAGTGCATCTGGCATGCAACGCCTTACGCTTGGGTGAATGTGATATGGCCCTTGCAGGCGGCATGACGATATTATCCAGCCCTGGTATACATATCGAATTTAGTCAACTACAGGGATTATCACGCGATGGTCGCTGCCGAGCCTTCTCTGCTGATACGCAGGGCACAGGCTTCAGTGAGGGCATCTCCATGATGGTGCTTAAACGTCTATCCAAGGCAGAACGTGACGGCGACATTATTCATGCTGTTATCAGAGGCACAGGTGTGAATCATGGAGGACGAGCTGCGGGTCTTACCGTGCCTAGCGGCCCTAGCCAGGCCCGGCTGATTCGGAAAGTACTTGCAGGCGCTGGAGTTCAGGCCAGCGATGTCGATTACATTGAGGCGCATGGTACGGCTACAACGCTCGGTGACCCGATCGAGGCTGCAGCACTTGCTGAAGTCTTTCGTGGCAGAGACTCGAAAGCTGATCCCTTGTGGATTGGATCCTCCAAATCGAATATCGGCCATTGTGGAGCAGCAGCTGGCATTGCTGGTATGATCAAGGTCGCTCTGTCTCTTCAGCACAGCAAACTACCACGAACCCTGCATGCGGCAGTGCCGACTTCTGCAGTCGATTGGGAGGCAGCTAAAATGTCACTTGTTCAAGAAGAACAACCTTGGCCTGCCAGTATCCATAGAAAGCGTCACGCAGGCATCAGCTCGTACGGAATAGGAGGCACAGGCGCCCATGTCATTCTCGAGGAGTCTCCCAGCCCGGCAAATGAACTTGGTCAAATGAATAGTGGCGAATCACCATCATTTGATCTGGTATTTCTCATCTCTGGCCGGACGTCTATCGCCTTGCAACATCAAGTGCTGCGGTTCGAACAATACGTCAAGAGACCAGGTCCCAGCCCATCTCTTCAAGACATGGCCTTTTCGTTGGCGACTACTCGTACTCATTTTCATCACCGCTTGGCTTTCAAAGCCCGAAGTAAAGACGATTTGCTGGAGCAGCTGGCGTCAATCCGCGAGCCTAGTTCTTCGATAGTGACAAATCCTTTCGATCAGGATGTAAGAAAGCCACGCCTTGCTGTGCTCTTCAGCGGTCAGGGTAGCCAAGTCTTGGGCATGGGCAAAATGCTTTACCAGACATATCCACTCTTTCGCTCGTCGCTAGATCAAGTGGCAGCATATTTTTCTGAACTCGAAGCACCTTTGTTAGATGTGATGTGGGCTGAGGCTGGCACAAGCTTGGCTTTATTGCTAGATCGGACCGATTTTGCTCAGGCTGCAATATTCTCCATTCAGGCCTCACTTTGGCTGCTCTGCGAGAGCTTCGGGGTAGAACCCGATGTCATCCTAGGCCACAGCGTTGGTGAGTTCGCAGGGGCTTTTGCCGCTGGTGTTCTGGATCTTCCAAGTGCCTGCTCTCTTGTGGCTTGTCGTGGTTCCTTGATGCAAAGTATGCCCGACAGTGGTGCGATGGTAGCCATGGAGGCTGGTCTACAGGAGACCGTTGCAGCGATCAACCTTTTGGGGCATGGTAGTCAAGTCTCTATTGCTGCAAGTAACTCGCCAGAGCAAACGGTCATCTCTGGAAATCGCGAAGACGTAGGAGTCATCACGGCTCACTTTACCGCCAAGGGTCGCAAAAGCAAGAAACTCAATGTGTCTCGCGCGTTTCATTCACATCTTATGAGAGATATACTGCCACAATTCCGTGCAGTGGCAGAGAAAATCACCTTCCATCAACCTCGAATACCTATTGTCAGCAGTCGGACAGGTCAGCTGGCTGATGCAGGTCAGATGGAGGATCCAGAATACTGGGTCCAGCACATTGTCGACCCGGTACTCTTTACAGATGCCATATTTGCTGTTTCTGACTTGGGTGTCAATGTGTCTCTGGAGCTCGGCTCACGTCCAGTCCTCAGCAGCATGGGCATGGAATGCTTTGTAGACCGTCAAGAATCTGACTATATGACCTGGCTTCCCTCCCTTGCTCCGGGTCAGCAAGACCTTTCTGTCTTTCACCGAAGTCTCGCCGAACTACACATCCGCCATGTTGGGATCAATTGGTCGGCAGTCTTTTCTCCATTCCATTGTCGAAGGGTACAGCTACCTACATATGCTTTCCAACGCAACTACTCTCTTCCCCACGATGACGGCAACGAATCTACGTCGCAAGTACCTTCATCGGAGCTAGCGGCAAAGCCTACAGATCAAACGTTCGCTATTCAATGGCAGCCTTCCAATACTCAAAAGAAGCCTTTGATATCCACTTGGGGAATTCTTTGCCCGGCTGGCGTTGAATTGCCTTGGATGTCTGGGGTCATCGCCTCTTTGTCGCGCAGAGGCCTATATGTGCGGAAGGTGGACCAGCTTGGTGACGCAGAGTCGCTGAGTGGTCTGATCTGTCTAATGGACTTATCTGCAGATGTGTTGAGTCAGGCTCACACACTATCAAAAATGACTCTGAGTCTATTGCAAACGGCAGTGGAAGCCCGTTTTTCCCCAGAACTTGTATGGGTGACCCACCAAGCTGTTGGCACTGGCTTCCAGGACGGAGTTACGAATGCTGGGGCAGCACCTATATGGGGACTGATACGGACAGCCCGAACCGAGCACTCTGAATTGCGCCTACGCTTGATAGATCTAGGGGAAGGGCAGAGCACGGTCGACGCTTTCCCCTTGGCGCTTACTGTCGAAGATGAACCCGAATGTGCACTACGAGACGGTCAGGTACTGATACCTCGGATTGAACGCTACAGACCGCGCGATTCTTTACAAACGAAGCAGAACTGTTTCGTACGAAAGGATGGTGCAGTCTTGATTACAGGCGGCCTCGGCGATATTGGTCGTCAGTTTTGCAGGAGGCTAGTGAAATTCCATGCTGTGACCGATATAGTGCTTGCATGTCGCCGTGGAATGGATGTCCCGGGAGCTGAAGCACTGCTACAAGAGGTGGCAGAACTAGGAGCCAAAGTGACTGTGCTTACTGTTGATATGGGAGACCGACACGGTGTCGAAGGGATCTTTGAGCTCTTCTCCTCATCTCGCCCTTTGCGCGGTATCATTCATACCGCAGGTACACTCGATGATGGAGTGCTTACGTCTCTCACGGAAGGGAGGCTCGAAACTGTCTATCGGGGCAAGGTCGACGGTGCATGGCATCTCCATTGCCTGACGCAACATATGGATCTGGACTTCTTCATTATGTGCTCTTCTCTTTCTGGAGTGATAGGAAATGCTGGGCAGGCCAATTACGCCGCGGCCAACACGTTCCTTGACTCAATCGCATACATGCGTTCGGCGATGCATTTGCCGGCCACCACAGTCTCACTGGGACTATGGGGTGGCGAAGGGATGGGTGAAAGGCTTGATGAGCACTCTAAAGCTCGATATTCCGAGATGGGCATGTGCTCCTTACACCCAGAAACTGGCCTGGATTTGTTTGAACAGCTGGTTCAAGAGGACTGTCCTCACAGCATTGTGGCTGCCTATGACTTCGACAAACTCCAAACATACTACAATGAGTCCGGCGGTGTTCCCCCTCTGTTCCGATCGCTTGTCAAACCTAAGTTACTCTCCTCAGCTGATCTGAAAAGGCCAGTGCTTGTCAGCGCCTTACTGGAAGTTGACCGCGATCAGCATGAAACCATTGTTTTAAGCACTGTCCGACACGAAGTAGCTAAAGTCTTGGGATTTGCATCCGACGTCAGCATTAACATTGATGATCCATTGAGGGAACTTGGAGTCGACTCGTTGACTTCCATTGCTACACGCAAGCGCCTATCTAGCCTGACCGGCTTGACGCTTCCAAGCAAATTCGTGTTTGATCACCCCAATCTACGAACTCTGAGTCAATTTTTGTTGTCAGAAATGTACAAATCTCTATCGAGAAGTTCTTCTGAGACATGGAGTGACGCGACGGAAGCCACGAGTCAAGGCACGACATTACCAGAAACACCGAGCAATGAGGGATGTCTGGAACCTTGCCTTGCCTTCGATGCATCTCGCGCAATCCCGGGGCCCCCCAATACTGTCTTCATCACGGGCTCTACAGGGTATGTTGGTGCATTCATCACGGCCTATTTGCTGAGAAGAGGCATCAAGGCTCATTGTCTGGTTCGTGCTGCTTCCGCAACAGGTGCTCGGGACAGGGTGGTACAGATTCTGAGGCAGTATGGCCTTTGGACTCAAGACTATGAGTCGCTACTCACAGCAACATCCGGGGACATATCTAAGCCGTACTTTGGAATGTCTGAGCCAGAATTCGGGAAATTAGCGGGACAGGTTGACGCTGTGTGTCATGCAGCCGCTCTGGTAGACTGGATGCGACCATTAGACGACTACATCGGCGCAAACGTGACGAGTACGAAAGAAGTTCTCCGGCTAGCAGCTACCGGACGGCCGAAGCCAATTCACCACGTTTCGACTATAGCAGTCATTCCAAGGTACATGGGCTACAGTGTATCCAAGTCTGCTACAGAATATGGCTATTCAACTTCCAAGTGGATGGCAGAGCAGATGGTAAAAGCGGCAAGATGGCGAGGTGCCAAAGCCTCAATTTACCGTCTACCATACGTATCAGCAGCATCAACTGGCCATTTCCGGCTTGATCGTGGTGATTTCCTACACAACCTTGTGGTAGGATGTGTCGAGATGGGCAAATTCCCGTCAATTGCAACTGACCTATCCTTGGTCCTACCAGTTGATTATCTGGCAGAATCAATAGTCACGGTCATGACGGGAGACCTTCTGTCAGGAAATGATTTCAATTTGGTCAACAACAAGGCTTTGAGCTTTGACCAGTTCTTCAAGCTGTTGGCTGGCCCTCAACAGGAACTCATTCCGTTCAGCGAGTGGCGGACACAGGCCATGGAGTTTGCCACAACCAACCCGAAGAGTTCATTCGCGAGAATCTCTGCAGTCCTGGATATCTGTCCCACCGAAGAAGAAGCTATTGCAATGTTTCACTTTACAGGCATCGAAGTAGACATCTTTGCCTCCAACGAACTCCCACCACCGCCATCATTCAATGAGGATTCGGCGAGAGCTTATCTTGGACGGATTGCTTCGGTGAAAAGTGATGTATTCTAGAATAGTCGTTCATTACCTCGTACGACAACTCGTCCAACTGATCATTCTAATTGACGTGTCATGCAAAGAAAGACTTGGCCTGTGACTTAAAGATCCCAATTATTCGCACCAGTAAGATCCATGAGTTTGAGTTGATGGGCTGATAACGAGGGTGAAAATTACAGCTGTTTGGGGGGTTGAGAAGCCTTCTGTATATAGGTAGGTAATAAAGCTTGCTAATTCACCGGGCCTTCTCCACACTAGAAGTATTCTGTGGCAAAATGTTCTTCTCAAATCAAGAGTTCTTCTTAAACCCCCCCACTATAAAGTCTGCTATAACGTCCCTTACAGCCACTATAACCATCCACTAGACTATCCACTAAGTCACCCACTGGCAAAAAGAAAACTCGCGATTCTTTTCTTTTTCTTTCAAACACAATACGATTTTAATATAAAACCTACGGATTGACAATAGAATTTACTGGCTTACGACTACGGCAACACGTGTTTGCGGATTTACAACGAGCACGACGATGCAACCGGTTATTTTGGATTCTATTATATAGCAGTGCCTGCAGCGGCTCCTCTAGGGGACCAAGAAGAACTCTTCGTCCGAGAAGAACATTTTGCCACAGAAGGCTTATAGCGCTTCCAGAAAGACAAGAAGACTCCCCAACCCCCTAAATTTCCCACTACTGTAGGCAGGCGTGATGAGGAGGTAGGGACATCACAGTGAATAGCGTCACAACCAAAGTACAAGCCACTAAAGGCAAGGAGTAGTACAATAACAGTGCTCAAGGGAACAAAGACCAGAATTTGATACACTATCACCCTGAGTGTCCATTGGCTATTTTTTTCAACAGCTCGACGAAAAAGATTCAGCGTATAAACACGTAGATAGCATAATGAATGAATCAGCCTTCGAGGAAATTTTACCACCTATCATTAAGCCTCGGCGCGTATTTCGAATCGAACGCAAAGAGACACAAACATTCACACAGAGATTGATAATTGTTGACTCAAGTGTGCATTCACCAAGTATTCCTTGATTGACAGCCTTCAGATCACCAATCCAGTCGCGAGCATCGTCCTAAGTTCTCTGATCCACTGACCTTCTGGTGATCTCAAAGACGAATTTCGCCAAATTAAAGTTCAGTGCCTGCGGGGCATTCTTCTTCATCCTCTTCTTCTCCTCCCACCACATCATTCTGTGAATGATGAAATTGTACATTATGGTCCTAGATTCAAATGTCGAATGGCCAAGATCTGGACTTGGCGGCGAAGTGGACCCAGCACTGCCCGGATACTTTTGGCGATGGGCGCCTGTCATAGTACTCAAAGGGGTAAAATGGTCCAGGGTAAGCCCCAACAAGTCGGCAATTTATCCTGTCTCCGAGGCCCGATATGCCGAATTGGTATCAAGTAATTACTCACCGAATCTCAAGGCACAGCCGAAGACTAGGGTCACTAATACATCCCGCATCGGAGGTTTCTTTAGATATGTCTACGCGAGGGCTCTACTCGCGGCCTCAATTGGCTAAGGCAGATGCGCATCATGCCCGGCATTGATCAAACTAAACCTCACTATTCCCAACTGTCTGTTATTCGGCATTCATTGATATCTTGCATCATCTGAAGGCGAGGGCTTTGCTGATCATTTCTCGAGACAGTTCTGCTCCAGATTCCACGTGGTAATAGGCTCTAGATACATCGCTGAAGTTCTGCGCGCATGAGAGGAAGTCCGATTGGGTATTCTGGCCGGTGACATATTCTCCCCTGGCCATACTCGCCAGTATTGCGACACTCAAGTATTGTTGCAGTAAGGATTTTCTCTACAAGTTTCAGGGCGATAGGCGTGAAGGAAATCTATGAAATGTTAAATATTCTTGATGGCCTTGGGCACTTTGAACAACCGCTTACCAATATTTCACAAACACTGAACGTGATTATTAACTTGACTGTTTATTCTTTTTTAGATACTCTCTCTAACCGTGACGTTTATCGGACGACATCGCAACTATCATCATGATCGCCCGACCCATTGCGGCTCTAAACCATGCAACTAGTTCCGGTGGCATAAGAAATCACTCTGACTTTAGTAAGTTGGTACTCAACAACCGCAAGGCTAATGACCCTCAAAAGTTTTCCTAACACCGTTCCATGAGAATTAGACAAGCTTTATCGTGTGATGAGAAGCTTATCATTATGCAGGTCATGTCTCATGTTTTAAAATCATCGATTCAACCCTACGGGAGGTAAGAATCAGTCGGGATTTTACAGCATTTGAGGACGTATCTTATACTTACAACTTCTCCAGGGTGAGCAATTTTCCAACGCCTTCTTTGATACAGAGAAAAAGATCGAGATTGCCAGAGCTCTAGACGAATTTGGTGAGTACAAGTCCTCTTTGAAGAGAATGTATACTAAGCCTGAGTACAGGTGTTGACTACGTAGGTTTACTACTCATCAGCCACTCGAATCTTTGAAAAAAGTAGCTAAGATCTTTGCCCGAGAGCAGATCGAATTGACCACACCAGCAGCTAGTGAGCAGTCACGTGCGGATTGCGAAGCCATCTGTAAACTCGGCCTGAGAGCCAAGGTAGCTACGAAAGATCACTCGCATAAATCATGCATACTTATCAAAGTGGAAGATCCTGACTCATATTCGATGCAATATGGATGATGCTAGAATCGCTGTGGAAACTGGTGTACATGGCGTGTAAGTTGAGACCAGGGAAAACCTCATTGGTTTGGGAGGGGAAAGGGAAAAGAGAGTGTTTTCTCGCTGACACAAACAAGCAATCTTTTCTTAGGAACGTCATCATTTTCAATGAAAAGTTCTCACGGCAAAAAGATGTCTGATGTTCACAAGACAGCACTCGAGGTCATTGAATACGTCAAAGCCAGGAATATCGAGATCAGGTTCTCTTCTGAAGACAGCTTCCGGTCCGATCTCGTCGATCTGCTTTCCATCTATCAGGCTGTCAGCAAGGTAGGCGTCAATCGAGTTGGCATTGCGGATACAGTGGGCTGCGCCAATCCTCAACAAGTCTACGATTTGATCAAAACTATTCGCAGTGTCGTTTCATGTGAGATAGAAACACATTTTCACAATGATACAGGCTGTGCTATCGCAAACGCCTACTCTGCACTACGGGCCGGTGCAACCCATATTGATACTACCGTTCTCGGAATTGGGGAGCGCAATGGTATCACCCCTCTAGGCGGTCTGATAGCCTGCATGGTTGTTGCCGACCGCGACTATGTTATCAATAAATACAACATCAAGAAGCTCAAGGCGATTGAACAGCTGGTGGCTGACGCAGTCAAGATTGACATTCCCTTCAACAATTACATCACGGGTTCTTGCGCCTTTACACACAAGGCCGGCGTCCACGCCAAAGCTGTCCTCAACAACCCTTCAACGTATGAGGTTCTCAACCCAGCTGACTTTGGAATCGATCGATGCATAAATTTTGCGTCTCGCCTGACTGGCTGGAATGCCATAAAGGCGAGAGCAGAGGCTCTGTCCATTTCATTGACTGATGCTCAGTACAAGGAATGCACAGCCAAGGTCAAAGCCCTTGCCGATACCCGTGAGATCACTGCCGACGATACAGACAGCATTATAATTGGATTCCATGACGCACAGAAGCTTGGAGTATCCATAGAATGTGTCAGGAAGTGATCAAACTGGCACAGCTTGATGATTTACACTGAAAAGGGGGGAGAATGCATCAATCGATGAGGATGGAAACGCATAACGAATGCGATTTTCGATGTACAATATAGCCGTTATCATTAATTTTCCAATACGACAATCTTAATAACATATATTCGCGATTAGACTCGCTCGACTTCGCCCAGGGCACGCGACCCTTGCGAGGCGCTCCTTGGCTAACCGTCTATATTCACACAACTACAACCACATTGATTCCAATTCTAACTTGGGTCAATAGTATTATCATTCTCAGTCTATTGCTGTGGATGGAATTATTCATCTTTGGAAACAAATTGTCACGACGGAATGGCAATTGTGAGATTGAATCAACATCATAACCGAGATCTAGATAGATAGCATTATGTCGTTTAACTTGCACTATTGGCTATTAGAATTGGACATATCCAGACATACAGGAGCATTTGGACAAGTAAGTAGTAAAACGTTTGAGCAAATCTTTTTTTTAAAAAGAAAAAAAAAAGTATTGGCTGAATATAGCTTAATAGAGAATGAGGGGCGAATATGTCCCGATCTACTTTTAATCCCACATCACATGGGTAGTGTTGATGGGTAGGCGCTTTGCCACTCTCCTGATAGATGCAATATCAGCCACCAAGATTTGCTACGATGCATTTAATTGCATGTGATAAGTACCAGGTAGTAATCCCACGCTCGAATCTTCACTGCATCTAGTTCATACAATGTCCATAGTATGACCATTGTGAGAGTTCTTGGAATGATCACGGTAAATGTCAGTCAAATTCTCAGGTCATTGGCCGCATCATGAAATTAAAAGAGTGTTTGATCGTGAAAGATGATTTCATTAGGTCATGCTAAATATTATACAATTGACAGGACTGTCAATTCGCTAGGGTATCATCAATCTAGAGCGTTCAAGTAGCTCTACCTCTGCCCAATCGCAGTGTCTAGTAGCGGTGAGTTTGATCCTTGCCAACAGTTTTGGAGCCGTCGAGGTCGCTGTCAACACGGGGGTCAACCTTGTCTATAGTCACATATTAGCTATCGAAGTCCCATTTCATCAATTTTGGAATCGATTCGATGTCGTATCGATATCAATGACATCGATAATATCATCGATACGATACAGCATCGTCACGGTATCGATGTGGCAACTTACTCAACATGTCAGACTTGTGGGGTCCGGCGGTGTTCTGAGCAGGACCGACGTGAGACGTAGCAGCAGTGCCGCGGTGGTCTCTGTCAGAGTCGATGCGGGGGTCGGCGGCGTTGGCGACGCGAGAGTTGTGTGTGCCGTAAGTACCCTCGGGGGCATTGGAGCCGTAGCCAGTTGAGCCAGTCAGGCCGCTGGAGTGGGTACCGTGTGTACCGTGAGTACCGGTGGCGCCAATGCCAGAGTGGGTGTTGCTACCGAGACCAGAGCTGCCCAAGCCGGTAGTGTGGCCGGGAGCGCCACGGTGGTCGCGGTCAGAGTCAATACGGGGGTCGGCAGCGTTGGCCATGCGGGATCCGTGGGGACCGTGAACACTATAGTGTCGGAGTCAGTATATTTTCCAATCAAAACGGAGGGGTTGCTCTTACCCCTCGGCTGTGTCGTAGGCGCCAGTGGAGCCAATACCTCCGGCGTGAGTGCCGGTGTGGGCACCGGTGTGTGTTCCGGTGTGTGTACCGGTCGAGCCGAAACCGGTAGAGCCTACACCCTCATGGGGACGAGCAGCAGCACCCTCACCGTAGTGAGTGGTGGGGTTGGCGCGGTGGTCACGGTCGCTGTCGACACGGGGGTCGGCAGTGTTGGCAACTCTGGAGTTGTGAGGACCGTGAGAGCCTTGGGGAGCCTCGTGGGTCTTGTCCTTGTCGGAGTGGAGGGCGTCCTTGACCTTGTTGATAATGTTCGACATTTTGGATGATTTGTTTATGTGAGAAGATGTGTTGGTGAGAAGTGTGTAGATATGATTGGATTGAAAGTAGAGGTGACTATGAGTCGAGTGTTGTGTTATGATTGTAGTGTGGAATGATGAACAGAAGAAGTCGTCATGGAGGAGGAATTTGGGTTTCTTAAGTATTTGGCTTCGAGGCAGCTCAGGGAAGGTGCACAAGTAGATTGCTACCTACCTACCTACATACAAAACAACATACAGTAGTCACATCACGACACGGAGCTACTACTGAGTAACAAGATGCAAGCACATTTGGCGTTTGCTTGTTGCATTCGAGGCTCTGATGTCATACATCGTCATGTTTTTGGTAACAGCTAGTGTACATTGCAGAAGATGGGGTACGTACACTAATAACTTCACCCACGCTTGCAATTGTGCAAGTACCCATATGGGGCTGAACCGCCAGAGTGGAAACACCCGATGGCTGGAGACAAGCTTGTTCCAATCTCAAACATTCTTCCAGGGCCGAACGGTTATGTGTTGTGTGTAGTGTACATAGTGCACTATAGGTAGCGGGGTTGGGAACTAGGTTTTACGAGGTAACCCCCATCCATGGATGTAGGCATGTACTCTTGCACTTTGAACTTGGCTGCCCGAACGTCACATGGCGACCGGACATCATGTTTTGCGCTCAAGTTTGCCTAGGTATCAAGGTGTTCAACTATACACGACCCTACATAGATAGGCGCTCCAGTTTCCCCAAGCTCGGACTTGACAGCGGCACGTTGCTAGTCTGCTCAAATGCAGCAGATGATGGGGGAGGAATATGGTTAGATCGTGGAGTACAGGAGGACTACTCGTAGCTAATACTCACGCCTCGAGCGCTATGTTAGCATGATGTGCTGGTCTATTGAGTACACTATCATAGAGCCAAAGAGCAAACAGCTTGCGTTCAATTGATCCGGTAGGCTTTGATGTTCACGCATGCCTCGTCTGCCATGTTGCTCACGAACCAAGACCTAGACATGCCCTTGTGGAACAGCACATTCAAAATTGCCACAGCAAGACAAAGGCCCAAGGTACCGCTTCAACTTGGCCAAGGCACATAGATCTTGTTATTGTCCAAGCGGCATCGAATGAGGTATCGGGGCGAGGCATGAGTACTCCAGCAAGACACTAATGTAGGTCGCAAGCTCCGGCCGGGGAAAATGTTTGCAAAAATCAAGGCAATTCCAAACTAGACAAGCAACGAAATGTCAGACTACGAAAGCCTAGACCCGTCTCAAGAGGTTTTCTCCATTCTCCATTATGCACAAAATACGATTGACGACAGGTGGGAACTGTCCTTGTTGTGCATACAAACAAGGCACAAGTTGTCGTCGTGTCCCCAAAGAGATGCGTCGTCGGAATGACGCTCATTCTAGACTGGCCATCCACTCAAAACTGCCCCACCCTGGATGCACGGTAGATCAGCCCTAGCGGGTTGCCGGCTTCCCGTTGCAACAGTAGAAAGGGGAACAGGTCTCGCAGATCGTGGCTGGAAGCACGCTAGACGTGGGGAAAGATGTGGCGCTGTGGCGTCACCTATAGCTCTTCTTACGCAAGGTCGTGCTCAACACCCCGCCAAATGCCGTCATGGAGTTCTGGGTTAGTACTAGCGTTATTACGCAGATGCTCGAATGCGAAATCTTCCTTCTTGCTTGCGTTTCTGCCATGGAACAAAGTCAATTCTTATTGCAGCACTACTAGGTTTGGGGATTTGCCGCAACGGGGCTTGGCTCTTCAGTGAAACAGGCGAGACCTAGATCAACAAGGAAAAAAAAAAAAAGGTCCCGTGAGGCATCAGCAGATCCTCCCAAGGTATTGTGCAATACGTGGCTAATGCAACCGATCACTGATCGTTGAACATGGCCGCAAGGTAGACACAACACGACGGAATGCCGTCATTAGCCACAGCCTGGGATGTACGTATCTCGTACACGGCGGACACCAGACAAGCGAGCAAGTGGAAGACTTGAATCCCCAAGCCAGAGAAAACAAGCTGAAAGCAAGGCAACTGCCCATGTCCGATACAGGGCACGTACCCCGTAATATCGGAATAGCGGCACCGTGGGGCAAAGATACATATTTGGCCGCCGGTGAAAATGTTCCGGCGCTGGGACTGGCACCTGCCTCACCCCCGGGCAAGTTTGGACTGGCTTGGCTTGGAAATCTTGTGTTGCTTCAAGTCCCTGCTTCACTCTCGTCATTCTTTGTCCATGTCCATAATCGCTTAATGTGTGTGTGAGATTTCCTGCCCTCATGGCAAACCATTGATGGCGGTCAGCACGGCTGCAGAATAATACATGATCCTCTCTAGGGAACCTGCCGATTAAAACCTGGGACTTGCAGAAAACTGGTAAACTTCCCCCTTCCTTCCCGGCGATTGCACCCCTGACCACAGACCCCGTGATCTCGGTAGGAACAGGCAAGGTTGACGGGAACTCCCCAAGCGCTGCATGTTCCGTTCGGTTAACTGTACCTTACTTTGCTCACACCAGGTTTTTGGTTGCTGGCTCGGGATTACAGACCAAAACCTTCTCACTATTATCACCAGCACCAAAGCGACTACCATCTTTTCAAAGCCGAGGCACAGCCTGCCTCTTCAACTTTCGGCCGGCAGCTGCCGCGACATTAGAAAAACGTGGCTGGTCATGCATAGACGTCGCTTTCATGATGATCTATTGTTCGCCCGATACGTTTTTTCTCAAACTTTTTCAGTCGTCCGTGCATCGCTGAATACAATGATAGATCGGTCCTCACACTCAGCTCTCAGTGCTGGCATATTGTTATTCCCTAAGCAAGCATGTACGCTAGATTTTCGCTTATGTGTAACAGCGGTGAAAATAACCCCCATGTCATAGAAGTAACGCCACATGTGAGACGTCGCGGGCCATCCCCTTGACATGACCTACGGACTGTAAGCCTCATAACTAGGTATGGATCATACCCGGTATACACAGACGTGTACGCGCCCGAAGGTCTCCAATACCATAACACCACGGAATTTCATGGTACAACATGTCACCCTGCTTACTATGAAAAGTACTCGGGTAATGTAATGAATCAACATTTTGTTGGACCTAACTCTGGTTTGTGGACTGCGACATAATTGGCTGCTCTGCACACAATGCTTGCCATGTCAGACCAATGCGAGCAAATCGTACAAGTTTGGAGAGTGTTTTCGCGCTGTCAATTGATAGGATAGGTATTTACTCGCGTAGCTTTTGAATGGCTATTATCTCAATAACAATTATTCATTACAACAGGAATTACATGTCATGAAAAAAGAGCAAATAGTGTACTTGTGAACAGACCAGGTAGGCTGTCCCTCTCACGCAAATAGAGTGACGGGGCGAGGCTCGTTCATCTTTTTGTGCCACAATCATCACCACTTCAGGACATCTTGCGCTAGATAATGGCACGAATATTAGTCACATCCTCAAAATATAGAGAAGGGCTACATTTAACTGCATTACTGTGCAAATAACACTTCCTATACTTACTTCGTGGTCCGAGAGGCATAGCCCATTCCACGAAGATTGACACTGTAACAAACACGTGCACGTATGGACTTGTAAATATGGTACTATTATGTTGTATTAAGAGTAGATATTGGTAAAAGGGGGTATCAAGAGGTATCAATTTCAACGCGCAGCGTTATATGTGGATATGGCCATCCAAGGGTGGTTGGTATAATAGTAACTCGAAACAAAGCAAACCTCAACTCCCATCATCGTAACTCGTGCTGGTGAATAATGTACAGGACCTGCGCCACCTGGGATCCCAATTGAGTAGAACCCATGCGTCACAGGTAAAGGAACTGATAGTTTTTTGGATGCTGATAATTATTTCGTCGTCATGAAGTTAGACATGCATTTCGTACAGCAATGCGCGCCTGTAGGTCGCTCATGCTTTTTGTGTCGTAAATGGTATATACCGCTTAGACGCGGCTGCGACCCCAGGTGCGGCGGCGGTACTCGCGGCGCTCGTGGTCGCGGACCCAGATGATGCCAACAATGGCAGAGACGAGCCAGCAAATGGCAGACAGGAAGGCAAAGGCAATGACGGCCTTCCACTTGCCGCACTGGTCGTTGCCGCGGAGGGCAATGTTGTCCCAGTTGAAGGCGCCTCCGCAGGAGCCGCCCAAGAGGTTGACAATGAGGCCAAAGGCGACGAACCACAGGATCGAGATGAAGATGTCGACGGGCCAGTGGACAAAGCTGCCCGAGAAGGGCAGGAGCCAGATCAGCGCGAGGAAGATGGCGAGGCCGGCCACTACTTCAGTGTAGATGAAGCGTCCCTGGGACCAGCTGCTGGTGTTGTGTACCGAGTGGAGATAGGCGCCGTTGATACCGGCAACAATAGCGGCAAAGACCAGCTCCGCGAGGCGGAGGATCATGGCAAAGAGATCAGTCAAGATCATTTTGGCGGTTGGAGGCGTTCACTTGGAAAGTGGTTGTAGCTTATGGTTGTATCGCTTTGGTGGCAGTGCCCTTGGCAAGGCTACTGAGAAGCTGATGCTGACTGTTTCGGCTGAAGGATTTGTTGCACAATGTCGACTATAGAAAGACAGAAACAGGATATGGCAGGTTGCGGCACACGTATTTATCGGCAATCAGGACTCACTCACTTTACTACCTACCTGCCCAGGTAACTCAGCCAAACAAGGTCTGCGTCACTCGCACGAGATGACGAATGACGCCCATTGACTAGGGGGGGCGCCTCGAACCAGTCGCCAAGCAGGGCACGAGGCATTGCCTACTTTCCTGTTTGGAGTCATTTCTCAAATTGTACCAAAGCCGCACATCCGTCCTACGGAAAGATGCGTGTGTGCTCGTTGTTTCTGGTTCTGGATAGCCCCAGCACTGGCCAGCCGGGGCTGTGCGGGAGGGCATTGGTGACTGGTACTTGTCGGGCGTCAAGAGCACAGCCGAAAGACACGCGTTGAACGGGGCATCAGTCGTGTCACGGATACCTGGCCGACTTGGAAGGTTGATCATGCAAGACAACATGTTGGACGACGATTCGCCAAAGAAGATTCTTCATTTCTTTGTCCTCTTGCTTTCGTGGTTGTCGTGTGAGGTCATACCACTAAAACAGGATTTTAGTGCCTCGAACATACAATTTACAGGGATCCGAGAAGGGCCTGAGCAGCCAGTCACAGCGCACCAGATCACTGAAACGGTAAGTGCGGAGCCGGCTAGCGACGCCCAAAAAGCTTGGCCGTCTGCTCGTAGCCTGGTGAAAGCCCTGCAAGGTCTCAAGCCTGCGACCCAACTACCGGCGTCTGGGCGTGGCTCGGTGAGACGCTGACAGCATCTTGGAGGGTCATTTTCTGCAGCCAGAGGGAAATTGACAGAGAGAACTGAATGTGTTCACTCGTGGATGACTCCATTGGCAAATCAGGGTCCAAATTATGAAGCAGGCAATTACTACTACCCAAGCTACCTTACTTGAGAACGTCGATCCCCCAGACAAGAAACTGGATTAAGCAGGATCGAGGCATTAGCTACTCACTACACAGTATAGTCGCATTGGCAGAATAGAACAAGAAGTCTTCACACATCCTCAGAAGAGTCTAGAACAAGGCACTGACGCAATGCTCGCTTACATCGGCAAACATACTCTGTTGACATACGACCAAGAGGAGATCATCTCGACGTCCAGTGGCTGAAGTACCATACTGAAAATATGAGTGATTCTGTTTTTCGAAACCACGATACTTTTTTACAATTCAGAATTTCGGTACAGTCATTTGGAGGATAATTTTGTGTAGAGAACATGTAAATCGTAACGTATCCTGTGAATAATTTCGCTGCACGAGCCACGGCATAATGACGACACGTCCAATCAAACCAATGACGCTCTGACATGCGCGGCACGACTTGTGGCTTGGAGTCAATCGAGTTTCGATCGCACGTCCAATCGGCGACTCTAATTCATCTATACCGGAAAACGAACCGTAGATCTCAAGACGAGGACGAGAGGGGGAAATAAGAAATAAGGGTGTCTTGTCGCAGGGCTGCCCCCCCTCATTCGGGTCGATCAGACATACAGTAGCGGCATCTGGCGTGTGGGCCCTGGGGTCTCGTGTCTGGGGTAAAAAAGGCAAAATAAAGTCACGGAAACCAAGATCTATGGTTATTTTTGCGGGTTGTTTGCTGGAGTCCAGTCTACCTCAGGCTACCTGGTTTTCTCTGAGCCTGTGAATTGACATCATCTCACAGAATCGTGACCTGAATGTTCTTTTCACCAAGGCGTCCGTGCGGTTGCTTGTGCAAGCCCATCGATGAACTTTCGTGGAGCATGTTAATACGCATGATCAGACAAGGCCGAGATTTGTCAATGGTGCACAGACAGCCCATCATTTGTTGGGTACATTTCGGGATGCATTCTATGATAGATTTGTGGTGATGTAGGTGTATAAGTGCGACGACGAATAGTGTCTTGACGACCAAGGTATAAAGCAATCCTGGCGCCAGAAAGCGGTTCAAATTGGGGCGATGAGGACCACACCATGATGCTGCAGTCTGGACAATTATTCTCCTTATTCACTACTACTCCATGCCTCCTACATTTCGGCATTGACAGGGTAAAACTTCCACATTGGAAAGGGTGTCAACATCATGAAAAGGGAAAATATGAAAATCATGCGGGGCGGGACATGAGAACCTTATCCCCATGGTGGTTGCTTCATGTCAGGTCGATACTAGTCCCCGGAATGGAAGGCAAAACTAAATCACAAGCTGGGGAGTGGTGTTTACAAGATTGGTTACGGACTTGCATAGGCTGCCAAGTATCAAATCAACGTGATTCGATCCATGGCGGTCTAGCACTTATTCGGCTGATTTGCTTCAGATTGACCAGAATCTATTGCAAGAAAGCGCATCGCTACCATCTACTGAACACGGGGATGAGACTACCATGAGGGGAGCTTCAGAAACAGCCCATGCTGTACGAATAAATACAAGTTGACTACACAGTGCTGATGAGGTCCTGCTCAACCTCCAGTACGACGGAGAATTGTCTAGTACTACACAACACACTAACATTAGGTGCTACCAGTAGTACAATACCACCGCAGCCACAGCGGCTTTTCCATCTTCTTCCACATCCCACTTTCGTAGCTACCTAACCTAGGTACGTTTTGACATGCTAGATTGAGTGATCACCTTGCACGATCAGCATCAGTCTTTTTAGCCAGTCAGATCGATACGACACTCGTTTACTTTCCATCCATCAGTTCTTCCATCATTTTCGGTGCGTACCTTGTACTAACCAACGACCTGACAAGAATATGAATACCCTATCGATTAGTTCACGCATCCGACACCAGATTCGTTGGCAACCAAATGATACCCCTTCATGGTTTCCCATGCTGGCGTCAATGCCCATAGACAACGCGATACAGGGGGGGCGAATTGTTATTTTCTAATGCGATACAAAGCATCTAGGTATTGTGTGTGCCAACATCCAATAGCAGAACGGGAAGAGATTCTCCGTGGTCTATTTGTCTCCAAATATTATTTTCCATGTTGTCGTAAAGACCTTGGAGACCGCGCATGCGGACGAGACCTGCCAGGTTCAGGAGCCTTTGTGTATGGCCACTGCAAGTCGTTTGGATGCCAGTCGGGTTTATGACGGGAATGATAGCTATGCCACGGCTTCTGTCGGTGGTAGAGACATTGCTTATATTTTTTGTCCCTTAGTCGACGGGTGCTAGCTTGACGATTCGCGTCTCTCGAGCGTGCCGACGTCGAGTTGGGTTGAAGGATATCTCGGTGACAATTAAAGCTGTGATTGTTAGCCAAGCATGGAAGCACTTTCCTCGAATTCGGGATTTCTCAAGCTTTCCATGACAGTGGAATACAAGGTCGCCCGTGTTGGTGTGAAAACAGTATGAGAGGCAAGTGTATCAAAAAGACTTGCAACATGTCGACGACGCCAGCAAGGGCACACTGGAATATAATAGCATTGAAGACAAGAAAGATGGCCCGTGCCCGTACTTCAACCACTTACACTAGTGTTCTGTCTGGAGCCTGGTCGATTATAATAATGATATGATGCCCGACATTGCCACGCGATAAGCACGATACATGATCAATCGAGCAAAGACTATCTACCGTACACCAGGAAACACTTGACCCTTTACAGATAAAAGCCTTACGGAACCTTGCATGCGCACGTTGTTTGACAGATGGACTAGAAGCCGAACCAGTCTACCGGGTCGGGGTTGTTCTTTTAAGTTTATAGTAGGATTATGGATAGTGGAAACGTGTTTGCGCGTGGCCGCATGCACCACCAATGCAAGTAATGCGAGCCCGTCGAGGTTGGGTGGACTATGAAAGACAATGAAAAGGGTCATGAATTCGTTATTGATAATGATTTTGAAGCATAGCTTGTCCGTACTGGGAAAAGTCATCGTCAGCCTGCAGCGCAAAGTGTGTGCCCTTATCCAATTCCCCCGTGCTCCATCGGACGTGCCGATCGCTCTCAGCGCTGATAAGAGATATGCAACCCCCATTCACGACCCCAACAACCCAATACCCAAGCCTGCGGCCGACAACTCATGGTTCCGTATCTCCACTCGTTCCGAATAACTGGCCGTGTCTATTGCATTTATGGCGTCGATCTTGGTACCAAATCGTTAAAGCTGTCGGATTAGATACTACTTGCAGCCCCCATGTAGAGCAGTCTACTGTGGTATCTGCCGATATCACCTCTCCAGCTCTTATACCGAGCACATCTCTGATTGGACGTAGAGCTTGCTATCTTGCCCAGAGCTTGGGTGTTCCTGGGCAGATCTACCCTAGGATCTCGAGATAACACACTGAAAGCTGCACTTTGAAATGATAATGGCCTTGGGAGCATGTAGCCGCCCCTTGTCTTTGCGGTCACTATTCCGCATGCCCTCTCGCAGGGCTCCGATCAGTTCCACAAGAGTCTGGACTGGTGCCTCTCATTGTCATGATGTACATGCGTAGATATGATGATAGTGGTTGGGGTGCCACCACCGCCGCCAATCTCTAACTGGTCCGTGGTACATGATAAATACCTGCAAGAAGCTCCCCCTGCCGCTCGTTGCAACCACACATTTAGGACTCTGCGATCCCCAACCCACGCCCAGGGCCAATCTTAAATCGACGACACTTGCTTTCCAGCCGGACTCGGGAAGGGACTGATTAATTCACAACAGTGATCATGGCGACCACGTCGGAAGCCAAGAACGAGAAGCTCGACATCTCGCCGGCGACACCCGCCGTGAGCGACGGCAATGGCTCACTGAAGGAGGCCGAGCTGGAGAGCCACGAGGTGTTTCAGAAGAATGCCGATGGCGTCGATTTCCGGAATGTGAGCTGGCAGCGGGCGACTATCATCTTTCTCAAGATCATCTTTGCGACTGGTGTCCTCTCCATCCCGACGGCCATGTACAGCTAGGGTGCTGTTGGCGGCGCCCTGTCCGTTGTAGGCTGGCAACTCTTGAATACTTGTAAGAGAGATACTCTTTTATCATCATGTGGACTGCTGCTGACGCAATCTTCACAGACACTGCCGTCCTTCAGGGTAACTTCAAGACGAGGCACCCAGAATGTCACTGTAAGTTTCAAGCCATCCTTATCTAGCGGGCGAGCAAACACAAATGCTAACGTGAATAAAACAGCTCTGGCGGATATGGGAGAAAAAGTCGGTGGTGTCGCGCTGAAGGAGCTCATTGGTTTCCTCTACCTGGTCGCCTATATTCTCTGCACGGGCAGTGGCATCGTCGGCCTGTCAGTCGGTTTCAACGCGCTCTCCGACCACGCCGCCTGCACAGTGTGGTGGTCGTTCATCTCGTTCGTCATCATCACGGCGGCGGCGTCGGTCCGAACCCTGCGCAACATCGGCTGGCTCACCTGGGTCGGCTTCTTCTCCATCTTCATCGCCATCCTCGTCGTCGTCATTGGCGTGACGCTGCGGGATCGTCCCGCCGCCGCGCCGCAGGAGGGCGACTACGAGCTCGGTTACTACGCCATTGCGTACCCGAGCTTTGTGGCCGGCATGACGGCGACGGCAACCATTTTCGTCTCCTCGGCCGGAACTTCTGCCTTCCTCCCAGTCATCTCCGAGATGCGTAACCCTCGTGACTACAAGAAGTCTCTGTACATTTGCATGGGACTGGTCCTCGCCATGTACCTGTCCTTTTCGCTGGTCGTCTACCGATGGTGCGGCCAATGGGTAGCCAACCCTTCGCTGGGCAGCGCCGGCGGCACGTTGAAAAAGGTGGCATACGGCATCGCTCTGATCGGTCTCATTGTCAGTGGCTGTCTGTACCAGCACGTAGCGGCCAAGTACTTGTTTGTGCGCATCCTGCGCGGCACCAAGCACCTCCAGGCCAATACCGTGACGCACTGGGTAACGTGGCTGGGCTGTTCCATTTCCCTCGGCATCGTTGCCTTTATCCTCGCCGAGGCCATTGCCATCTTCAACTACCTGATTGCCCTGACGGGCTCCATCTGCTTTGCGCCCATGGCCATTAGTATCCCCGGCGTCCTGTGGCTGTATGATTTCTCGTCATACAGAAAGGGAAGTCTCTGGCAAAAGGCTCAGTACGGATTCCACTGCTTCCTTATCGTTCTCGGCTTGTTCATCTGCATTGGTGGAACGTAAGTTGTCCCATGGCTTTTCCGGCATTCCATTGGAGTTGGATGACTAACAAGAAACTATCAATAGGTACTCGACTGTGCTCTCCATCAAGGCAGCTTACGCTTCTGGCGAGATTGGCTCCGCATTTAGCTGTGCTGATAACTCTGGTACCGTTGGTTAGCTGCTGTAGGTCGAACAATCCGACTTAGATAAGCCAGAAGGGAAGGTGGGAAGCAGATGCAGGTTCATCGAGTTTTATATTAATGAGCAGCGACAGAGTCTATTATAGCTTGACGGGAGCTAATTTGGTCCTATCAATGATACGCGACCATGATAATACAGATCCAATATATAAATTAACTCTTATCAATCAGTTGTGTGAGCTTTGATCCCCTCGCCAGTAAGGACTTTTGTAATGTGATACTCGCTGGCGTAGATTGTGAATATCGTCAAGAACATAGGTGTATTCCAAGTTGTCGGGCAGTCGGGTCTCCAAGGTACCACTTGCACTGCAGCAATCTCTACTACCAATTCGAATTGACGAATGCGCGTGGCCAAAGAAACATGCATCGCAAATGCCTTGATTCATTGGCCAATTCATCTCACCATGTGATTGAAATTCTACCATGACCTGTGGTATAACAAAGTGTCAAGCCAAGCGCTGCCAACCGACCAATGTGGGAAACGACCGCAGGGCATATTCGCACCAGTAATCATACAAGTCTTTCATCCACAAAAAAGCCCCCAATACCGGTCCAGTGCCGGTACACACCATCATTCTCGGGGCGAAGTTGCATGACATTGGTTAGGGTGGGGATCTTTTCGGCTTGAAAAGCAGCTGGATCTCTGCTAAACATGGTTGCCGATAGGACAAGCTTAAAAAGAAGGAAGAAGAATGCAGCCCACGTTTTCTTCCCACAATTCTTCGCTTGTATGCCCCCTGTTGATCTAAACCTGCAATGGCGGCGGAGCCAAGCGAGAACAAATACTCACAGGTCCAGCATCTTTAGATTCTATCATGAAAGTTTTCTTTCCCAACCAGGGCGGAAAACTCGAGCAAGGAAATAAAAACCCCAGCTCCGCTTCAAATCTCTCTCTTCCCTTCAACAACAACGTGGCCCAACTACCGTAACTTAATTGGGCTGCCCAAAAGGAAATTCCATTTCTCTCTCATCAGCTCGCTAACCACTACCACCTCGGACGATGCCAACTGCTCTGGGATCTGCCAAGCCCACCATCTATCCTCCTTTGGGGTCAGTTTTCTTCATGTGCTTAGTGCCCCCCTGGATGAAAATGTGGAGAAGACCCCTGCCTTCAAGCCAACTTCCCGAATCCCCCATTCCTACATGGTACAACCCAAGAACAGATGAGCATCTGGTTTCTGCAAATGAGGGATCTGCATTTGACCATGCGTCGTCGAAATCTAAAAGAAAAGAGAGGGAAAAGGGAGGGGTGACCACTGACTGCTGCTACCACATAGCTCCCAATGCGACGCTGGCCAAGCAAAGCTGGCTATGTATAGTAGGTCTTGGTAGAGACGGACGGACATCGTTCCTGGCCTGTGATGTTGGGGAAAAGAAGAAAGCCAATAGACGAGCTCCGGGAGCTCGGCGTCGGTCCTCATATTAGTGGTGGTGGTGTCTTTGGGGGACGCCATTGAAATAAATAGTGCCTATACGACCCATTCTCCTATAGAGGGGGAGAGCTCAGGTAGCCCTCCCCCTCCTCCTGTCTCGAGAACGTCAAGCTTGAAAAGAAGAAGAAAAATCAAAAGACGGAAAAATGCGTGTTGGTCAGGTAGCCGCCCTTCTCACCACCTTTGCGGGAGCTACGCTCGCTGCCCCGTTGGAGCCTCGCGCCGTGATCGCCCACGACGCCGTCGTCGGCTTTGCCCAAGCCGTCCCGAGCGGCGATCTGGGCACCGCGCTCCTCAAGTACAAGCCATGGCTCTACGTTGTCAACGGCTGTGTACCGTTCCCGGCCGTGGACTCGTCCGGTAACACTGGGTATGATGATCTTTGGGACGATTTTAGTTGTTGAATATCGCTAATCGTGCTCGTTCTTCAAAGCGGTGGTCTAGCTCCCTCTGGTGGCTCAAGTGACGGATGTAGCTCCAGCCCTGGCCAGGTCTACGCCCGTGGCACACAATATGGAGACTACTACGCACTCATGTACTCCTGGTGAGTTTTCTTTCCATCTGTACCTCTCTATATTCACAGCAAATGTTGACGCCCCGTCTTTCAAAAAGGTACATGCCCAAGGACTCTCCCTCAAGCGGCCTGGGTCACCGCCACGACTGGGAGGGCATCGTGGTCTGGATCGACAACCTGACGTCGCAGACCATCAAGGGCCTCGCGACCTCGGCCCACGGCGACTTTGACGTCATCACGTCCGACTTCCCGCTCGACGGCAGCCGGCCCAAGATCCAGTACTTTAGCACCTGGCCCGTCAACCACCAGCTCGGCACCACGTCGACCAAGGGCGGAGAGCAGCCGCTTATTGCGTGGGACAGCTTGACCGATGCTGCCCGGACGGCCCTCGAGAACACCGACTTTGGCGATGCCACGGTGCCGTTCAAGGATTCTACCTTTACCAACAACCTTGCCAAGGCTGCCATCTAGTGGTTACGAGCAGGTGTTTGTATATGCGAGTAATGATGAATCTTGGCGATAGCTTCTTTCAAGCTGCGGATACTCTACGCGATACACATCTATACTACGCTAAATGTAAAAGAAGTCATTTAAACAATGTACATTTTTGTGTTGACCAGGAAATGATACAAACACGTGACTAAGGCATCGAGCATTATCGATTGTCGATTCTAACATGTCAGGCCGGATTGGTATGGCTGTCGGCTTCCTGTCCATGCTGATCCTACTTCTTGCGCCTGCGTTGCCTGGACATAACTGGATCATATTCAGCACACATGGAAGCTAATTTAAGTAGTCTTGCTGATACTGTTCATAATCAATAATTGCATTGTGAACAGATGAATACATTAGAAAATTGTTATATGGGGACTGAACATTTGTTGATAAGTTACTACTTTCAGCACACTCTTTACCTGGAGAGCTATTGCCTTGGCGCGTGATGAGATCGATGCGTCCTCCAACATGTGATTTTCTCCCTATGCCCTCCTGAAGTGCAAAGCAACAGGTGCGTCTCCCGGTCCAAATCACCAAGCACTCGAAGCTTTTTGGTAATGGTCTTCTCACAGTGGACCACGATTTCTCCATGTAATCCTGTCTAGGTACCAAGGACTTTCAGGTTCTGAATCTGGACAACCATCAGCTCCTTCATTCCGGCCGGCAGGGATCGAAATCCAGTCGCAGAGCCATCGAGACTTGTTGTCGGGATTCTCTGAGATACTTGTATCGCTTTCCCGAACAAAGTTCAAGACGATATTGTCGCGATGCTTGCTCTTCATCCACCTCCACGTCTCGAGGTAGGAGCTGGTCATGATGATATTGGCTCTCGATTGTGGTATTTCGTCCCTCATTTTGACCACCACGGTCAATGTGAGCACCGGGTTCCGATCTGCACTCTGTTTTCTGCGGCCGACGAGTCGCACTCTGGTCTGCAGACTCAAGCCGGGGATCTTGAAGACACGCCGGGATCCGTTCTCTAGAGCATCCGTGACAAACGCCCTGAGATCATTTTCGATTCTAAGGGCCTTCTCATCGTTCTCTGCCAGGGGGGTCTCGTCGTCGATGGGCTCATATTGTTGAATGGGACACGAAGCAAGGGAAGCCAATTTGCCGGGTCCGACGTGCCACTCGGGCTTGGGTAAAAGCCGTCTGATCAGCCACGGTCGTGGATCTTCCATGGCGTCCATGGTACAGAGGAGCTATCAAGGTTGTGGTCTGTGGAAAAGCTCGTCGAAGACGTGTAGTTATGTTTCCTGGTAGACGCGAGAGAGGAAGAGACAGACTGATGAGCACAATGAACTAATCCTTGTACTCCAATGACGAAGCTTGAAATTGGAGAAAGCAGATGCCTTTTTATATTTGAAATCTTTTCAGCAGCTTACTGCAGTGTCCATTCACAACGCCGGGAGGCTTTTCATACGAGTATCTTAAAAATCAAGTGATTCATCTCCCTTTGTTCCGTGTGACATATCATACAAAAGGTTTTCGGTCGGGTTTTGCTCTAATAATCATCTTTTCCAGACACAGATCAACTTATCAGTGGGTTTTCGCAATGAGCAGCATTTTTGTTGCCTATTGAGGCAGAAAAGCGGCGTATGGTAACAATGCAGTGAACAATGAATTCAAGCCCAACCATGTTCCATTTATAGCACTCATACTCCTCGTGGAAAACAACCCTTCTTTGATCCTTTGTGGCAGTTTGATTTATATGTGAATCGCTGACAATGTTACCGCAGCTGGGCTGGGCAATCATAGGCCATTCAAGGAGGCACTTGGGTGTCAAAGGGCAGTAGAAATGGCACGAAAGACTCGGAGGCACACAATGAGAGCTTGTGTTTCCATTGTCTAGAAATCACAAGGAAGGTGGAGAGAAACTATGTAGCTGATACCTCACCACAACACCTCTACCTTGACAATGGTGACTAGTGACATCCAACAGTCAGCCACTCTATGCGAACCGCCATTCCTGCACTGTACAGCAGAACAGAATACACACACATCACTTCATTCGTGTGTAGGATGAAAGCTAACTGAAAGTACGAGTTTCTTGCTTTTCATTCAAAATTACTTGTTTTGATCCATGAATTACTAGGACTCTACGCCTTTTCCACAATATCGAGTCCTGCAACCACATCAAAAAAGGCATCGGCCAGGTAGTCTCCCCTGGCCTGAGGCTTACCATACTTGTCCGTGGCCATCTTCTCCCGGGCCGGGGCCGCCACGTCGCGCATATACCAAGCAATGCCCCCCTTCTTGAAGCTCTCGGCAAACTCCTTGGCGTGGAGACTGAGGCCCTGCGTCGCCCAGATGGGCTGGACCTGCCAGACGCAACCCAGCTTGGCGATATCGGCGGGGAACGACTCCATCTCTGCTTGAGTGTACCCGTTTTTGGTGTAATCGTAGGCGCCAGTGTAGCCAAATGCGAACAGACGACCGGGGAAAACTTTTCGCACGCTCGTGTGGAAGTCGTGCATATCCTTCTTGTCTGTGATACCTTGTTAGTCTTGCTTGCGTCCTTACATGAACCTGATGGAGGCAAAGTCTTACTTGGCTTGTCTGTTATTCTCAAGTGGTCAGCAATCCCGTCTATAGCATGGAAAGGTGGCTTTTGGACATACCCTGCCGACTCCACGTCACATCACCCAGCGGCGCGGCGAGAATGCACCGGTCAATGACGGCCTTGGTGCACCACTTCCACATGTACTGGCCCGTCGGAAGGCGTGGCAGCTCCCAGTCAAATGTGATTTCATAACCCACAACCCGCTTCGCAATGGCCTTGCGCTCCTGGAGAGCTACAATTTTGTCATTGACTTCCGACATGTATGCGGTGTACTGCTCGTCACTGGCAACGGCTTTCACGGCCTCGTCAAAGGTCATCAATGCGGCGGCGGCTTTCCATTCTGACTTGACAGTCAAATAATCCTTTCCTGCAATCTTGCCCTCGTCGAGTGCTTGGATAAAGGTAGGCACTTGCTTGGTTGCTCCCAACACGTATGGGTGGTCCCGGGGGTCGATCACACTTTAGATGAGTCAGCATCTTCTGCCTGCTCAATCACACCATGACGATTCTATACCTTGTGATGAACTCGGCGTTATCACTGTCACATCGACACAGCAGCATCGTGTCCGCTCTTTTGAGACGACTCGTTAGCAGTTGTACGCGCTGGTCTTTCAGATCGTAGGAAACTCACCCCATGATGTCAAACGTCATTCTCACCGTGGTCAGCCTGTCCAAGTACTCTCTCGTCGGGACAATTGTTCTGCCTTCTCCATTGGTGAACTTCTTGAGTCCTAGCGCCAGGTCGTCAATATGAATCATGGCAACACCAGCTTCGACAAAGCTTCTAGTCAACTTCATGCAACCAGTGAGTGTGCCGAATCCCATGTCAGCATCGGCAACAATGGGAAGCAGGTAGTCAAGATTCTCGAGGGACTTTCTGTCCTCTTCATTGTAACGCATCCGCAATTGTGTCTGTCTCTGATCGTGAAACAGCTGAGTGTTGAGTATGCGCTTCACGACAGACGGCACCAGGTCGGCCGGGTAGTCGGCATGGTCCGCACCAGGCCAGGCAGCTTGCGATAGTCCACAAAGTGCACCCGATACATAGACGGTTTGTACTACAGAAATATGATCAGTCGCCGCGGTTCTCTGTAAAAAAAAAAAGACGACACAAGCAGGTCTTACCGCCGGCCTTGGGCATCTCCTTGGCAATGAGGGGATCCGTGGTGCCAAAGGTGAGATCATATGTGCCCTTTTCATTGTGCTCATTCAGTAGGCGCCAAAGCTTGCGGCCCTGGGCACTAGATGGATACTCGATCTTGAAGCCAATGTTGCGAAGGGCGGCAATTGATTCCGCAGTGTACGGCCTGTCATGATGAGCATCACGAACACGTATAGCGCAGGGAAATCAATTTTCACAAGATACCTTTGGATGTGCTTCTGGCGGTCTGTCTGCCACCATTGCTTGATACTCTCCACCTCTGCGGCAAAGGCGTCCTTTTCGGACTGGATGTCTGCATACTTTTGTGCCATGTTTGAACAAGCCGCTTTCTTAGTCAATAATCGGCAGAAAATAGTTTTTCTAATGGTAACAGTATAGAATCTCAATTCAAGTGTACTATTATTATTATTTTTCCAATACAGAGAGCCCGTCAAGTATCATGGTGATCCCTCCCTCCGACGACGGACATGGAATTAGCAGCATGAAAGCATACATAATCCAAGCCGTGGACTTGCCTCGGCCGACTTCCGAGTCCGAAAAGATCGCACATCTCATGTCCATCAATAGATCATACTTGTTAGACCACTCAGTCATGATCCTACCCTGTCGGACATTTTGGTGCGACAGCCTTCGGGAGCTTGGCCGAGGATCCGATGATAGGCGTGTTCGGGCTTCGTGCGGTGATTAGTGGGGGCGAGCATTCGGGTACATCATGTCCATACAGGCCTGATCTCCATACAGTGCCAATAGTCCCGTGTCATCTCTGTTTCTTACTTCTGTATTGCCTGTATGTTATGTTGTAGCAAGCGGTGCTTGAAACCATCTATCAACACTATTGAGCTTCGACCGACTTCAGTTATATTGGCAAACAAGAGCTTGGAAATCATTTGAGTCCCACATCCGCTGGGTGGGTCCGGGACTTACACTCCGGTCTCTCGGTGCCGGTGGGACCTCCGACCGTAGATCAGAACAAGCTCCGATCCAGAGCCGTTGGCGTGTGGATAATCCATGCCACTTATATGCTTCCAACATCGCAGCTCCGAACTCAGTTTTCATCATACGGGAAAACTTGAGTTCTCACCAGGTCGGGCATAGATTGACAGTCGAGTCGAACGGTCAAAAATGGGTTCCCAGCCAGCACCAAACGCGAGGTCGTTGATCAATCTTCAACTAGGATGGCCGAGTCCTCGGTTGTTCGCCAGAGAGGGTCTCCTCAAGGGCGCCGAGGAGATTCTAACGTCCGACAAGGAGAGCGCGACGGCGCTCATCTATGGGCCGCACGCGGGACACCCACCGCTGCGGGAGAGCATCGCCGAATGGCTATCGTCCGTGTACACGTCTTGCGCTCCGACGACCAAGGACAGAATATGCATCACCAACGGCGCTTCGGGGAACCTGGCCAACGTGCTCTTAAAGTTCTCGGATCCCATCTATACGCGGGCCGTCTTCATGGTGGAGCCGACGTATTTCCTCGCCTGTCCGATCTTCGAGGACAATGGGTTCCAGGGCAAACTGCGCGGCGTGCCCGAAGACGACAAGGAGGGTTTGGATATTGAGTTTCTGCGCCGCGAGCTCGAGGCCGTCGAAGCCAGTGCGACTGCGACGACGGCTCCCACTCTCAAGACTGGCGCAACGTATCCAAAGATATTCAAGTACTTCATCTACCTTGTGCCGACCTTTTCCAATCCAAGCGGCAAGACCTTGTCCTTGCAGATGCGACAGGAATTGGTGTCCCTCGCCCGCCAGTATGATGCCTTGGTCGTTTCCGACGACGTGTACGACTTTTTGCGCTGGCCTGAAGACTCCTCGGCACCCGACAATGCCGTGTCTGGAGTGCCTCCGCGGCTGGTGGATGTTGATCGAGCCATGCCTGGCTACACGAAATGGGGTAATACCCTGAGCAATGGATCGTTTTCCAAGGTCATTGGACCCGGCGTAAGAGTCGGATGGGCAGACTGCTCTCCTGCCATGGCAGTCGAGTTGGGAGAGGTGTAAGTTTTCCCTGACAGTCCTGTCCAACTAGAGACTATGTGCTGACTAGTATGAATCCATAGTGGCTCTTCCAGTTCTGGCGGCCAGCCAGCTCATCTCACTTCCACCTTTGTAGACAAGATGCTGCGCAGCGGGTATCTGCAAAATTTTATCAACGATACCCTGATCCCCACGTACCGGAAACGCTACTACGTGCTCATGAAATCAATTGACGATTTGCTGGTACCGCTAGGCATGAAGGTCGAGGTGAACAAACCTGCCGACGCGACTGCCGAGACCGCAGGTGGTTTCTTTACGTATCTCAGCCTGCCAGAAGATCTTCCGGCTGCCAAGGTAGTTGCGGCTATTGCCTTCAAGGACTACCAGCTGCGTGTTGCCTTTGGCCACATGTTTGCTGTCACGGGCGATGCGGGAAGTATTTCGAGGGCAGAGATGGATGGCGGTTTCGCCAAATGCATCAGAGTCTGTTGGGCATGGCATGAAGAAGAAGAAATCCAAGATGGTGTACAGAGACTGGCAGACGCCATCATAGATATCAGGGATAGAATCAAAAGGGGAGAAGATGTGGGAAGCAATCTCGCCATTGGTATTCGATAAGAAATTAATTCAACAGCTGCCATAATGCATAGATTCAAATGATGAACCACGGCTTATCTCATGTAGAAAATGCTTTGGCCCGTTTTACAAAGAGAAAAATATCCTAGGAATTGCAATCTGTGCACAGAACATGACAAGTATCATTGTTTCCTTAAGTTCTTCGGTACAGTATCAAGTATGCAAGTGCCTCTCAGGACTGTCGGGGTCCTTCAACAACGTGTCGGGCGCTAGGTCAGCACCCGACCGACGAATCTCCATTGTTTTTTTGGCACGGCAAATCCACTTGGTAGAATGAGTTGAGCTTGGGTATTCTATTGTGCTGTACCGACTTTGTCAGTGGTTCGAGCAACCCGGAGACAGCCGAATTGCAGATAAGCCCCCGGACATGCTGGTCAGAGTGTCCCCGATACGAGTCTCACCCAATGAGAACCAGTCGAGCCCGAGTCGCAGTCAGGATACTGGGGACACTTGGAGAGGGCATGCTTATAAGCGTTGCTAACCGGCTCTGAAAGTATGGGAAAAGCCCATTCACTAATTCCTCTTCCTACATATTTTTATATAGACTGATAGCGTTGCTGTTGGTATAAGTCGTTTGCCCACCATGGCGTCGCAAGATCATAAAGTACCGTCGAGCGTCACAGATGAGGAAAGGGAAGCAATCAAACCTGGGCAGCAGGACGATGTTGCTGCAGCATATACGGGATACTTTTCGGAAAATGAGCCCTACTCGCGGAAAGAGGAAGCTTCACTGCGGTGGAAACTCGACAGGAGACTAATTCCGATTCTCTGGTTCAACATTATCCTCGGCGCTGTCGACAAGGTTGCTACTTCGACCGGTGCCCTCTATGGCATGAGGGAGGATACCGATTCCACGGGGGATCGATACGCTTGGGTCGGCAGCGCCTTTTATTTTGGTTATTTATTCTGGTGTTTCCCTGCTGCCTCTTTATGTAAGTGTTTGGTTGCTTGGCGAGAATTATAGCGGCTCAAAGAATTGTGATCATCACGGACATGGACTTTTACTGACTCCGAGTAGTGCAAAAGCTACCCATAGCCAAACTCATGTCTGGTGTGATTTTCTGTAAGTACCTGGGCAGAAACATCCTTGGACCATATTCTAATACTTGGACAGTATGGGGAATCATTCTCATCGCCACGGCGTACAGTCGAAGTTTTCCAGCGATTATCACACTCCGAGTCCTCTTGGGTGTCCTCGAAGCCCCAATCATCCCCGGAGGCTACTTGATGCTGACAATGTGGTATACAAGAAAGTAAGTATCATATTGTGAACAATCAAAAAGCTTTCTTTATTGAGACTCTTCCAGTGAGCAAGCTCTCCGATCGGGTCTCATGTATACAAACCTCTCAGTCTTCCTCTCCGGGCCTATTGGATACGGGTAAGTCTTTCCTCGCCCATCAATTCACCAAGACTGAGAGCACTAAGAACAACAAAAGCGTCGGTGCCATTACCGGGGGCAGCCAGTGGCGCTGGTACTTTATCATCTTTGGCTCCATCTCGCTGGTGTGGTCCATTGTGCTCGGCATCTTCCTCCCCGACAACCTGGCTCGAGCCAAGTTTGTTACAGAGCGCGAAAAGGCCATCACGGTGGAGCGGCTCCGGGCAAACCAGGCCGGTATCGAAAACAAGACGTTCAAGAAGGAGCAGGTGATTGAGGCTTTTACCGACCCGAAAACGTGGTTGATGTTTGCCTTCAACATCTTCTGTAGTATTCCCAACGGTGCCCTGACTAGTATGTTTAAGCATTCATGTGATACCGACGGACTGTATTCAGTATTGACCTATTCCCACTCTTTTAGATTTCCAAAGCATCATTATCAAGGGTCTTGGCTTTAGCTCACGCCGGGCCCTCCTCCTAGCCATGGTCGAAGGCGTCGTCGCCACCATTTCCGCGTATCTCTGCAACGGCGGTGTCTGGTACCTGACGCGAAAATGGCCCAAATTACAATGCCGCGTGCCCATCATCATCTTGGGCGAACTTGTTGGCATGATTGCCTCCATCTTCTTGTACACCCTGCCGATTACTGCCATTGGGGGCCGCCTGGCCGCTCTGTGGATGGCCAAATTCTTCCTCGGGCCTTATATCGTCATGTTGGCACTCAACGTGACAAACATTGCTGGTCACACGAAAAAGGTGACCGTGCAAGCAATCGTTTTCATTGCTTACTGCAGTAAGTTACTTCGTCCTTCTCCAAGACCGGACCGGATTCTGCTGACAACTCGCGATCAGTATCCAATATCGTAGCGCCACACTTCTTCAAGGATGATCAAGCTCCGCTATACCCCCTTGGGACCGGTGCCATCTTGGGAAGCTATGTCCTTTCCATCATTACCATCGCCATGTATGCGGGGTACTGTTACTGGGAGAATTGCCGGCGTGATCGAATTGATGCCACGGCTGGGGAACGCGTACACGAAGACACGGACTTCAAGGATTTGACTGATCGTCAAAATATCCACTTTAGATATGTTTGGTAGAATCTTGTGAACGACGAAGGACCCCACGGAGATTATTTTCAAGTAGAAAGGCTAGTGAAAAACATGTCGATCATAAACCTGACTTGGATTGCAACAAGTCCGACCCTTGGCGTACAAATAAAAGTGTGAAAATCATTGATTTCTCAACCGTATTCAGACGACAAATGTAAAACAGTCAACAAGTTCAATATGCTCGAGATATTGTTCAAAGTCTTGTATTATAGTCTACATGGTTCATTCGACAGAAACCACCCTCTTTCGTGATATACGCTTTTAGGCTTTACCGCCAAACGATGCACTTCCAGCGCCAAGCTATTCATGAACAAGTCGTTAAATGGTGCCCAAACAGAGCCAACATCACAAAGACGAGGCAGTTCCCGATTCCTTCTATACCATGACGCTTTTTGTTTGTGCCTTGCATTTTTTTTTTCCACCCCGAACCTTTAGCCACCTTTTCTTCCAGCCAGCTTCCCCATGATATTCAGCTCAAAAGCCCTCTAGACTCTCTGATAGAATAGTAGGTAGGCGACCTTGTTATCTGCCTTGTTGTCCTTTATAGGTTTTGGTGCAGGTGCTGGCGGATTTGCGTTGCCATTGACGATGCTACTCCATTTCTTGGCACCGCCCGTGGGAGCGCTCACCTTGTTCCAGCCCTCATCATCAGCAGCATCATCGGCGATGCCTTCAAATCTGTTGCCTGAAGCACCCGCCGCAGGTGCTTTCTTGTCGTTGGACCAAGAGGACTTCTTGTCCTCCTCGGCACCACTCTCCGCCACGTCCTCACTACGAACCCGCCGGATGACAGTATCATCAATACGGATCCATTCTCGGCCATCTTGGCGACGAACGTCAACAGTGTAATGGCCACCGCTGGCGTTCTTTCCGTGATGGTATACGGCAGCGATCAACTTATATTTGGGTGTGCCACCAAACTCTTGAATCACAGCCGGGTGGCAGGAGCGCGCAATGATCTCCATGGGGATCTCGAGCTCCAAAGGATAGCCGACCTTTTTCCAGATCTTCATGGTTCCACCCTTTGCATCGAACTGAAAGCGCTTGAGGTGCAAAATGAGGACAGGAGGAAGTGTCTCAATGAAGACCTGCTTGTGAGCGACAGCAGTCGTGCCCTTGAGGGATTCAAAGTCGCCCGTGAGGTTTTCAATTCTTGTAATGTTCCTAAGCGCGTCGACGATGTTTCGCACTTGAGGTGAGTCAATGTCCAGCTGGAGTGGCTGGTATGGCTCGACCGTTACGGAAAGCTTCTTTTGTACCCTCAGCTCGGATCGGAGTTTACCACCAAAAATTGTAGTAATCGGCGAGTTCATGATCGGGTGACCAGAAGATCGCGTCTCCGCCGGTCGCTGTTTGGGTCCAACCTCGTGCCAAGTGTTGTTATTGGCTTCGGTTGGCGTGTTAGTATTGGGGTTTGTGGCAGATGACCCGGTTGCAGATGTCTCTGGCAGGCGGCTCAGCACACTTGCGCATTCATCGTGAAGCGCCTCGAGTAGGAAACCAAGAAACTCTTCGGCATCTTGCTGATGACCGCGCTAAAGTCGTGTTAGTCTTTCTTCATGTGTTTCGCAACAGGAATCTAAGCACTTACTCTCATGCTCGCAAACCGCGGCAGCTTCCGGATAGCTTCGTAAACAAACTCAGGTGTAAAGGGCTCGCCATATTGTTCTAGCTCTTCGTTTTTCAACCTTCGCCGCAATTGGTCCACAGATGTGGCGGAGTCAATGACTTTATACTCACGCATGAACATTATCCTAGTCTAGCATTAGAGACGACTTCGAAAAATGTGCAGACATGTGGCAACTCACATGGCATCAATTAGGGGCGTTTCACTGTTGAAACTGTGGGCAGCCTTCTTGCTGACCTGATCCAAAAAATCGTAAAAAGGTATGCAGAAAATCAAAACTTGTAGCACCTATTTCATCTCATCAGTACATGATGCGACATCTCAAAGTGGTGCGGAAAACATACCGAATTCATATAACACATATTGCCCGTATTAATTAGACCTCTGGGCTCCAGAAATGGAATTTTGGCTCCGTTGTTCACTTTGAAGTCTCTAATAGCCTCAGCCTGTGAACTGGCATTGGACTTGGCAAATCCTGCGACAGTTGCAGCACTGGCAGAAGCGCCCTCAGCAGTCTTGGCGCCATTGACGTCAGATGTTGCGGCGCGTGCTGGTGCGGCAGCAGTTGGGCTTGGGGCGAACATTGCGGCCCATGACTTGTGTGCCACCTTCACCGGCGCAGGAGTTGGCTCAGGTTTGGTCTCCGGCGATGCGTCCGCAGCTACATTGTCGGCTGCAGGGCTTGCCACCTGCTCGGAAGACACTGACTCCTTGACTTGTTCTCCTCCAGACTTTTCAATACCCGCAGCCGCTTTCGTTTCTTTGGGACTACCCTTTGGCAGTACAGGAACAATGGGCACTGCTGGTACTGCAGTCGCAGTCTTGGAAGATGACTTGGCAGTCTGCGTGGGAGTGACACTCGCTACAGTTGACGTCTGCGTGGTATGAACCGAGGCCGGTGTCGTAGGAGAGGTGGACTGTGCGCTTTCTGAAGGCAAGTCCTGGGTAGACGGCGTTTCTGGTCGCTCTGCAGATACCGCTGAAGGAGTAGCAGCATCTTCTGCAGGAGTTGGCTGTGTAGGCGTGGCCGATACCGCGGGCGCTGCTTGCTGGTTGGATGGCAACTCTACACCACCTTTGACAGAAGACACAATCTTTCTCCTTCGCCGCGATTTGGCCGCTCTGGTAGGGAATGGGGAATCAGGATCGGAAAGCCACGGTAGCTGTTAAGCGAAAGGGTCAGCAGGAATTGATCAGTGAGCAGTCGTATTCTTGACATACAGGATACTTGAAGGGTGCCTTGGCGGGCAGAACCTCGACCTCCTGCGGCGCTTGAGGAACGACGTCCTGGCTCTGCGGTGTAGTAGGTGTAACAGAAGCCTGGATAGCCTGCGAAGAGTGTGTCGAGGACGGTGTCTGGGGGACCGGCGCAGGCGGTGGAGGTTGTGCCATATGGTATGGGGGAGGCGGTGGAGTCGAGAGAGCTGGCGACTGCTGCTGAGGGGGGCGCGAGTAGGGCTGGGGAGGATGCGCCATGCTTGAAGATACGATTGGAGGGTATGCTTGATGGATCGCAGGGGGAGACCGTGCAGCATACGGGTTGTAATGCATGCCGTATGGAGCGCCGGGCATGCCAGCAGTCGGGTAGTGCGGCGGAGCCTGGGGATAGTAGGCATTGGCATATGGGTTCATATGGCTGTTCGGGTAGTACATGGGCTGGCTGTGGTTGTGATGAGTATACGAATGCTGCTGATGCGAATACTGCGGCCGCCGCCTTGGTCCATTGCCTGTATGTGGCCCCGGACCTGAACCCATATCTACCGGTCCTCTACCTCCACCCATTCCACCGACACCTCCTGGCATGGGCTGCCCAGCCGGCAGATGATGATTCATCTTGCCGGCTTGGGGTTCATGAAGCAGCGGCGAAGCTGACCACTGCTTCTGATATGCACTAGAAAGTAACGCGCTGTTGATAGCCTCGCTTGTTCAGTATAGCTTGGACACGAGGCAGTACTGCGCGGCAGCGGCGACGTCGGGATGGATGCGCACTCGTCGTCAAGGCGCCCAGAGAAGCCTTGTTCGTCGTTTGGGGATGAGTCGAGTAGTTGGAAACGACGAGGCGAGCGGCTATTGTGCTGCAAATGCTATGCAGACGGGTCTAGCCTCCGATTGCGCTTGCTTCCTCGGGGGCGGAGAGGGATATGGAGAGATAGAGAGAGGGAGAGAGAGGAAGAGAGAGCGCAGGCAAACACAGTGCTTATACCAGATGCCTGCGAGACAACAAGCAAGAAACGACCAGCCCTGAGTAGAAGAAGGAGCGTCAAGGGATAAAAGAACAGAACCCTTCAGCTTTAGATGATGCAAGCACGCGTCGAAGGGGACAGGCTTCGTCGAATTAAGGTGATGAGCGCGTGTCGTGTCCGCCGGTGAGGATGATGGAGTCAGGCAGAGAGAGGTCCCAAAATACAATGGATGCGCCTTTCCTGGGATTTCTAAAGTTTTCGGGTCTCTCAGCAAACTCGCCAAGGTCTTAGGCTCATTTTTTTTCGGCTTGCCAGCGAGTGAGCAAGCACCTAGCGGCTAATAATAATAGACGCCCGGACCACATACCGGCGTGTACGCAAACTCCCAAGCTCCGAGTCTTAGTAACAGCTCTGGTGGAGAATATTATTGTTCCTTTTTTTTTTTTTTTTTTTTTTTTTTAAATATAAATATGAATTCTTGTTCTTTGGCAATGCAATCAGATCTTCAATTATGCCTCGTCGACTCTTTCATCTTCTTTGTTTACCTGTGCCCGCATGTGTCTGGACGGGCAGTGTCTATATAAAATCTCAGTACTGTTCGGTGGTACCGTAAAGCCACGGCTTTGTGTACTACCTCAGTGCCGGTAGTCGGATACATTTGATATGCATCGTGACGGGCGGGGCTTAGAGCCACGTGATACATGTGCATACAACCGTTTGTAGAACGTTTTTACAGCTTCCAGAACTCACCCTGTCTGTCTCAAAGCTTGTTGTTAGACATGTATCACAGCTTCCGGATTGTAAATGTGTAGAGGTCTCAACTTGCTAGTGCGTACGTTACTCTGAAGCAATGCGTAGTGATACCTCCCATTATCATACAGTCATTCCTCAACAACGAGCCATTTGTGGCTGCTGAGAAGGCAGCTGTCTCATTATGGTTCTTCATCTCTAAACAGGTATTTCCCCTTCTTCAATGCCTCGTTATGCCGTCTTTGAACCTCTTCCAACTCCAGTCGCTTGGCTTTTTCACGGTCTTCTGCTTCTTCCTGTGTACTAGGAAAACCAACCCGATCCCATCCCGGCGGCTCTTGCATGGCACTATGACGTTCGCGGTGTCTGCCATACTTTTGTGATATCTCTCGGATTTTGGTATCCACCCACAGCTTCTCCATCTCTGCTTTCATCATTGAGCTCAGCTTCCAAGCGTCATCTCCCAGCTGCGCCTCCAAATCGTTCCTTACGTCGATGAACATGGTCTTTGCCAACTCGAGTTCTGCCAGTGGGCGGTAGAGCTTACCACAGCACTCTTCTTTGCTGCAACCTGGAAGCGCAGCACGATCCTTGCCACGGACGACTTCATTGTAGGCATAGTTATACCCTTCGTTATACTTCGGGTTGAGTTTGAAATCTGCCCGATTCAGACTTTCGACAGGGCGATCACGCAAAGGGACCTCCTCTCTTCTGGGCCATGGTTTTTTAAACCCCGGAGGAAGCTTCCTGTTTTTGCCAGCTGGTGGAGTTTCCTTGTTGCTGACCGTGGGGGTCTTTGGGGATTCGCTGTTTGGTAATTGCCATTCGCTAGGTAGTTTCCGCTTTTTTCTCTTTTCAAAGGGTTCCTCAGGAAAAGTGGTTGCCTCTCTTAGTGGCGAGGCACTCCATGGCCATGGGATGTGAATAGCTTCCTTCTCTGGTGGGGCCGGATTGTTTAGCAGTCCAGCAAGGCGACCAGCCTTGACTTCTGGCCTATCAGCCGTAGAACATGCGGCCATAATGGCATTACCATCCTCGGCTAGACTTGCTATGCCTTCGCGCAAGGAGGATCTCAGGATTGCTTTTCGCACCGGCTTTGGCATGGCAAGGCTAGGTCTTGGGTGATTGTACGGGAGCAGAGCAGAAGACCTCTCCATTAGTCTATGATTGTGATTTGCTTCTGTTGTTGGTCCATTCGGCAAGGCAGGCTCCTGACGCTGGACCACGCCGTCATGCTGCGGGACATCCGCCGTCTCAGAAACTGCTGACGCGACAGCAGGTATGATCGTCGGCGACGGGGAGCGAAAATGTCTACTCTTTCTTGGCGTCACCACCCTATCGTCGGCATTATCGAAATCAACGCTGTCATGGGCCATGAATCGACATTGCTCACTAGTCACGACGGGGTCAGAGCCTTCTTCTAATTTAATTCGCGTGGTAGCTGGCGTCCGGGTAGATGGTTGGTCGGCGTGACGTCTCTTGCGCACACATCGTTCGGAAACAACGACGGGTGTGTCCGAAGAAGGCTCCTTGCTCGGAGTCTGGTCAGCTAAAGTAACAGCTGCAGCGTCCTTGGCAGTCGGGAGTGGCGGTAAAGATGGTGTCCGCTCCAATATATGCATCCTGTTAAACGGCAATGGCTCGCGGTTGGTGCCGCCTCTTGACACAATGGGTAAGAGGTTGGGCGAGCTTGTTTCTGCTTGGTTGTGCACCTCATCTGCGGCTGGGGAAGTCTCGGACGTGAAGGAAGTATCGGTATGAGCATCAGCGGGGGTCATTGAAGCCAAGCGGGCTTTCAACCTTTCGATCTTCTGCTTTCGCGCATTACTCTGAGCCTCGAGCGTCTTGGCGTACTGCACCCACTTTTCACAAGCTTGGTTTTTCTCGCGAAACTGTTTCTGAAGAGTCTCATTCGCTTCCAGGGTAATGGAGACCTGGCCACGAAGTTTGTGATTTTTCTCCTCCAGCTTGCCATACTCGGCGACGAGCTCATCGTGGCCAAGGCTGCCGACATTCGGGTGACCACCATGCTTGATCGAACTTCCGAGAATCCGCAACTGGTTTACTGACTTAGGGGCCAAAGGCGTCCTCGGCTCGGATTGGCTTTGAAGAAGTCCATGGTCGTCTCCATGTTGCTGCCGCTGCTGCTGCTTCTGGTTGGTCCGTTTGAGCTGCTCCAACTCTTCCCGCAAGGCTTTATTTTTCTGCTCGAGCCACTCGACCTGCGCAACGCGAGCTTTCAGGATTTTGATTTCGCCATCCAGACCTGCAACTCTCACATTTTCCGCGTGGCAAGCTGTAAATTGATGAATAAGGGGAACGAATGGAGTCTGGGCTTGAGGTACAACTCACCACTCCGATAGTCGCTGTCGATCCGATTCCATGCCTCCCCGAGCGCGTCAAAAAGCGCAGACCTCCCGCTCTCCTGTAGCCAATTCTCCATGATCTCAAAGCAAGTTCATCATGATCCCAGACTGGTGATATGTTGCGGCAATGTCAAAAATCGTAAATGTGAAGCTGAGACGCGTCTCCTAAGCTGAGCGCGAAGGAAAGTGGGGCAATCGTCTAATTGGTCAATCCAGCCGCCCCAAACGTGTTGCTAGTGCCGTCATAGCTTAGCAATCAGGCAGCAGAGCAGCTGCCTGCAATTGATATGAATGGTTGAGGTATGGTTGGATGTCCTTGAACCAGGCAGGAATTCATGTAAACATCAATAGTAGGCATGATCAACGACGAGAATTAGAGCATTTCCCCTTTGTTCTCAGGTTATCAGCGAATAATTATTGATTCCCAGCGATCTTATCAAGGCTGAATTGGAATAATCTGAACAACATCATCTGCCGGCAGCTGGCATTCCGACCACTACTGCAGGCCTAGCTTCGTGATGAATGGGTTGGCCTGCTTCTACCAGAAGCACTGAACCATACATGATGCACACGTGTTTTATGTTGCTTTTTCGATAGCTGCGCGCACACAAGATGTTAACGATAATGCAGTAAATGCGTGGCTAACTGATTAACCACAACGTCGTATCCTCTTATCCGGTATGTCATATATGTTCTTGAAGATATCGGAATGCTGTCGCCGATGGAGCTACGTATCATGTGGACAAAACCTACACCTGAGGTAGGTAGGCGATTTGCACAATCGCAAAAGTTCTGTGGCACAAAAGCCAATCCCCCAAGAAGATTGCTATACTTTTAATTCAGGACGATAGCTTTCACCTACCTCGTGCACATGGAACAAATTACAGCTCCTTCAATATTTGGCTACCTTTCTCACTTCTGCAAATGAGACAGAAAGACGATACGCAAGAGCATACATATGCCGGGCCACAGCATAATCGGGCGATAAATGCCAGGGTAGGGGGAAATAAATCGCCAACAAACGTTGGCGCAACTTCCAAATCTTCGGATCGCGGCCGTTGCTAGCGTGAACCCAAAAAAAAAAAAAAAAACCAGCGTTTGGTGAGGCCAAAATTCTCAATCGGCAGGCGTTGGAGTAGGTACATAATGTAGGTAGGAAATGTGCGCAATGTACATGTCACAGAGCACTTATGTACGTAGTAGGCTTATGCAACGTGCTGGTAACAGATAATCATGGTGAGATTCCTCATGGGAGCTGCTTCTAGTCCCAACTGTATTTGTATTTATAATCGCTCTTGGCTGCCTGACCTGCTCCCACCTTACCTTAGTGGATTGAGCTCGTGACCAATGAAGGCAATAGCACGAATTATCAATCCAAACAGCCTCCTCACTGGCATTCATCATCATGATTTTGACCAGTCTCAAATATCGCGACAAACGCAGCACATATCCGGAACTTGTGACAGGGCTGATTTTAGACGCACGTGCCGCACATCAGAAGCGGGAGATTTCCAAAGAAATACCATGATCTGATTCGACAATTGATGGACCCAGGCTGATCGATACCTTGAACTGTGACATGGGAAACCTGCGGTAATGCCCACAATTTGCCTCTTACCCCAATCAATTCCGGTACCTTAGGCTGTGGCCCGCAATCGAAGGTAGGGGGGTCGGGAGGGCGAAAAAAAAAAATTCAATTGGAGGGAAGTGAACAACCAGCTGGGGGACACCAGCCAGAGTCTGGACCAGGAAGAAGAAAAAAAAAATAACAGCAACAAAAATACAAAAATAAAAAAAATTCATTCCCACATACCGCCTCTTTTGCCAGACCAAACCAAAACTCTGTTGTGGGACGCGTTGGCAATTCTTTTCCATCTCAACACTCTCTTTCTTTCGCCGCATCAAAAACCCGAAAACCCTCGATCTTGGATTTGTCCCACTACTGGTACATATTCCATCTTCGCCTTTCTTTCCGCCACAAAAACTTGACAACCTTTGCGGCCACCTGCTACTGAGAACCCTTCAGTCGCCCATTCGCATCTATCCATCTCTTGATAAAGTAAGTCCAAGTCCGCCCAAGCCACCCACACATCCATTCAAATCTTTCCGCCCTCCTCCAAAACACAAACCCCTCCAAAAAAAAACAGCAACCCCACATCCCACCATGGCCACGGCGCAGGTACAGACAGCCATAACCCCACCATCGACGACGACTTCAAACGGCCAACTCTGCGCCGACCTGGTCTGTCCATGTCGTATACCTATTGCGTGCTTGCGCGCGACCAGAGCTAAACCCACGCCGTGATCTGCTCTGTTCTTTGAGTGTCTTGTATCCATCACTGCGCCTGCGCCTGCTCATTACACTCGATTGGGGCAAAATGAGCAAAACGGTCCCTGTCGTCGTCGTCATGACGTGTGAGGGAAAGAATTCGAGCTGACTTTCTCACCTTTCAAAGCTTCCAAGTTTACTACTCCAAACATCATAATGGATAGCTTCCAGCAGAACACCGGCAGAGCCTGCTTCACCTGTAAGTTTTATTGTCATCATCATCGTCGCATTTGTCTGTACGGGTTTGTCGGATTCAATTACTAATCCTATGCATCTAGGCGGCCAGACCACTCACCAGGCCCGTGACTGCCCCCAGCGTGGTGCTGCCAAGTGGTAAGTGATTTTCCCAAGCAGCCAGCCAGCCAGCCCCATGAGCTGCAAAAAAACATGGCGAGATTCTTTTTATTCTAACTCAGTGACAGCTACAACTGCGGCAACGAGGGCCACATGTCCCGTGACTGCCCCGAGGGTCCCAAGGACAACAAGGCCTGCTACCGTTGCGGCCAGTCTGGTCACATCAGCCGTGACTGCCCCAGCGGCGGTGCTGCCGGTGGTGGCCAGGGCGGTTCGTCCGAGTGCTACAAGGTAAGTTCGCATGCCAACTCATCATCCTGATAAACGCAGAAGCATGGCATGCTAACTCCCGTGATCTCATCAGTGCGGTAAGGTCGGTCACATCGCTCGCAACTGCCCTGAGGCTGGTGGCTACTCTGGTGGTGGTGGTGGCGGCGGCTACGGCGGTGGCTACGGCGGCGGCCAGGGTGGCCAGGGCCGCACTTGCTACTCGTGCGGTGGCTACGGCCACATGTCCCGTAAGTCTTTTTCTTGCTCCGTCGTGGGAAATGTTCTCTGTTGCTGACTTAAAAATCTTAGGCGACTGCATCCAGGGCTCCAAGTGCTACAACTGCGGCCAGACTGGTCACTTCTCCCGTGACTGCCCCAAGGAGTCCACCGGTGGCGAGAAGATGTGCTACAAGTGCCAGCAGACTGGCCACATCCAGAGCCAGTGCCCCAACTAGTGCTAGGCATTTTCGGCCTCTCACCAGTACCTGACACGAACAAAAAAAAAAAGGAGGGTTTGATTTCAAGGGATCGTGACGACACAACTTTTCCACGTTTTGAGGACGAAAACGACGACCACTTTTCAACAATTCTTGTTTCTTTCTCTTTTTCTTTTGTCTTTCCGAAATGACCCCATACGATCGCATGGCGTTATTGCACACCAAAAAATCTTTTACGAACGGAAAAAAAGCTCTTGGGAGTTACAATGGTCTTTCGGCTGGCTTTTTCGCATGGATACCAATTCCCCCCCAAAATCCAACGGTTCTCTTCTAGCATTGTCTGGATTCCTAGGAATGAGGCATGATGACGAAATGTTGCGCGCAAAGCCGGCTGCTTGCCGCCGACGAAACGAGTTCATAGTAAGGGCGGCCATTTAGTTACTACTTTCGTAACTAGGTAGTGTAAGCTGAATCAGTGACCTGAAGATGAAGAAAAGATTTCTTGTCTATTTTCCGTGGTACAAACAACCCTGTGATGTGAACAGAAATTGCAGTCATCGTCGTCCTTCATTCTAGTGACTTGAACGTCCAGCTCCAATGATGTCAACATGGTCTGGTCATCTAGACCTGAGTTCAGAGGCCTGAGCATTACCCTTCTGCGACACTATTGATATGTGTGATAGGAGACAAGGAGACAAAAGAGAGGCTCGTCAATATTGAATGGTATCAATTTGTGGCGTCAGACGCCTTCCTTTAAAAGAATCACTCGCTTCGCTATCTAGTCCAAAATGAGGACAAATCTATAGACACACTCCCAAACTCCCGATAGAATCAAAGAAAAGAGCAAAAAAACGACAAAAAAACCCTAGACTCCTGTAATCTATTCCCCTGGGTCTCAGTGTACCTGGATTTGCTGGATTACTCCTTCTTAGGCCTAGAAAGGAGTTGTGAAAGGATAAAATGGCTGATGTCCTCGTCCTGCCAGTATGACATGTGTGATGCAATGGTGTTGATAGGGTTAAAGTCAAGGGCGCTCCTGTCAGATAAATTAGCAATATGTCCACAGTATGAGCGTGATAAAATCAGAAAAGAGAATGGACTTACTCCTGGATGCTGTAATCCACCCTGCCATTTCGGTTCAGTGCGCGGACCTTGAGCTCCTCCCTCCTAAGCTTCTGAGCCTTGAGCTCCTGCTCCTTCCACTCGTCACCCAGTACTTTGTGAGCCTCATCGGCGCGGCTCATGGCCTCGACGCGCTTCTTTTGGAACTGACTGAAGAGCGTCTCCATGTCGTCGTCAATCAGCGTCACGCTGTCACTCTCCTCCTGGCCAAGGGTTGGCACATTCGTGCTAGTGGTTGTGCGCTTTGCCAACGCCTTCTTGCGCGCCTCGGTCTGCTTCTGTTGCGCAGTGGTGTCCGAGATGACGGCACCACCCTTACCGCCGGCACCAATCACGGCATTAGAACTGCCATTGTTCCCAGCCTGTGAGGTGCCCGAACCATTTCCAGCAGCCTGTTGTTGTTGCTGGGACTGAAAGTTTGCCACGTCATCATTGCTCAGCCCAAGAGATCTGTTAAGCAATGATGATGTGATACTGCCAGATATACTGGACCAAAGACCAGAGACGGACTGGCCAACCTTCATTCCGATACCTGACAAACCTTGAACCTGAGCATCAAAAATACCCTTTTTCGTATATGGCAGCAGCTGAGGCTTGAGTGTCGACATTGCAGGAGAAATCAATGGTTCCATGCGGTAGGCAATGGGATCCGACGGGTGAAATATGTTGAACATTTGCGCAACCTTGGGTGATGACACAGAGAATGGGTGACCTGTTATAGGGGACAGGCGCTCGGTTGGATCTGCCATATTGAAGGGATCGTCCAAAAAGTCGGGCTCAAGCGGGCTTTCTGAAGGCTTTGCATTGGGCGAGCGCCGAGCTGCCATGGTCCGTCCCTTGAGCATCTGAAAGAGGCCCACGGGTGAGCCAAGACAATAGAAGTCGTCCGCGTCAAAGTCAAAGGCGAGATCTTGGGTCTCTTCGCGTGCCCGATTGGCCCGATCATTAGACGAGGGCCAGATCCGGAGCGGGTTGCGCAACTGCTGTTCGTGCTTGGCGGCATCCCTTTGGCGGCACAAGATATCAAACATGATGGCGCTACCAAGTGAATGGCCCATGATGTGGACCTTGCCCTTGAATTCTGGATTGCGCTCCTTGAAGAGCTTGTATATCCTGTTGGATTCCAGAAGAACGATATCCGAGATCTGCTTCCTATATGCAGATTGATATAAAAGGACATCCAGAGCAAGATCACTAATCAGAGACCGGGCAAACGCGATTCCCTCGATAGTAATGTCTTCAAGAGAAGGGTATTCGTCCTCTTCATCGAATGCCATGCCTATATCATGTTCTGCCTTCTTCTCTCGACGTTTGGGAAAGTCTAGCAAGTGCCTCCAACACACGGGCAGAACTTGAACCTTGCAGTTGCCTGGGCCCCCCTCAATCTCAGAGTTCAAGGCGCGCAAGTCGTCTGAATGAGAGTAGACACCCTTTAAAGTTTTGCGAAGAACATTGACGTCATGGACAAAATTGATGCTGTCCATACGAAGACTGAGTTGTTGTCCGATGCCATGTGTTACGAGGATGAGGTGCTCAATATCACGTCCTTGAGTCTCGCCAGCTTGTGCATTGTAGTCGTCTTGTATTTCTTGCTCTTCTCGTTTCCTGATTTGCTCCTGTTGTGCCTCGGGATCATCGGCAGTCTCAATGTAGTTTGAAATCTGCCGTTGGAGCTGACTTTCCCGACTTGGGCGGCCCACAGCTTCCTCCTCGAGGTTTGTGGTTGACTCTGCGCGTGCCAGAGGTGGAGCAGATCTGCGTTTGAGCGCCTTGGATTCCTTGTCATCCTCTGTTTGTATTTGCTGGGGAAGTGCCGCAGTGGTTGGAGTGGTTGGGCGCTTCTCATCCTTGGTCTTTTTCGGTTCCGTGTAACCGCGGACGAGCTTCACGCCGCTCAGATATCCACCACCAGCGAACCTCTGATAGACTGAGGACGTAACCCATGACAAGACTCCGTCCGTAGAGAGCCATGCCGTTGTGGAGTCTTGGTAAGTCGCGATTGAGTTCATGTAGGCGCCGAACAACCGGTATGTCTGGGGTTGGTGCTGGGGTGCGCTGGTCGGGATAGGTTGAGTTTTCGAAATAGGCTCGGTTTGTGCCGTAGCTATTGGCTTGATACTCTCTCTCGAAGCTTTTGATCTCAAGCTATCTCTGGAGCCTTTTGGTGTTAGATTGGACTTGGCCCCAGAGCTGCTACGACTTCTCGTTTCCGGATACGTCCACGGCTTGACCTTGAGATATCCCTCTTCGAGCTGCGCGGCAAGGTTTTCTTCGCATGGGCGCAACGTCGACCCTTCCTGATAGAACCAAGTTCCTCTTTGCACATCATATATCGGGCCGAGCCAGTATACAGGAGCCAGCTCGCGCTGCTCAATGTCGACGTCGAATAGAAAGTCCTCATTGACGGGGACGCGAACCGCCTGGTGTTGACTGGTCGAATCCGAGTCAATGCTGGTATTGGTCTGGTCTTTGCTCGAACCGGTACGCCTTCTCAGAGAGTCTGATCGCATATGCCTAATGGCTGCCCCTCTGCCACGGTTGTCCTCCCACTCTTCCAGTAGTTTCTGGTACGCATTTTCAATGGCTTTTGAATCATTCTTCGAAAAGGGATTAAACTTCTTTGGCGCAGGGACCGGTTTAGCCGGTTCCTTCTCTTTCTTGCTCTTTGTATACTGCGGTTTTCGTTTCGGCACATCAACGGCGTGAAACCACTTGACGTGGAGCGGCGGACAGTCCGAGGGGTATTTCCTGAAGCTTTGGCCATATAGTGTGCTACTGGAGTGGTCGTCGGCCTTTTTGGTCGGCGCCGGTTTTGGCGGAGGCGGCATCTCTTTGTCCTTGGGCACCGGCGTCGTGCTCCGGTTGGAATTCCACGGGTTTATTGATTCGACCGCACTCGCAAAATATGACTTTTCCTGCTTCTTCTCGGCGGCATCCGTCTTCTTTCCTTCCGAACCACCGACCTCTTTGCTCGGAGGTGTAGACATTGGGACTCTACTGGGACGGCCGAGCGGCCATCCGAGAAGATCCTTGGGCGTGTTCCAAATACGACGGCGCAGGTGAGATGGGACGAGAATTCGGGCGTTGCAGGTCAGACTTGGTCGCGTGAGCAAAGCCGGAGAGAGCGCCAACGTGTCCGGTGTGATAGGAGGTAAGGACGTTATAAGTCGTTATTGGGAAGCTCGTACACCAACCACGTCGGTTCCACCGTCTGATTGAGTATTTGCGGAACTCGCAGAGTGGCTCGTTTCCAGTTAATCAAATGGTTGCGTCAGCGGATATGTGGGTGGACCAAGAACACAACGTCTGTGGTTGGACAACGGGTACTGCGACACCATGAACTTGTATCGAAGCCAGGTGGCCTCTACATAGTCATCTGTGGGAACGAGGCGTGCGAGTGCGCTGTCGGAGAGATGAGACGAAGAAGAGGTAGAAAAAGACAAGAGTAAAAGAGGCGCTTTGCGGGTGATCTATTCTGACAGGCACAAATGCGACAAGTATTTTAGCAGCCACATGGTTGACGGTTCACATGCCATTGGGTGCGCGCTCAACTGGGCAACAGTCAGTCAGTAGACATTCCAGAAGATCAACCCCACCAGAGCTTCGAAAGGCGGGACATTGAATGTACTGTGTAAGTAGGTACCTCTCTCTGTATAGGTAGCCCTGTAGACTACCTACGTACCCAATCTCTACACCATATGTAGGTAGTAAATAAATGGGCAGCTATGGGTAAAAGCTATGACGACGGTGAGGGCGCTAGAAGAGCGATACGGGAGACATGGACAGGGGATAACGTGGGGTATCCATCGAGGATAAGGGGCCCGGGGGCTTCGGAAGGTCCATTGACTCGCTTTGGTTCATGTACAAGAAAGTCCACTATTTAGCCTTAACAGTTGCCGTTCATCATGTCTCCTGCCGACATTGCCTCCTCTGTACCTGCACCTGCGGCTCTATCCGCTGCTTTGTAAGAAACCCGAGTCAATATTCATGATGATATAGAGAACTCAATTCCCAGACGCTTCATGGATGGCATGCATGCATGCGCCCAGATGCCAATCTGGAATAAGCATACTTGGTCCCATCGGCGTCGGTCACATGGCCCATTGCATAATCAAACTCACTTTGACTTCAGAGTTGGGCATTCATGATCATGCACTTCTCCAACTCAAGATGAGAAAGGACTCCTCCACATGGCTTTTGACCCCGAGACATTCGGATTCCTTTGACTTCAAAGCAATGTTGTTCCATCAGATCGACATATACGAAAAATGGATATTCTCGTATCTAGTATGAATATGAGGAGCCTAATGAGATACTATAGCGTGTCGCTGAACACCCAATTTCTTAATACGGGAATCCAGCTCCTCACACGAACTTGTTCTTACGTGACATTTTTATATCTCAGTGATGCACATCAACCCTGGTATTTGACGCAGAATCTATATGCAGTGTATAGCTTCTGGATTTCCATGGCATTAATTCATCTTGAAGTTGAGATTTGCAAATATGCTTAGTATCTCGCTTTTCTCTAACCTTAGGTAGTCTCTCTAGTCTTATACAAGTGGAATGGAACTAATACACAACTCTGTAGATTCCTGGATCCTCACTTACGCCAATGTTAGAGATCTACGTCTTGACCAGAACGCCTTAAAATACAGTGGTGAAAAGAGATCGCAGATATGCTGCTCACAAGACCCAATATTGATGGCTCGCATGTTCTTGCGTGTCTATGCGTCATGACAAGTGACATTACTTTGCTGACCTAGAAGATTTCCTCGATTCCCTGGAAGCCTCGCTCTCTAGTCTCCCAGTATCCATCCTTGCCCGTCTTCATCTTCCAAACCTCCTCGCCGCCGTCCTCCTCACCGGCGGCCTTGGAGAACCACTTGGCTTTGTATTGCTCTCCACGCTCTTCTAATTCTCTTCTCCGGGCTCTCTGCGCCTCTTCGAGCCTCACCTTCTCCTCCTCAGCTTCATCGAGTTTACCCTGCTCAGCGAGACGCTGGTCAGGACGCAATCTCGTATCAGTTACTGGTAGGCGTCCCTTCTCGATGGCCGTAATCTCGTTCAACGTGGCTGCAAATGCCGTCATACCATATGTATTTACGGCATTGGGAACCAAGTCCCCAACCTTCCAGATGTCATTGCCTTTGCGTGCCTTGCCGTTCTCAGTGACTTTCAGACTACCCGTCCAAGTGCCGGTCAATGCAAGTCCAGTCTGAGAGCCATCGCCACTGCTAATATCGGCCTGGACATCCTCGCCGCGGCCGCCAAACATGCCCTTGGCACGGAACTCGATCTGCGCTTTGGCACCGGTCGACTCATTTGTCACGGTCATATTGCCCACCGGCTCGACGTATTTCTCACCCATGACAACATTCCTCAAAAACATGGTTGGGTGTGACCACGAGTAGTGCTCATCCGTTCCATCTGGTAATCTCAATGCCACGCGGACCTTGCCCTCAGTGGTGATCTCTGCACTCTTACCCCAGAACTTTTGGCCGGGCGCAGGCGTCTGAGTGAAAGACCACAAGGCTGCATCCGCATGCATTGCCAGCCTGACGGGTCGGTGAGATACTTTTTCCACGATAAGTCTGAAACCTCCTGGCACCTCGCTGTCCGTCCTCAATAACTCGAACGTTTCACCCAGTAGCGGGTTGAACGGCTTGCGAATTGCGCGTTCCCGAGCCCTGTTCACGCTAAGTTGAGATACCGCAAAAGCAGTAACGTGCAGCAGCCGCTCGTTGGGCGATTTTTGTTGTGTTGCGATGTCTAGGAGCTGCGCATATTCCAACTGCTCGGCTGTACGCTGGAGGAGTGAGATAGGCTCGTTCGAAGAGACGGGCATACTGATTGTGCTAAAGTCTTTGCCCACGTTCTTCCTTGCAAATGCAATGAGAGATGGAGGCGGGACTGTTGCAGGAGGGATAGTCTTTCGACGCTCGACAGCAATACCCACAGGTAGAGGGTGCAATGACTTTGGTTTCGCCGGGAACAGCGCTGCTGCTCCCTCTGGATCAAGAGTGCCATCATCGTCAGCCTCTGAGGAAACGGAAGAGGACGAGTGTATCGATGCTTCATCCGCTTCGGATCCCTGCGAGTCTTCCTCGCCTTCGCGGTCAATGACCATGACCTGGTTTCTAGTGTCCGTGTCACCTGCTTCGGCATCAAAGAACTCATCTGTTGACGCAGTAGACTCGAAACTCATGCGGGATGCCACAGCGGAGCCGGGCGCCGGGGTACGTCGTCGCTTGCTCTTTGCAACTAGGGTGGTGAATTCCGAGACAACCGCGTCGAGATCATTGAGTAGTGAGGTACAGTGATCTTGGATATTCCGTTCTTCCTGCGCCGACTTGGAGTTGTCAGCTGCCGTAGATGCGGCACTAGGCGAAGGTACTGCCAGAGCAGACGATTGTACAGCTTGGAAAACTTGCGGACTCATCGGTGGCGCGCTAGATTTTCGCCTCCAGAAAGAACGCCTTTGATCTTGTTGGGGCTGCTGAAAGTAACCATCGCCGTCCTCACCATTGGGCGTTCCCCCCGGTGAGAGATATGAGCTTGTGGGACGGGCACTGCTCTGTCTCTTTGTAGAGATATCCTTGACAAGCCGTCTGAGGGCATCTCGAGAGCCTACGACACGGCTCACCAAGATCTCGACTTGCTCCCATTCACGAGCTTCTTCCTGGGGCGAGTACCCAGTGCGCATTGGCACTTGTGTGTTGACCTGTAGCGTATCGCTGCGCGCCACAACGCCCTCTGGAACTGGTTCTGACTCTAAGCCACGTGCGATCCGGCTGGCTTTCTCCAGTGCCTTTGCCCAATCGCTGAAGTCCTTGGCATTGGAAGCTCTCAGGTGCCACACTTCAGCCCCAGAGTCAATGGTGATTTCTCGTCGTCTCTCGTCCGCAGCGATGGCTGCAAGACTGAGTGGAATTGCACCCCTAAGCGCAGAAGAGTTGCGGTTATAGTAGTACGACAAGGTGCATGATGAGTAGTCGAGCGAAAAGAAGCGTCGCGCAAAGCCTTGGCCCTTCTTTCTCCGTCTCTTGAGCAGATTCCCGGTATGATACGCGGCCGAGGGCGCTACTCCTGCTTCACTTCGACCGGCGATAGATTGAGATCTATTCTTTCCATGGCTCTGGAGGCTGTCTACGGACTCGGATGCTGCGGCTCCGATGCGTGGGCTCGGCTTTCCGAGGCTCGTTTTGCTGGCTGCCGCAACTGGGTGGCCCGTTCCCAGGTTCGGGATATGGTGGGCAGTCTGTGGTGGTTGACCAGTCGGGAAAGTCAACAAAACAAAGGTGGCTGTCTTTCCCGTAGTCTTGGAAAACGTGTTGTCGAATATGAGCCCAAACATGCCCCCTTGACCAGGCGGTACGTCGTACGTCCCCATGGACACCTTGTCAGCCTCACACTTGCCATGCCACCGCATAAGTATGAAACCCTTGCTGCTCAACTGCTCCTGCGCGGTGCTGGAGTCCTTTTTAGAGAAGCCTCCACGGCCGGACTTGACATCCTTCCCACCGGCCTCGAGGTTTTCGAAGGTGTTGTTGAGTTCGTCAATGGCGGCCGAGGAGGCTAGATTGTTCGGACCGGAGCCGGGATGCTTTACGATGCCGAAGTTGATTGACTTCTTGTGAGGTTGCAAACTCCATGAGATAGTGTGACCTTCTTCGACTTTGACCCATCGCACAATGTAGGACTAGATTCGGGGAAGTCCAAGTCAGTATACGACATTCTTAAATGCAGCTACATGAGGCAGACGTAGAACACAGAACCCATGGAACCAGCCTGCCAGCACTAGGCAGGAAGCTCGTGTACACGCACCTTGCTATGGATCTCGAGTTGTTCTATGCCCGCCATGCTGAAGTCGATTGCCTTGATGGGGGCATGTGACGTGTGAATGTCGTAGCTTCGAGAAGCTGCAGATGGTTGTCTGTTGCAGGTGGAAAACACTGGCTAAAGAGGCAGGCTTGTAGGACTAGTAGTAAGTGATCAAGTCAGTCAGTCGCAGCCAAAGATCCATGCCTGGGCTGCGTCGCGGAGGGCAGGAAAGGAATGGCGGCGGACGCGGGTGACGATCAAGCTGAACGGGTTTAATTAGATCAAGCTTCGTAATCCTCGGCTTGCTCACAACTTTTCCCTTGTTGGTCTGAATGGGACATCAGATGTACATAGCGTGGTGGTGGATCAGACCCGTCTCCGTTGAAGCCGCTAATAAGGCACACCAACCAGTTCAATGGTTCACCATTGGCACAGGGGTAAGGCTGGTGTAATGTGAGGTAGGGGAGGGGGATTACCCGCTGAGATGCCCCCTAGAATCGGGCCAAGTGGCCTGACCAGCCGCTATTCTATTCATGCAAGCTTACCTTACTGCACTTTGAGGACTTTGGTCAAAGTACATACCTACCTGTCATCGTACCCGAGAGGAAAGGCTGCAAACAAGTTCAACGTTGGCAAGGTACATCAAGGGCAACTGTTGCTGTTGGATGTCAGCATTACGTACATCTGCTCTTCAGGTCCCGTGATGTTCAAGTTTTCCATTTTTATTTCCAAAAATACCCAAAGGCGAACACTGACGGCTTGGACGGGAAACAAAAAAAAATGGGGGTTGGCGGCATTTCGTATGCTCATAACTCATAATTACTAGGTAGCCCCAGTGAGCAGTAACATGCTGTTGGCTGGATTCTTTTAGAGGATCCAATCAGTCAATCTCAACCAGCCAACGCACTGATCCCTCAGATGTCTAGATGACAAAGAAATGATTCACAGCAGATGAAAGCCGAGATTATCAAAATATTATCTGCTACTACGTACTGCCTAAACTTAGGCAGACTGGCGAGGATTTTCTATCTAGGTATTGTACAGACCAGAGTAATTTGCCCATGCTCTGACTCAATCTGGCTTTTTTCTCAACTTTTGTCCTGTAATGCAGCAGTGCTCTCTAATCCATGACACTGCTATGCAATTGACTGTTCAATCAAATAAAACACACCGCTTCCTATCTTTACCCCTTTCTGTACCTTGTGTGATCGGGTTATCCTGACCCTCATGACGGTGCCCCATGAAGGGAAAAACGCTGTCCCCGGTTTCCGACCAAGGCCCCTGCGGCACCATCTTACTGCCTCTACCGCCGCGTACTGGCTGCCCTGTTGAGCTCGCTCTGGATGCGCAATTTGAACCCGTTGGTCAATGCCCTCATATCAGGGTACTGATTCTTGAGCATTTCGTAGGCGTTGGGTAGGATCTTGACTGGCCACCAGAAAATCTTTGATTGTTTGTTGGTCTTGAAGGCCAAGAAGAAGTAGCCCGGGTGCTTGGGGTCAATACACAATGTGTATACAGCAGCCTTGGGATTCGCATCGGTATAGGCTGTGAGCCATTTCTCTGTAATACACATTAGTTGTTATGGAACAAGTACATGCACAAAGGCAGAAAGTGTTACTTACCAATCTCAGATAAACTTCCCTTGCGGAACTTGTCATGCCCAGTAAGCTGGTCGACCTTGCGGGCCATTGCCTTGATGTGCTCCACGATCAACTCGTCAAGATCCGAGTAGCTGTACTTGCCCTCCACGCGCAGAATCTTGCCGACAGCGAACTCGCTCTCTTTTTGAAGTTCAACAACATCAACATGCTTGAACACGCCGTCTGCGACCTTCCATGTTATGGTCAAGTGGTCATTTCCTTTTGAGGACGGTCTGATCACCAAATCACCCACAGCTTGGGAACCAAGATACTGCTCCGCCTCGGTAGAGTTGAAAGGTTTGAACATCGGATGCTTGATGACTCGCTGTACGCGACCAGTCACCTTGTCTTTCTCACGTAGTTCCTCCCGATCGTCGTCCTCCAGCCTGAAGTCCCACGTGTCGGGATCGTGATCGGCATGCCTTCTATATGGCTTCTTTGTAGCATCCTCGCGCACCGACACCTTTGCAAGGAAGTCTTTTCTGTTTAGGTCGAGGATCTTGGCTTGCACGGTCTGACCCGGCCGCAATATTTCCTTGATAGAAATGTTGGTCCGGTGGCTGACCTCGTGGGCATCTACCCGTCCTTCAATGCCACAATCAAGCTTCACAATGGCGAAATCATCCTTGACAACACGAACATTGATAGGTAGAACCATGCCTTCGGTCAATGAGTCCTTGGTTTCACCGGTAAACATTGTGAAAATGCGGTCGCTCTCAAGTGGGCCAAGGTGTCGCCTAAGTTCTTCGTATGGAGCTTGCAGTTCAGCACGGATCGTCTCCAGTGTAGCTCGCTTTCGCTGTGCGTATTTCGACTCTAGCTGCTCGGCATACTCTTCGAGAATCAACTCGTTGACCTTGTCCTGCTCATCCTCTTTGAAGAGCTTGCGCACGATAGCACCTTGACCATTTTCAGCAGTCTCGGCCTGGACATCCTCCTCGTCGAGCTCTAGAGCATCAGCCGCCATCTTTCGGCCGAGTTCGTAGTCTTCGGGGTGAACACGAGTGTTGTCCAGAGGCTCGGATGCTGGATTCGACGGGTCGTATTCCAAAAAGAGGAAACTGGCGCAGTTCATCCATACAAGCGGACCAACCACGGGGAGTTTGTTGTTATCAGGGTCTCCGACCAGTTCGTCTCTGGAATTAACAGCACCGCCATTGAGATTGATTGCCTTGATCACCGCAGTGGCCTTTCGAGGGCCTAGACCAGAAACATACGGGAGCAAATTGGCAACATAAGAATCTCCGACCGCCTCGTTGATATCCACACCACATAGGTTGACCATATCGACCATTGATGTCTCGAGGGATCTGAGCAGCTTGTCCTGCGGCAGAAGATTCTGGCAGGGATGGAAGGAGACAGATGTGATATCCTTGCCGAGTGTTGCATACTCCTTCATGGGGTTCTGGAGATACCGAGCCAGCGCAACACAGTAACGAGTGACTGCGGGTAGACCTGGATGCTCTGCAATTGCTCGTGGACTATCTTTGTAGAGTCTTGCCACTTCATCGTTGACGACGAACACGTCCAGCAGCTCACTGCGATAGTCGCCTGTGTCAGGGTCTTCGAAGTCGGGGCCCATGAGACGCTTTTCGCCAACGAGACCTTCAATGTCTCGCACAAGCTTATGCGTATCGGCACAGAAACCGCTGACGGCAATCACATCCGGCTTTCGACGTTCAACGACTTCCGTAAAAGCCTCGCGCTGGGCGTCGTCGCGGGCAAGGTTCCCAAACCGGCCCTGCTCGATGACTCGACCATCTTCCTCAACCCAGGCCCAGAAAGTAGGATCTCTTCCGACATCGCCCATGCCGTTTGACAATGCAAGGACTCGAGGTGTTGTACCCAATACCATTCCTTTCGGCTTGTAGGGGGCTTGATCAAGTCTCTTTGAATACTCTTCGCGGCAGATCTTAAGTAGCTCTTCTTGGCAGAACGTTCGCAGGGACTCCTTAACGCCCTTGGCAATAACCCGTTCCAACTTGTAGAAGGCAGAGTCTAGCACTCTTCGTCGTTCCTCGTTCCACGCATCAGCAGCAGAGCTGTAGTTGTCCGACTTGAATTCGGCGTCCAGCTGCTGTCTGAACTTGCGCTCATTCTGGAGTCGTAGCTTGATCTCAACCAGCCCCTCCTCTTCTGCCTTCATCATCTTCAAGAAGAGTTCCGGCCGACGTAGGAGATCAGGAATTGTCTGGTTGACGAGATATTTGATCTCATAAAATGGATGGGATTCATCAATCCTTCGTAGTCCTTTGTCCGTTCGACGACAGCTGATTTCACCATAGTTATAGAAGTGTGCTCTGAAGTACTTTCGCATCCTGGGGTTTGCAAAGAGTTCTTCTGTGTACATCAGTCGAGCCTGGGAAATGACGGCTTCGGCGCTCGGCGCATCAGCGTCCGTCAACGAGTCAGCCAGGTCCTCGGGTGCCTTCTCATCATCATCCACAAGCGACCTCTTGCCATCGTCGCGTTGAAGGTTTTGTGCAAGACGATCAGCGGAGATACCATAGGCTTTGACGAAGTTGTAGACCTTGCTTCTTCTCGTGCGCTCCCAAGCTGAGGACTTCGTTCCAGGGCGTTTCGTCTCCTTGGTGTTTCCCTCCATGGCGGCAATGTCTTTGAGCTGGGCAGAATACTGAAAGTTAACGTAGTCCTGCAGGTCTTGCAGTTCCTCCATGAGCTGAGCTGTGGGAATTAGTTCTTCAAGAATGTCGTCTTGGATGCCAGCCTTTTCTCTCAAATTTTCAAAGTTCTTCTCCAAAGCATTGCGTCTCTCGATGAAGGCTCGGAACTTGATATCCAGCTCTAAGACTCTCCACAGGTCATCTTGGGTAAGAAGCTTCTCAGCACTGACGATACTCTCAGGAGCGTCCGGATCATGCTTGTGATCAGGATTCTCTCGCTTTTCGGCATGAATCAGATAATCCTTGCGGTGCTGAAAGACATATGGCACCTCGAGCATCTCGACAACAAAATACTCAAGTACTTTGCCGATGGCCCTCTGGAATGGCTCCTCGAGCCGTTTAGGAAGCTGTTTTTTCGGCCACATAAGGTTTGTGATCCACTTTGCCTCTTCCTTGAACTGTTCGCTTGTGATCTGAAGCGATTTGAAAGGCTTCCTGTCGAGCTGAAAGCGTTCAGGCTCGTCTGTGTTACGGATGACGTTGTCCTCATCCGTCAGAAGCTTCTCCTGCAATTGCGACGGCTCGAATACGTCCTTGAGCTCCAGATTCTGATCTTGGAAGCGGCGGTCTTCCTCTTCCTCCTCCAGTTGAAGTGCCCAGTCGTACTCCTCGCCATTACCGAAGATTTCCTCCATGTCATCGAGAACTTCCTGATCAAGCCCAGTAGTGTCCAGAACTGTCCCAGCAAGGCCACGATCTCGGGGGCGGGCAACTTCAGCATCTTCGATCTGGCGAAAACGCTCATCCTCATCAACAGGATCGTCATCCTCAATGAAGTCGTCCATCTCGTCTTCCATGCGACCAGGGCGGGTAGGCCGGGCATATGCTCGATCATCCGCTTCCTCATCCTCATCAGAGAACATGTCATCAAGGCCGCGGCGCTCGTTTCTTCTATCGTCCGAGTCGCGATGACCGATTCGAAGTCGCTTCATTTTCTTCTGGAATTGTCAATTGTCAGTCTTGGCAGTGGTGCGATTAATAGAGTGGAATCGGCTCCTACCTTTTCTGGCTGCGCAGGCTCGCCCAACGTCTCTCCGATTAAGTCGAGATCTTCCTCGTCAAGCTGTGCTTCTTCTTCCCGTTCCTGTCGGCGCTTCCGCTTCCTGCGCTTGCGCTCCTCGGCCGAGTCCTGTATGTCGTCTTCTTCCTCGTCCTCGTCGACGATGAAGCCCTCTCGAACCTGGTGCGGTGGTTAGCAATTGGTATCCGAATTCCCCAGTATGCGATGTACCTTTGCGGCTTCTTCCTCATCATCGTCATCATCCTCTTCCTCGCTCGAGTCATCGACATCACCGTTTTGATTGCGGCGGTTCTTTCGGTCTCGAGTCTCGCCAGTTTCCTCATCGTAGGACTCCTCGTCGGAGCTGCCTTCATCGGCCTCGCCCATGACGAGGTCTCTCATAGTGCTAGACATTTTCGCAACGTCAAAAGGCTATGTTTGGAAAGAGTGTCTTAGATCGCTGTCGATACTGCCTTCACTGCTTGGATCGCGTGTCCAGCTAGCAAAGGCGGTTTAAACCTTGAAGAGCTGGAGCAGGTGTCAAAACAGAGCCAGATGCAAGGAGTAAAAAGGAACAATATTGACACAGATGGTGTGCGAGCTCGTTGGAATTGTGGCGATGGCAACGGCGCGCTGAACGGGAGGCTCGTTGGTTGCGACGGAGCTGGGGGAAAAAATGTATCGCGTCGTTCTGAGCAGCCTTGTGAGGTCAAATGTCAGGCAGATCGATGAACTGGGCCGCTGGTGCAGGGTAGGCAGGGGATGCAGTTGGCTGGTCAAAGCGTAGAAAGCTGTACCCATTCAGCAGGCGCCTGGAGGGCAGTCGGGGAACTTGAATGCGGATGATGATTATCGATAACGATAACGATAAAGCCAGCGCCACTGCATACCCGAGTAGCGGGATACATTAGTGTACCTTGCCTACTGGTGGACTGGAGGCAGACTTGTAGAGATGAATTCAGTCTCTTCAAGTTGTGAGGAATCATATTGCTAAATCATACGCTTGCCTAATTCCCATGCTCTCATGTACCATATGGATCAAGTAGTCTTCAGGCCAGCACAAATACCACCCCCAAGCCTTCTTTTTCTCTCACGCACTTCCAAGTTTGTAGTGAGCCTGCTATAGAAGCGGGCGAATTCCTGGAGCGCTTCTCAAGCTGACAACATTCCTGCTCGTCAGATACAATGACGAACAGAATTATTGAGTCTCATGACGCATCGCCGGCAATGACCTGAAGTCATAATTGCTTGAACGTTCATTCTATCTATGTAGCTCGTACGTAGTAGGTATAATGCAATGCGGACTCGCCCCAAGCAACAAGCATCCAAATGAAGTACATTCACCCTTCCTGGACACTGATCATCACTTTTGTTTTATGCGGAGTGGTTATTGAAAGCATTTGAAAGGAGGACGGAACCAAATGCGATAGGGCACTGAATGGATGATAACGTAATTATTTTTTCCACTGAATCTAGCTCACCTGTCGACATCGGGAATCACTGATCAATACATTTGTTCGTATAAGTGGAACTTGGTATGACATTGGATCATGAACAGGTCCGACCATTCAATCATTCTTTATGTTTCTAACCTCTGTTGACGTTTTTCGCAGATAGCTCTTTGGCACAAGACATGTTTGGTAACTAGATAAAGAGATGGATCGTATATCTTTGAATATGTTGATGCCCAAAGCCATGCAGGTATTTTTAAAAAAAAAAAAAAAAAGTTGGCCAGGGGCCGTATGGATGTACAAGCCAATCATGCCTCAAATGCCCTCATATTGAGACAAAGACTGGACAGGCAAGAAGCCAACCTGAAGAACTCAACCAATCCATTCGATCCCCCATATATGAAACCCTGCCTAGCACGACTGAAATTTCGGCACGATCTTTTGGCCCCTGATGGAATGTGACATGGTTATCATACTCCATCGACCTGAAATCAACACGTTAAGCGCCCTGGGATAAATAGCCTTCTTGGTATCTCTCGCGGCATGAGCTTTGTCATCAACTATGATCCAGTGGTTGAGCGGCATGTATGACAAGGAGGAAACAATAGGGGACATTCAAGGATTGACGACAGCCAAGAGCATGATACCACCTACATTAGGTACCTAGGTACGATATAGGTAGATAACATGAATGATGACTAGGTAAAGACATGCCTCCTAACTGAAGGACCAGGTATTCCGTACGTTACTTCATTATTAGCCTGGCATCAGAAATGTTTACTAAGGAGGATGCGCTCTCCGTGACTTGGTCTCCATTTATTACCATACATCCGCGACAAACACTAGAATGGTAACACGACTAAAATGAATATGTCTGCTTCCGTATAGTACACAGTAATGGACTGAAGAATAATGTTTAGCATACCCACAACAAATATTCCTATCTTTCTTTTCAATGGCATTGACCCCTTGTCTTTCTTTGGGCTGTTCTCCTTTCTCCGCCCTTTGTTGCTAGTCTCCTTTCTGGTCATGGCCTGACCCGTCATGTCGCGGCTGATGGACGCTTCGACCAGCGAAGTTTCACATCTCCAGGTGTGTCGTCACAAAGATTACGGGGGCGCATCTTGTCGCATCCAAGATCCCCATGAATCGATACAGCTACGCAGTACATATATGTATGTATACCTTATTAGAGCGACGCCAAAATTGTGTGGTATCTTGTGCAATTTATTAGTTGATGGCCAATTGCCGCTATTGCAGGTACTATTGCCAATAACCATATGGTGTCTATCTGCAACTTTATATAGCAATGGCCACACAAAAAAAAAAAAAAAATAGTAGTAGAAAGACAGTGACGATCCAAAAACTTTTTTGTACACTACAACCGGAATAGACTTGTGGTTCCCCGAAGATCCACTGGAGGGGACGGGGACATTGACAGCTGCACACTCCGTTCATCTTGCTGACCTTGATACCAATCCTAATTAATTCGACACCGACTGTGTGCTTGCAACGCTTAAGTCAAAAGACTTGACTCACTCAATACAAGAGGCATTCAAAGTCTCTGTGTGTTTTGAGCTGTATATTGAACGCCCACAGCCAGCCGACTAACGGTGTGACAAGCCTCGGCAGGCCCTTTTTTTTTTTTTTTTTTTTTGGGCAGAGTCTCGGCAGAGGTCTTGACTACGTATTTGAGCATTCACTAGCAGACAATTTGGTTTGCCAGGTTTGGAGGTTACCTACAATTTATAGAACGGGGTCCAGGACTCGAGGTATCCGTTGCAAGTACCTACGCTACTAGTATTCCAGAATCCATCCATGGATGGTTCGAACGCACTTGAAAACAAATCACCTCCGACCTAGTCAGCGGACCGACGAAGACTGAGACCTGCCTAAGCTTAGGTTAGTTGGCTGTAGCGAATCCAGGCCCGATTCTTTTCTTCGACAGGGACTGGCATCTCCACCAGACGCTCCCACCCCACGCAGGGACCCACGACCTACAATTACCTAGGAACGGACCATGGTAGCGCTCGCTACTAGGTGTGAATGAAGTGGCGCGCTGATGACTGGAACTGAGCTGGGCCGAACTGGACTGGACTGACACTGAATAATATCCATCTACCGACCAACCGCCAACAGATTTTCTACTTTCTCTTTTGGTTGAAACCAACTTTCTGGCCAGACTCCGACCTGTGTCGCCGTTGTATATAACATTCATCACAAGCCCGGAGATTGTTGCTTTCTTTGTTGTGGCTGCCCATCAATAAGACTGCGATTTGCAGGAGAGAGAAAAAGGCCCTTTGCCTATCTCGATCTGCATCCTTGAATCTGCAGCTACTACTACCTAAAACCCAACGACTCCAGCCAACGAGGGGCAGCATCTCGCCCGCGTCGTATTGAACCGCCCCGGGGCCGCGCCCAACCCACACAGTCGCTGTTCGCTCAGACTGCAAAAGCTACTCCTTATCAATCGTAGCAGCATCCAAAGGGGATTTTGTCCTGTCCTGGCTTTGATTTTGGCTTGCACTTTTTGCCCTTCGAAAAGAGCTCCGTCTCGATCCAACAAACGTCGCTCCCTTTCCCCTCCTCCATCGGATCGACGCCGCCCACCATGGCCGACTTTGCCCCGCGCTCGATGAAGCGCAAGAACGTCAAGGGTCTTGCGCTCACGCCCGCCGCACCCAAAGCGCCGCCCACCGCCAGCACCAACGCGCAAGCGGGCCTTGGCTGGGGAACCGGAGGATCCAAGCACGAAGACGGTAGCGAAGCCCAGCTGGAGATTGGCATCGAGTTTAACTTGAGCCTCAAGCAAGAGGACCTAGAGATCATCAAGGAGCTAGGATCCGGCAATGGAGGCACCGTCAGCAAAATCAAGCATCTCCCAACGGGGACGACCATGGCCCGAAAGGTATGATACAAATACCATGCCCATACCGGGAGTTCCAGTATCTGGCATGAGCTAGTCACTGACGTTTGAGCAGGTCATCCATGTTGAAGCAAAGAAGGAGATGCGGAGAAGAATCGTGCGTGAACTTCAGATCATGCACGGATGTCACTCTGACTACATTGTGACATTTTACGGCGCATTCCTCAACCCGCACAACGATGTGATCATGTGTATGGAGTATATGGACGTCGGGTAAGCCTAGAGGAGATGCCGCGACAAAGATTCAAACTCAGCTGACTTGACGATAACAGTTCTCTTGACCGCATCTCCCGAGTCTTTGGTCCCATTCGAGTCGATGTGCTGGGCAAGATTGCCGAGGCCACGCTGGGCGGATTGACATATCTCTACGAGAAGCACCACATTATGCATCGTGACATCAAGCCCTCCAATATTCTGGTCAACTCGCGCGGACACATTAAGCTTTGCGATTTTGGCGTGTCTGGAGAACTCATCAACTCGGTCGCGGATACGTTCGTGGGCACCTCCACCTACATGGCCCCTGAGCGTATCCAGGGAGAAAAGTATACTGTAAAGTCCGACGTGTGGAGTTTCGGCCTGAGCGTCATGGAGTTGGCTATTGGCAAATTCCCCTTTGCTGCAAGCGAACAACTGTCGGACGGTGACGGTGCGCCGGCAGGTATTCTGGACCTTCTGCAGCAGATTGTGCATGAGCCTGCGCCCACGTTGCCCAAGAGCGACGCTTTCCCTTCGATTCTGGAAGATATGATTCAGCGGTGTCTTTACAAGAATCCAGATGAACGACCGACACCCCAGGAGCTTTTCGTAAGAAACCTCTTTCATTCAAAGTACAATCGACCAAGCTGACCATTCATAGGACCGGGATCCCTTTGTTCAGGCTGCCAAGCGCACACCTGTCGACCTAAGAGCCTGGGCTGTCGGCCTCATGGAGAGGGATAACCGCAAGTCGCATCTAGCACCGCAACTCTCCCCAGCTACGCAGGAATTGTTGAGGTCTGGTGAAACGCCCACACATGACAGCGAAGCAAATCCAGCTTACACCCCAACTTCGGGCGAGATCCCCATTGCGGGTATGAGCGGCATGACCATTTCTTCGCCTCGGGATCAAGCACATAACCGCTCTCCCACGAGGAGCAATGGAGGATATAGCCGCCAAGCATCGTCGCATGCACACCCTGGCTTGGGACAGAGATCAGCAACCTCTGGAACGATTCCCAAAAGCGTCACTCCCGATTTATCACACCCAGCAAGTGCGAGCGCAAATCAGTCTACGTTCGCGCTGCCGGGCCGGCCCGCACCCCCTGGTGGGCCTCTACCTCCGCCTCCGCCAAGAAAAGAAACCCCCGACGAAATGCGAAGGGAGAGCAGGCGGCAGGCCACATTCGGGCCCAATGGATACTACCAATGATATCAGACATCACCCGATCGACTTGTGTGACCACGGCCTCTAGGTTGGCCTGCTTTGACGACATCCGCACGCACACTGCACCTTGAAGAAAAAGAAAGAAAGATCATCCATAGTCTACACCACTCCAAAAAGAGCGGCGTTCAAAGAAAACAATTGTAGTACCGAAATCCCAAGCCGTGCCACGAGATCTCATCCACGAACGTGTTGATCAAATTGGGCTCGAGAGAAAATGGTGGAACATTTTCAGATCAAAGATGAGAAGAAGAGGATCATAGTGGGCATTGATCAGGACTGCAAGGAAATATAGTATAAGGGCTCCACAGCCTATATAATGGACGAAGATGGCTACTATTTCTTTGCAAAGGGGGTGACTGAAAATTCTATGTTACTAGATCAAGAACGCTGAAGACAATTGTGAGTTCAGAAGCAAGCGAAGAAGCCATGTGCCTCGTCCATCAAAGTCCATGTCCACCTCATTTGATTATGTAAAGGAGTTGGAATCAAGCAGTTACGAAGCCTCGCGCCCGACAAAACCTTCTTCCAGAATGCCCACCAGATCATCCAACCTCTGAATAACCAGATCAGTGTGACTATGCTCGGCCAGGTGCTCATTTGCGGGGTTGACGAGAAGAACAGTAGCGGCACCCGCTCTCCGACCGGCCGTCATATCATCGATACTATCGCCGACCATGATCAAACCGCTTGCATCGCCAATTTCCCTGTCGTTGTTGCCCTCGTCGGGTCCGCGGTTCTCACCCAGGGCGCCGGCTTTTACGCCCGCGCTCTCATCGCTCTCCTCGACCAGACCCTTGAGCTCCTCGGCCCGCGCCGCGTTGACCTCGGACAGGCGCCGGCTCAGGCCCCACGAGCGGGCAATGAAGAGGATCCCCGCCGGGTCCGGCTTGGGCGGTCGAAAGTCGCGCGTGATGATGGGCTGAAAGGGGGACTCGGGCAGGAACTTGGTCAGGAGGTGCGTCACCGGCCCGTCAAAATTGCGCGTGCAAATGCCCTTTGGGATGGAGCGCGAGTCCAGGTAGGCCATGAGGGATTGGAGGCCTGGCTGAGCCACTTGTCTATTTTTCTCCAGGTGAGCCCTCCTTCGAGATCTGGTTATTAGGGCAAGAAGGACGAGTGATTGCTTACTCGGACATGTTCCGGCGTTCAATGGCCCGAATCTGTTCCATGGCCTCTTCCTGTTTCGATTCAGGAGACAGTGAGTATATGTGGTCAAGAATGTCAATAGACTTTGGAATCCCTAAAACATCTCGCATCTCCACAAACATGTGATTCTGAGGTTCACTGTGACTGTATGTTAGCTACTGCAGTCTTCATGAAAGGCCCGGCAAGAGGAGAAAAGAAAAGAAAGAAAAGAAGAAATATAGAAGAGACAGTATGGTGAAAGTGTCAAGGCAAACTCGGATACCTCTTTCCTTCTTAGCAGACGTATGCGTTGAGTTCCATGATTCCTGCATCATCAATCACGAAAAGCAATACTATATATAGGTTGCGTGACCAATCGGACAAGTTCACTGGTCCTTGAAGGACAGCAGTATAATGACTCAACTCAAGATGAGAGTCCATTGGAACCAAAATCCTTTATGCTTCCGAGGTAGAAAGATGTCCATGAACTTTCGTAGGAAGAGTAGGAAACAAGCTCAATAAGTAACAGAGGAATTAGACATACCACAAGGTTCCATCAACGTCAAAGACTACTCCTCTCAACTTCGGCAAATCGTTGGAGTGGCTGATGCCTTCTCTCAGCGGCGCGAAACGCTTCGGGCCTGCTTTCGCCATTGTCGATAGTAATCTTCGCATAAGGGTAGAGAGTTGTTGAGGACTGCTGAATCGAAGATGTCAAAAATTAGTATGTTCTGATCAAAGCAAGAAAATATCAAAGCAAGAGTATGCTCACAATATTTGCGGGTGAATGAACCTCACCCAGATTCTTTCCTCCAAATATAGCTCCAAACGTTAATGGTCCCTCGACTATTTCATGTATGATGATACATGTGAGTGAGTGGGGTCCGTGCGTCATCAGCCAAAGCATTTGATTTGTAGCGTATCGTTACTGTTCATTTAGGTAATTTAGCGGCTGGCTGCTACCCAGAGTTAGGCAAGCTGCAAGCCACTGACTGGGATCGCAGCTCGCCCGCGTGTCTTTGGACAAGCTGTCATTAGATCCAGTAGCTGGGTTCCGGAACAATATCAAGGCCACATTCGAATACGCAGACGACACCGTATTTAGGGCACGAGACAGGAATTCCGCATCACTGACTGCCGTTACACTCTCGTTCAATACGCAATTACAATTACTGATCGGCCCATTACTTCTCCTGTGCTAAGAAAATCACAAGAACCGGCGCAATGGCGGACGATGACAAGGCAAAGGCTGAGAAGCTGGCCGCGGCCAAGAAGAGAGTGAGCTACATTTCCTACAGACGAATCATCCAGTAGAGACTCTTGTCTAATGTCAGAATGCATAGGTCGAAGAAATGAAGAAGAAGCAAAAGAAGAAGGCCGGCGCCAAAAAGGACAAGGAAGAAACCAAGCCAGAAGCTGGCGCCAGCACGCCCAAGGACGACAGCGAACCCGCCCCAGCACCAGCCAGCGAGGAAGCCGCCGAAGAGTCTGCCGAGAAGACGGCCGCCGGGGATGAAGCCGTGGAAGATCCTACCTCCCCCGCCCAGACGGCCTCGCAGCAGTCTAAGCTGCGCTCAGCTTCCTTCCGCGCCGGATCCATTTCGGGCGGCCCATTCTCACCAGGCGCAGAGGGCGAGACTGCCGCCGATATTTATCGCAAGCAGGTTGCGCGTATTGAAGATTTGGAGAAGGAGAACAAGCGACTAGCCAAGGAAGCAGCTGATTCTGAGAAGAGATGGCAGAAGGCCGAGGAGGAGCTGACAGAGCTCAAAGAATCTGACACCAAGACAGGCGGTAGCGATAGCGCCGAGGTAACAAAGTTGGTATGTTGTCTGTCGTGCAATATCGTCCGCACATTGGGTTTTTCAGCAGCTAACACACTACGTAATTGCAGCAAGCTGAGCTCGCAGCTCTCGAACGCCAGAACGCCCAGCTCCAGTCCGCGGCGGCAAAGAGTCGCGGCCATGGCCCGTCGCCATCTGTCTCGGCATCCTCTCCACCTTCTGCTGAGCTTCAAGCTCAACTAGCCTCCAAATCAGCCACTATCGAGACGATGGAGATTGAGCTCTCCAGGCTCCGTGCCCAGGCCGAGCGCCGCGCCAGCGAGGGCGGTACCGAGAAGGAACAGATTACGGCGCTAGAGGAGAAGCTCGCGCGCGCCGAGCAGGCTGCTTCGACATCTTCTCGCGAGCTCCAGGACCTAAAGCGTAACCTCGAGCGGACAAGCGAAAAGGCAATCAAGGAGAGCAGCAGCCGCACCAGCGCCGAGACCAAGGTCAGAAGTCTCGAACAGGAAAACGAGACTCTCCAGGCGGAAAAGGAGGAGCTTCAGAAGAAGCACGACGCACTCGAGAAGAAGGTCACAGCGCTGGGCAACCTGCACAAGGAGAATGACTCGAGAACACAGACACTACGCAAGGAGAAGGAGGCCGCGGAGAAGGAAGTGCTTCAACTCAAGGAAAAGGTCGAGACCCTCGAGGCGGACAATGCGCGCTTGCGCAAGAAGGATGCTGCAGAGGGCGGCGGCGATGACGACGGTGTTGATGAGCTCGAAGATGAAGGACGGCAGAGGCTGGAGAAGAAGATTCGTGACCTGGAGTCTGAGATTTATGATCTTCGCCGCGGTATTTGGCACCAGCGCCGCAAGGACCTCGAGCCCGGTGCCGAAGACGTCACCTCCCCAGGAGGTGACTTTACCAATATTGACCTTTCCGGCCCGCAATCACCTGATGCTGGCCGCAAACACTCGCAGCAAAAAGGCTTGGGCGATTTCTTCACTTCGGGCCTGAACGCCCTCACCGGTACGACGCCCGGGGGACCAGCCGATGAGGACGGATTCCTCGATGACGACGACATGGAGTTTGACGAGGAGGCGTTCCGGCGGGCCCAAGAGGAGGACGCCAAGAGGAGGATCGAGCGGATCAAGGAGATCAAGCGCGGTCTCAAGAACTGGGAGGGCTGGCGACTGGATCTCGCCGACTCGAGGCGCGGTGGGGGATACGGTGTTGGCGAGGTCTTTGAAATTTAAAACGAATACCAGTATTGCCATGTTGGTATCGATATGCAACACAACTTGTATGAATATGCACTCAATAGAAACGCTCTTGAGATGAGCAAAGTCGCCTTTACACTTTTGACTTCTCCAGGAGAAAACACGTTTATGGAATTTGGGTTCAGAAGAACAATAGCAACAACAGGTTCGCAAGTTGCTACAAGATTATGACGTGTGCTCCAAGCTGCGTTGATCATACTACCAGTCGCGTTCCCACTTCTCCCAGTTCAAGACCTCATATTCCAGGCATATCAAACAAGACAATGACGAACAAGACAAGATCGATTATGGCAAATGTGCATGTATATACCCCGGGAAGAGCAATCGCTGTCTACAATCAAGTATGTATACATATCTGTGAACCCTGAATGCACCTTCGGCCATAAATCTTTCGCCGAAGAAACAACTGCACAAGAAAACAAGTTTCTGAAAAGTATTGTGTATACGGAAGAAGGAGAAGGGGAAGAAGAAAAAGTAAAGCAGATCAACCGGCTAATGCATTTTTTTTGCGGTGGCCCTCGCCCGAGCTTGCATGTCTTGAATTGATCTTCCCGTCCCAAATGCAACCTGCCCCTGAACGCCTGGATGCAATGCTTGGCAAAATTCGACCTGTGTGTTCGAGATGATGGTCAAGTTGTGCTCAATCCTGAAAACTAAGTTTCTAGGTCCGATAAGCTACAGAAGTGACTGCGGGTGAGAGCGGCTTGACTTGATTGAGGTTTTAGTTGCTATACAAAGGTTAGAATCATTTCTTCTGTTTCATTCTGGATTCGCATATGTAGACTTACTAGATCTCCTTGGGAGCCAACATGTCTGGTTGGAACAACCAGTGATTGCCTTCTTCCTCAGTCTCAAGCCAGTCGTATGGAAATTGGACAACATGTCCTTGGATCATGTTGCAGAGTTCTTCAGCCATTTCTCGGCTGACGACTTCGTATGGGAAGACTGGAGCCCGCCGGCTACCTTTAGTAGTGTTTCGGCGCCTACGGCGTACCGACTCCTGCTGCCCGTTGCTGTTGGGGGCGGTGTAGATGGTGGAACTGCCACCTTGAGAGGAGGTGGGCTTCTCGACAGAAGAGAATGTGGTGCGGCGATCGTGGCTCTTTTGGGGTTGCAAGGTGCTTTGTGCAGTAGCCTGCGGCTCCAGATTCTCCTCACCTTGAGGCTCAAATGCTGGGAATGGCGAGACAGGGGAAGGGGCATCGGGAGCTTGTCCGTTGGTTTTCTCATCCTCTGTATTCAATCTGAGCTTGAGCCTCTCGGAAGACTTATCGTGGTTGGCCAGAGAATTTGCCGTCTTCTCATTGAGTTCAGCATCACCGTTTGAAACCTTGATTTCCGGATTCGTGTCAGGCATGACTTTCTCTGCCATCTTTTCTGCCACGTGAAGAGTCTCATCTGTGGACACTTGTGCCGGGATGCCTGTAGCACCCGCGCCACCGCCGGATTGACTGACTTGTGACTTGGCGTCATGCTCCTCTTCACTCTTCTTCTGTCCAGTCATCATTTCGCTGAAGCGCTCTTGATAGGCTTCAAACTCTCCATACTCCTTCCATGAAAGAGCCTCGCTGTCTGGCATACATCGGAAGACACGACGATAGAGCTTTGTGTTATTTTCCGCAGTTCTACACCAAACGTCATCCCAAAATGATGGATTCAAAGGGTCGCGCATGATGTCCTTGTCAAATATAGCCGGCTGTATGTCTGCAGCCAGGGGATTTGTCTGCTCGTAGGTCGGGTTACCATCAGCATCGTGATGGAGTGGCGGGCCTCCGATATCAGTATCGTCAGTCAAAGGTAATGTTGGAAGTTGAGTGAGGCGAGTCAGTCCAAGTTCGGCAGTCGTCCGGCGTATCATTTCTGGAGCCGGAGGCAGTCTTTCAGTGCTCCGTTTGTTGCCAGGCTCTGGCATGTCTCTGCTTGACACCCCAGAACTTGCACGTTTGGCTCGGTTAATGAGAGATTGCCGTTGAACGCTCAAAGCTCTAGACCGTCGTTTGGGCGATCTGTCCTTGGTCGACTCAGCAGATGATGTCAGCTCCTGATCGGGTACCCTGCCATCATCATTGATGCTGTTCATGTCGGTTCCCGACCTGATGCCAGATACCGACACGTTTGGATCCTCGTCATCTGATTCCTGGTATATCTGGTTCATTTCAGCCTCATATTCGGCATCAGTGCCAATGGATTCGGCTCGTTCCTCCTCAGTGATCTTGTCCACGTCAAGACCAAGATGCTCTCGCATCAAGCGCATTCGCAATGTGTGGGCAAAGGCCCCCACACGATATGGAACACCGGCCATTGTGATCCACTCGTCCTTGGTGTCACGAATGATGGCAGCAACCTCGGAATCTCGGTTGCCCAGCATGGAACGTTCATTGATGTTGGCGGAACCAATGAGAACGACACGGTCGTCTACAATGATGGTCTTGGCGTGGATATACAGTTGCTCGGTTACTATGTGGCCGTTCTGCATGACTCCCCACTTTCTCAGACTGAAGAAGGTAATATAGTCGTCCGGGTCAATACCACGGGCTTTCAGACGACCGAAAATCGAGTGTGGGCCTCTGCAGATACTTCGGTACTGGAACTGCATGATCAAGCGAACACTGCTGCCGCTGTCTTGTCTGACCGTGTTCTGGAAGCCCGGCATGAGCGGAATCATGATGCAACATCGCCAGTCCTCCTCGTTTTCGTGGGCTCTGATGATGCGTTCTACGAGAGCATCACCAATGCCATTGACGACTCTTGTGCCCAAAGTCTCGCAGCTTGTGATGAAGAACTGATTTTCCATATACACAAAATGATCCGACTGCTTGATGAGACTAATGTAGGCCGTGAGGATACTATGTTCGGTCACATCGCGTGGAAGACCGAGAGACCAATCGCCGGCAGACCTCAAGATTTGGACTTCGCAAGTTCCTGTAAGCCCCAAATGCTCGAGGTCTTCGTGTTTCGCATCTGGGGGAGGTAGAAGGAAGGGCATTGGTCGGGTGGGGTTCCTTTCTCTTCTCAAGTAGTTCCAGCGTTGAACGAAATGACGTGTCAAGTCTCGTGCGGGTTGTCCAACAACCTGCATTGCGACATCGTGCCAGGGCATCCGAGGAATTTTGCTACGGTCGTACATTTCTTCGTAGGGCTGATTAAGCCTGAAGAAGTCCAGAACGCGAGGATTTGAGTAGTCTTTGCCCGGCCACAGCTGACAGTGATCGGAGTCTTTTGGCGCCTCTCCGTCTTGTTCGTAGCCGGTTGGACGATCATCTGTAAGGGTGTGTTGGGGAGTATCCCATCGACCGAAGCAGAGATCGATACCACCAAGAAATGCTATATCGTGATCGACAATACATATCTTCTCGTGATGGGCGTAGAAGAATTGGTTCTTCTTGAACTGATTTGGTGATCTCTGAACCAGAATGTTGGGGTGGAGACTGTGGAGGGCATGTTTTGTGTGCTCGGAATCGATGGGAATAGCCTGCTCGACATTCCGATACACAATTACAAAAACTTTGACGCCTTCCTGGGCCTTTCTTCGGAGGAGTCGATCTAGACGCCATTTTTCGCTAATGACGGCAGGTCTCCGCATGTAAAGCTCTGGGCTCAGCCACCAATCATGAATGTAGATGACATCTTGAGCCATGCTGATGGCTCGAGATACCATCCACATGTAGTCTCGTCCATCAACTAACCACTGGGCAAAAACATTGTTTCTCACCGGAGCAAAACTCTCAAAGCGGTGCGGCTCAGCCCACTGGGTTTGTTTCAACATTTTATGAACCGAGGTTTCAAACTGCTGCATGATCTTTTCCTTACGAGAATAGAGCTTGATCTTTCTCTCTGACGTGTAGATCTTGAGGGTATGATGTTTGCCCGACTGGACAATCTCGTCTGGACCAAGTTCATCCCTTGCAACCTCCTTTCCTTTGCGCTTGCGCTTGCTGGCATCGGAATCGCCAATGGCCTTCGCGCCAAACTGCTTAAGCTTATTGGTCTTGTTGACGATGCGGAAACTAGGATCCACGAGGTAGACATCGTAGACTTCCATGGTGGACGGCGACTCGGCCACAACAATGTAGCTTTCTCGGACTAGGAACCACTTGCGCGAATGCCGGGCAGCAATCTTGGATGGGGTAAGTGCGCGTCTAAAGTCGACGCCCTTGGATGACTGTATATGCAGGAAACATTCCTTTCCATGATACGAGCCATCTGCAGCAAGCCGTACACCAAGTGCGGACAGCTCCAGGAATCGGCACAGGCGGTTTGCATCAGCGCGAAACATGAGCCAGTGTATCATTTCTTGCAGATACTTTTCCAACTTTGATCGCTGCTTCCGAATATATCTTTCCTGCTTTGCGAGCGCTTTTTGAGGATTGAGGCTGGAGCCTTCAACCGTGTCCATGAGGCCGGAAGACTGTCTCCTAATGCCGAGCAAGTTCATACGAGATCGCTTCCTCCTTGCCGTCCCCGGCCTGTCCAATTCACTCGCAGTGCCGTCTGCAGCAGTCATCTCCCCAGCGGTGGCCTCGGCGATCTCATCGATGCGATTAGCATCGATGTTGTTCTCTGTGGCCTTGTCTTCATCGTCCGACTCCAGGAAATTCAATCCTCTAATATTTCTGAGGTAGGGGAATGCCGATCGAGGGAAATGCGGTTGCTTTGGTTTATGCTTCAGTGTTGCCGTGGTCTGCAGTGGGTTTTTGTCACCAAGTGACAGTCTGTAGCGGGTATGGAGATCGGCAATTTCGTAGATGGATCGCTCAATGGTCCAGCTCATCTGGCTAGGACCGCTGCCGTATTCCAATTTGAAGGTGAAAAGAGAATGGCGTTCATTATTCCCTTTTTCGTTTTCGCCCTTATCCGGCTGACTGTCGATGATCTTGATCTTGAGCTGCTCGAGGAGTACAGGGATACGCTTATAACCGTGCTCGTCCCTTTGCAACATGCTGGCAAGGATCACAACTGCCGGCGTGACAGCTCGCAGCTCAGCCATGAGCTCGGCCGACTTATTGAAATCGAACGCATCGGCAGGTTTTCTACCTCCACCTAGTGCCTTCAACGTTCTTGTGATCTGCTTCCATGTCTGTACACCGAAGGTGGTAGCCCTGTCTGAAGCGAAGCGTGGTCGCCTGGGGGTAGCGAGGCCATCACCATCTGATACTCCACCACCACCGAGTATATCAGAAATCCTCCGCCGGTGACCAGGCATCCGCGGTTCCAAGTGGTCAACGTCCATATCGGGATCATGACGGGACCTAGCCAGCCATGAGCTGCCGCGGCGCAGACGGTCCAAGTGGTCACGGCCCTCGCCCTCAGACAAGCCTCCTCGTTGTTCAGTGGGGTCCGGCATGGTAGAGCGGCGCATCATGGTCCGGAAACGGCCTTCTGCTGGTGAGTCTAGGTCCTCGTTATCAATCCTGGGGGTCCCTTGAGAGCGCAAGTCCAGTGTCTTCAGCCGATGCTTCATTCGTTTCCGCCTTGACGGCTTGGTCTGGTTTCTTGAAATTTCATCTTCCTCGCTATCGTCCACATCAGCATCGCTTCCCTCTTCAGCAGTCGTTGTAGGTATGCGGTGGGACCGAGAAATGGTTGGTGATGTACTGGCCGAGGGCAGAGGGGTTTCGGACGAGCCAGTTGGCTTGGGTGTTTGTGATGGGCCAGCAACAGCCAATGACTTGAGGCGAGAAACGAATCTCTCACCCCGAGAGCGACCAGAGACATCGCCATCCCACGAGTCTTGACGCGTAGGTTCTGTTGAGATCGGAGGGGGTGGGTCTAGGACGGTATCTGCTCGTGCAAACTGCACAATGCGCCGACCAGGAGAGATGGGTTCTGGCGGTGTGATGGGCTCGCCATTTCCGCTTCTCGGTGAAAGATCCTTTCTCGGCGCTGCTGAGCTTCCAGCAATAGGAAATCCATTGGCGGTAGGAGAAACCGGCGAGGGATCGATGTGAGGCAATCCTCCATTCAAATAGTCCGGTGCTTCTGGTTGGGAGTTTGGCGAGGGCTCTGGAGCAGCGCCATTGGCACTCAGGTAGTCGTTTGAGCCAGAAGCCAGAGGTGTAGAAGGGCCACTCGTCGTGCGTGGGACCGGCGGTCGTTCCTGTTGGGACGGGATAGGAGTTGTGAGGTTGGGAGGAGTTTGTGATGACGGCGACAGCGACTCGCCCCTATCTTGCCACCCCATGATGTATGAACAGTTGCGATGTGCCTAGCCTGCTTGGCAACTTGGTGTTTCCTTGTTTTGCGCAATGCGCAGCAAGTGTTGAGAGAAGCGTCTGTCTAGTCGTCTCGTGGGGGCTGTAGCATTTTAAAGTAGCAGTTGGTCTCGGATAGTATCTGTGGTGGAAACTGCATAGATTGTTGACATCCAGCGACAGCAGCAGCAAAAGCAAGGCACACAAATTATCGACGCAGTGATTCAGATAATTGCGCACTTTTGCTGTTGTGCAGGTAGGACACGCGGTGTCAGTTGCAGATATGAATCGGTCGTGGGCGTGGTTGCGAAGGTTCGTGCCCAGACTTGGAATTTGGAGCTTGTTGGCGTACCTAACCTAGGTGCTCCTTTCAGCAATCGAAGTAAGTCTTACGTAGGCACACTGGAACACCAACCAGTTGGGATTGGATGGACGAATGGCCTAGCAAACAGATTGGCATGCACAAAGCAAGCGTAGTGCAACCTTTAACATCAGAGCAGGCTCCTATAACGTGAATGCCAGTACACCGTTACCAATTGTTGCACACATGAACTGACAGATGCTACCCTAGGCCGTCATGACATGCATACATACGAGCAGCAGATAATGATTGAAGCAGCCCCTTTACCTTACACAAATTCCAGGTACATTAAAGCCAAATGCACGGTTACCGTCGCGTCGTTAGCGCTACGTGCAATGAAATCAGCGCCTCAAGGCCCACTGAAGCGCAGTGGCTAATATCAATCCAAGGAAACATTTTCAGGTACCGGATTCCCCCAAGCCCCCTTCCTAAACTCTCCCCTCCCTAAAAAGATATAGAAACAGACAAGGCTGAACAGGGACGGCTGACACTCTGGACCAAAAACATAACTCAATAAGCGATTTCCAAAAACAGTAATCCGGAAATGCATATCTATTCCTCCCAAGCCTGATAATCGAGTCTTCAATCGAACTGCAACGAGTTTATGGCGAACGGGAACCGATTCATCAGCTATGAATAATGTCGACACCCGGCGTGCTGGCTTAGATGAGTCCAGTTTGGGTTTGTATCTTGATGGCGTTCACAAAGACGTTAGGAAGTAACTATGCAGTCCTTTTATTCTTGATACCTATAGCAATCTGGGTGGGCGGGAAAAGTAATTCAAGCCAGCCTCCCAAAGCCAACGGAATCAAGTCCGTACTTTTTTTTTTTTTTTTCTTGGTCTTCCCTTAGCTTGTAGAATGACACATTTGGCACGCGGCCGCCAGAAGCCCGCCAGACAACTCGTACGATCGGCAGAAGCACCATCAGCCTTGCTCACTAATAGTACACAAACCTTGGGGGCTTCTAGTTCTCCTTCTAGTTCGTCTCTTGGACTCTAAACTCCCACCGTTTCTGTTTCACATCCTTCTAGCTTCTCCGGCAATTACTCTAGAGGACAGCTAGTCAGGTGTCAGAGCTCGGTAGCTATCAAGATGGACACGGAAAGTCCTTGTTGCGTACGTCAAGGGAAGCAGTCAAAGACAGAATGCTGTTCTCTGAGACGGACGGCTCGCCTTGTCATGAAAACAACATCAACAAGCCAAGCATTCTCCTCCCGCGTGGAAAGGATCATATCATCTCATTCAACCAAGCCGTCGGATACGCAAGATCAGCTGTCACTTGACGATAGAAAACTATCCGGTGGAGCTGCGACACTCGGATCCTGCAGCTGGCCTCAGTTGGACTAGCTGGGCGTGGTCGCTACCTGCAAATCAACATGGGAGAATATTCGGAACAATGATATTTGATCATCATTGGTTGATATCCGCACCGACAAGATTGTTGTCTATACTAATACCCAGCTATATATGCCTCATCCCGGCCCTGATGCCTCTCCACTTTGCGCCTCTCCAGCTTCCCATTAAATCACAGCTCAGCCGCATAGTACCAAATGACACGATGGTACTTCCACAATCAATTCGCTACCCCAGTGGGAGGGAGTGATTGCGTGCATGCAAACGCACATGGTTAAGACAATTTGGGCCTAGATCTACAGATCTGATCTCACCCCTGTCTGCGCTAGACCTCAACTTCAGCTTTGATTGAGATTGACTCTTGGGCCACGGACCAGGTGAACCAGACAAACGGATCCTCTTCGAGGTCAACACCCTTGTCTCGGCAGGCGAGGCAGGTATTGCGTACAATGCCAGTGGAGAGAGAGCTCCGTAAAGCGAGCGAGCGACTCCTCTTTGCTCCCCTGCCTGCTTGCCGATCGCGAGACCCAGCAACCGTCAGCCGTTTTCCCAGCGATCGGCTTCTTCGCGCCTCGGGATTCTGTACGAAACCAGTCAGTGCCATCCATTACACGTGGGTGATCTCCTTGGAACCAGCCAACTATCAAGGCTGGCAACAAGGAAGGGTTTGCCATTGCCCACCGAATGCTGTTATGTGTGACGGCAATGCCAATCGTGATCCGCTAGCCGGTGCTCGTGCAACGGGACCAGTCAGAGAACGGTGCTTCCTTCCGGGTCTAAGCCATAGTGCTTAGAAGTTAGCTGAAGCCCTACGTTTTGGAGTAGGCGCCGGCCCTTGTCCCAAAGCGTCACTTGGGAATTCCGCTAGATTCCCCAGCTGTGTCGATGCATTAGGCTGTAGTAGCATTGGCATGCGTCGACGGCCGTTCCGCCATGGGCTCAGATAACATCGAGGGGTGTGGCCGGCTCCCTCGTATCAGACAAACATACTGGTGGGCCGCACCAGGGACTAGGTTGCTTTGCCCATATCAACGTCAACGTCGTTGCGTCCTGGAGAATCTCTCCATAATTCGGCTGGCCCGTCTTTAAAAGAACTGTCATCTCCGGCACTTGGCGCCGCCGGCGGACGACCGTCGTTTGTCAACTATCATTGCATGCATTTGCAAACAAAAACTTTTCGCAGCATGTAAATTCTAGTCTGTTCACTACAACACTCGTTCGACCTCCCACCAACTTACTCCAGACGCATAACGAGCTGCTCACACAGGCATCCCTGGCGCCACTCTTTGAAAAAGTCGGCTTGATAATTGGAAAACAACGTAACGGACAGAGATGCCCCCAATGGACCACGACGAAAGAGTTGAAGCATTCGATCCGACGGCCGGGCCTTCTCGAGACACATCTTTTGCCATGCAAAGAGCGATGCCTTCCTCGAGGTCGCGCAATCAAGCCTTTCCAAACGTCTACTCAACTAGGAGTCGAGGGGAGACAGATACCAGTGTTGCCAGTACATCGTCGAGCAAGGCCTCATTTACCGATAGCACGTGGTCTTTAACCAGCATGAACCCACCAGAGTCCAGTACTGAGGCCGAATCATGTTATGACGACGGCCCAAAGGAACTATGGTTCGAGACACGAAATCCATATGCGCCCGTAACTGTTGTCATGTTACATCTCCTCTTCTCTTCTCATCTCGAGTGGATGCACGTCGCACCAAAGTTGACCGAGTACCACCTACTCATTCCCGACTTGCCTCATCACTCCAGGTCAAGACATATCAAGCCATTTTCGTTCGCACTGGCGGCCGATCTTGTGGTTGATATGATCAAGAAGCACGCACACGGAGGTCGCGCACACCTTGTCGGAATCTCGACTGGTGGTTATGTGGCTCTAGAGATTGCGCGCCGGCATCCGGAAGTCGTTCTCAGTATTATGACATCCGGGTCACCACCGTTGCGCGACGTTCGATTAAAGGCAGCACAATCTCCGCGCCTTGTTCATTACGGGCTCCTGGCCGCGCTACACTCGCCAAATAGCGTCTTCTTTAAGCTTTCTGGATGGGCGCCGGAATTTCAGGACAGTAGATTACTGAAGGAGGTTAAACGTAACACAACCTCACGGCTTTCTCAATACGGCAACAGAGAATCGGCGGAATTTCAAAAAGAGGCCTTCGAGGAAGCTGCCAGCAAGGGCATTCGCGTTGCCATGCTCGCTGGCGGCAAACAAGACGACGTCGAGGCCATAAGAGAAGCGGGGAGGCTTTTTACAGGAGACTTGAATTTTGGTGACGGTCTACGGTCGCGCAGCTACATCGTTCGCGAGGCAATTCATGCATGGAATTTGCAAATGCCGTATCTCTTCGCCAAAGGCATCCAAGCTTGGGTAGAAGACTGGCCGTTACCACCCGAGTTTGAGATCATGGATTAATGCCGGGGACTTTGATATGGACACAATAAAAATTAATGAAGGGCACAATTGGCACGGATGGGTAACTACGGTGCATGATATTTGGTTATGCGATTATGACCAAATGCTAGCGATACGCTATCAATACTATCTTTTGGTGGTTGGGTCTTTGGCGCAAGGTTAGGAGTAGCAAGATACCACACTGGCATTTTTTTTCCCCTTTGTTAAGTCGTCGTTTCTTGGATCATAGCAGCATGATCCATCAATATACCTCCAATCTAATGCTGATTAACGTCTTGCCACGAAGTGGCCAATGATTGATCCTACTTATACGCACAGTGTTGCATTTTCTCCATGTTACTACAACTGAGGACGCTCCACTATATATTACCAATGTTCTGGGCTCGTCCAGCTGACGTCCCTTTGACCATGTTATGGGTCTGGCTTCTAGAATGTATATATCATATAGTACATAGCTAGACGATCAGATGGACCAAATTCATGCTTTCAGTAATCTATAGGCCTTGCTTCCGGGGTATCTTGACACCTCATCTCATAATAGAAGAATCAACGGGCAATATTGACTCACTATTATGAGATTATATATTCCCATCCGAGCCATCCTCCATCCACAATTTATGGGCCCGGCCATCTCACCGCAAATTTTTGTGGTGCGAACGAGAACCATTGGGCTTGGAAGCAACAGGGATACAAGGTCGAAGACGATCGACCCCCTTCCGGGTATCGCAGAGGTTTCTGGCAGCTGGATAACCAGGAAAGATGCGATTGGACCCTTTTGGGGCTTGGCTGACCCCATAATACACAGTAATGGGAGGGGCATCGTGAGTAGGGTTTCCAACTTCATCTCCTTTATACTTTCGGTGATTTTCGCAACTGGCAGGGCTTGGCAGAAGTGATTTCTCGGGAAGCGCTACTGCTTGCTGCAGATAAGATCTTGATATTGTACCCCTGACTACCCAAGCTGGAATAGGACTATATCGAGGACTTTGAACCCTGATTGCCTGAGGTGCTTGGATCTGTCTTCCCATGGCAAATTGTATAAAGGCTTGGCGCCGGCCACCACGGAAATAATCGCTTCAGTTCCATCAAGCTGTCACTGCGGGTTGTTTGTCGTCTCCTCTTCAGGTGGAGGTTTTGGAGAGCCCTTGACCTTCTTCCCGCCCCGTTTAGGCGGGTTGTCATCATCGTCGCCGGTATACGAATCCGAAGCCTGTTGATCTTCTTCATCATAGAACTGCTCAGAGAAATCTCTGGCGTTTTGCTGATCCTCTCCTCGGTCGCGTTGATCATTCTTGTTATCACCAGACGGCATCTTCTTGAAATGGCCTTGTGCCCTAGAAATGTTTAGCAAGGTATCAACCAGTCGCCTAGTAAACGTGTTACTTACGCTTCGACTCAAAGTTGTGTTGTACCGAAACAGGATGGAACGCCTTACAAGGCCTGAAGTGATTGTTTCTCAGGCTTGGAATAATTGCCACCTCGGCCCCTTCATATGCTCCCCTTGAACGGCCGGGCTTTGATGTGCTTGTCAAATGATGGCAAGTCAAATCAAGGCCCTCAGCTAGACTACGACATGCAGATGGTAAAGTGTCGTGGTTTTAAAATGGTCAACGCGTGATCAGGTGCCGGGCGTAAACCGCAAGCCTTGCTTCCGCCCGCTTCGGTGCCTTTAGCTATTCCCCGCGCAATTTGGGGGGTTTTCGTCAGTTTGCCCTCTGGGCAACCGTAGTATGCCTTGGCGTACAGCCTGCTTCTGTTGTGCAGCTCTTCCAAGTGTTGGCACGTTGATAGGACACTCTATTGGTGGAGCAAGGGTCACATTGTGGGTTACAATACCTACCTTGAGAGAACTGCATAGAAATGTCGGCCTTCCCTGGGTGTTGGGCGTCGATGGCATTCACCAACACGAGTGTCGAGCCCCAGTTGTCCAAGCTGGTACTTATGGTACGACCATCGTACTTGATGATTACAGAAGTGACTAGAATATAGTAAATAATTCATCGTTAATGAGCAACACCATCTAGAAAATGACAGTACCACTGGAGCAGGTCGTTATAGATGCAACCCCGACCGAACAAGAATCTACACCGTTATCCATGGTAGTAGTTTGCCCAATGTCGGAAACATATGTATGAGTAATGGCTAATTACTCCATTCCAGGAAATATATAGGTTACAAAGATTTTGCAGCATGGACAGCTTCCGACCCCGATTTCTTTGCCGTGCGGAGATGTGATCGGCTACATACCCGTGCCATCTTGACTCTTCAAGCACAATTGACCGAAAGCGAAGAAAGGTTAGATGCGATGGATATGAGATTCAGCTCAAAGAATGTGAAAATATCCAATGCGCAGGGCTCAGCAGTAGTCGATATCTCGGCCATGGACCCACGGAACGAGGGCAAAACAGCTTCTTTTCGACACATAAATAATGGAACTGTTAGGGATGATCTTCCCGAAAGAAAGCAGCTTCTTACAGAAATTATTGGAGCATTGGGGGAGTATGGTAAGCATATTCATTCCAGTTATATTTCCTCATCGCAATTGATCGGACATAGATAAGATTGTATTGAATTACGCATCCATGCATGGACTTGGACCTGCACGGTCTCGAAATGTGAAAAATGTTGCAACATGGTTCGAGGACAACCTCGGGGCAATCACGCACAACGAAAGGCAATTCGTCGAGCATCGTCAGGAGCTCCTCTCTATACGACGATCTAAATCACTAGTCAGACAGTGGTTCGAAGATCACATCGTGTTCCCAGCACAGGGAAGGCTCTCATTGTTTCGGAAAAGTCCACCAGCCGCCATGGGCGCGCAGGACCGGGCGACAGTGTACATGATCAGCGATGATGCGATCGATGTCGTTGCTTCTCTTGCACTCTTTGTCGTTGCTGCTACGATGCTGGTGTTGCCACTTTGGATACTCCAGACCCTCCAGGAGGTGAAGTTAAAATTGGCGGTCATTTCAGTGTTCGCGATTTCATGTCTCGCTTTTCTCAATATTGCTACCGTTGGCCGGCCCTTTGAAAGGTTAGCAGCCACTGCTGGGTAGGTGATTCTTCCCCCCCCTTTTTCTTTTTCTTTTGGAGATGTTTTCTTGCTCTTCTTCACTAACAATCTCCCTGTAGTTACTTGGCGGTTCTAGTCGTATTTCTACAGTTTGGTGATTCATAGTTGGATATGGTACAATCAACGTGTGTTTCTCGCAACGTATGGCGACTATTAGAAAAGGCGTCCTTTGTTTCATTTCGTGATAAACATGCCCTGCCAATTGCTTGAAAATAGACGTGTGCTGCCTAGAAGTGAAGAGAGCGGAATAGCCTATTTTGGCCAACGCCAGCTTTCATCATCCCACATGACTGTGATTGGCCCGTGGCTGAAGAAAGTGCATTTCAAAAGGTAGCAATGATTTTGACGGACCCCGCATCCACATCAAAGTTCTCCTTGCATACTTCTATACAAACCAGATACTCGAACAACGACGGACAACCTGACATGAAATCCAACCCATGGCCTGTCAAGCGTGTCAGGTAGCTCTCAACAATGGCTTCTCGACACTCAACCTTACTGCTCACACCCATGATGTATCCCAAGTCAATGCTCATGTAACAACAACACAGTGGTTGAAAGATCTGACCAATGCCATGAACGTGGCCTGGCCCAAGCGGTTCAGGCGATACTTGCAAGCTGCCGTTTTGATGCTGAGCTGGGAGAATGGTGATATCACCAACGAATCGCTAGAATTCAAAAGACTCAAAAGTGTCTTCGAAAACGAGTTCGGCTACGAAGTTCATGAAAGGCAAATTCCATGGACACGATCCGGATTTGAATTGAATGGACGGGTTCGGGAGTTTGTTGGTCAATATTACGGACCAAACAATCTGCTGATCGTTTACTATGCTGGTCACGCTCGTCGAGGAGATTCACCCGGATCTTATCCTATATGGTTTCCTAGGTATGTGAGATTGAATGCTATTTCTTGAGAGACTAATTATCACACCAACAAGATGAGGCCCTTTGAGATGTTTGCCTCCACGTAATATAGTACTTTGACCAAGCTGACGAGTGTATCTTATAGCCAACGTGAAGGCGTAGTGCCAGAAGCCAGTACAATACCGGAAGCCAATACAGCCTCCATCAGTTCCCTTCTAGCTGAAGGAGATGCCGACGCTCCAGATGTCTTAACACTCTATGATTGTTGCCATCCTCTTTGTACCCAACATGGGACCTCGCGACCTTCGAATGCTGTGATAGAATCGTTATGCGCAGGCGGTTTCGAGTCCGAAGTTCCAATGCCTGGCCCCGACTCCTTCACATTTGCCTTGGTAGATGAATTATCACTGGCTGCTCACTCAAACCAACCCATCTCCGTTCCAGAATTGCACAAAAGGCTCATTGGCAGATTAGAGCTATTTCAGCAAAGAGCGCGATGGAACCGGGACGAGTCACGACGGCGATCCCCAAATGGACAACTCGCCTTTACAGTGAATGAAAGGCGGACACCAGTATATGTGTCATTGTCGGTGCACAGACCCGTTCGAACAATCATGCTGACACCGATACGGCGGGAATCAATTGTCCAAATGGAAGTGACGAATCCTAATGCTCAGTCAAAGCTTGCATCTCAGGATCCGCCCACTGTTCTTCTCGTGGTAAGAGTCAGCGAGGATGAAATTTCTGCCCGCGAAGAAGTCAAAACTTGGCTCTTGAATTCACCTCCTGGAGTGCTTGAGTTCAAGGGCTTCTATCAAAGCTACTCTACACTGATATTGGTGGAAATAGCTCTGGAGGTCTGGGACTTGCTGCCATCTTGCCCAGCGACTACATTTGCTGGTTTTACCAAAAAATTGTTTGCCAACATGTCCTCCAATGCCGGGCCATCATTGACACAGGGATCTCAGACGCTGGAATCGAAGCCGGAGTTGATTTCAGCTACCAAGCTGCGACACCAACTGCGACTGGATACCCATCCAGAATTGCCAATAGATGCGCAGTCAGAACAAGAAGGCTTTTTCACGTTGTTGGAATATCTGAATCAAATAAGGCCCAAAGAAATAATGGGGTGGAAAAGCCTCCATATCAAGCACCCAATTGAGACCAACCTGCCCACGGCATTGTTCGTCCAATTCTGCAAGCGGCTGATAAATGATAAGTCTGTCGACCGTCACGTCAAATGGTGCCTTCTCAAACACGAGGTACGCTTTCAATCCTTGCATACTCAGACACAAATTTACATGGGATTAGCTTTTCATATCACAATATCTAAATACACGGGATGTGATTGAAAACATCACAGCTTATTTTCCGGGCCATTCCCTACAATGTAAATGGCTGCCAGTGCCGAAAGGTGAAGCCGGTATTACAGATCTTCACAGGGCGATTCACCATGATAGTGACGAACGACCCGCGCGTAGCACATCTGCGGTTGGGCTTGGTTTAGCAGACCCCATAACGATGACTCGACCACTTGGAGGATCTAGGAGTATTTACTCAGGGATAGGGGCCGAGCAAGGAATGCCGCCTCTTAAGTACAACACAGATCAAAGCATCAGGGGACACATATATGATGGGCGTAAGGTACCAGAGGATGAAGAACAAATCTTTGACAATATGAGCACTGATTTTGCCGATGATTTTTTCTAAATAGAGTCAAAGTAGGGTAGTAGATATTCAACGATGCAAAATATTGACAGTATATTCATGTGATTTCTGAATACGACGAATATCAGACCGCCTGGTCATGTGTGCGATGTAAAGTTATATTCATGCTTTTAGCGTACATTTGCTATTGAACGCAGGAACAAACGGCAATTGTGACGTTGTCTTATCACAGGCGACTTTTTGCTTTGGGGTTGTGAGGCTTCTGATATCATCGCATACTTGTTTGACCGTGAACACGTGTAGCACCGCACCCTCCTTTCATATTCTTGGAGGTTCGCTACCGTATGGTGTCCGGTTTTTGAGCTTCGTCGTCGTATACCAGGGGCATCTCAAATTCTCAATCAAGAATCAATTGAACCTTGTGTTTTGAATGAGTAATACAACACCTCATAGTTTCCGAGTCCGAGGGTATCCCTCAACAACGCTGCGAGGCGGAGATCAAGACGCCGACATCACGCGGGTAATTCGAAACCAGATACTTATCTCGCCCAAGTCCATAGAAACCCAAAGAAACATTTTACTACTCCTTTGAGCACGAAAAGTCTGACTTCTTGACCCTATATAATAAAGACAGAGAAGTGTTCTGGTTTCAGACTGCCTTGCTTCGATTCGACCTCATCCTTGACGAGGTCTAACTGTTTCGGGGTACCATGAACCAGTCAACATTATACGCTTCAGTGGGGCAAAAGACTTATACTTTCCGTACTCAAAGGGATAGCGAGGCGAGACACTTTTAATCCTTATGGGTGCAATTTGAATGCAAGTCAGGGTGTATTGCTCGTCATGCGGCATGACTGGTCTGCTACTTCCACTCATATGGGCTTAGAATGACTAAAAGTCATGTGTATCGACACGGTCAGCATGTGTCGTTCGCTCAACTCCTCAAGCTGAGTTTTCATCATGAACCTACATCGCCAGCGTGATTGCCTAAGCAAAACATAAATCGATAACGAGGTGTGCTTTTGTATTATAAGCGTGTAGGTCTTGGCGGCATTGTTCTGAGTTCTTGGCAGATATGCAAATGTATTGGGGAGATGCGGGGAAGTTGGGCAAGATGCTCGAGGCTGAGGCAGAGAATCAATTTTAGTCAAACCGACCTACTAGTCTACGGCAAGCTGCTTGCAGCTCAAATGAATATCTCTGCACTTTGGCAATGAAGAATCCTGGTCGTACGATTGTGTTTCAGAAATGCAGGGAAAATTGAAGACAATTCTGTCAGGCTGAAAATTAAATGGGGACACAACGGGATATGAAGCCTCTCCCGTGTAACTATGGAGGGGCCGCAAAAGGAACGACGCTTGGACCCTCCAGTTAGTAGGGTCTCTTCATTAAGTGCTCTTCTGAGGTTGTACGCGGAAAGTCACATTTATTCTAGCCACTCTGTGGCGTATCGATTTGAACCCATTCTTCATTAGCTGGGGGACCTTTTGGCCGATGGAGGCGCGCAACTTTGCGCCCGTCATCGATGGCGGGTGTCTCACGAACTCTGCAGCCACCAACTCGCAAGTACACCGTAGTTTGCGGACCAATGGCTGGACAGTGTCGACAAGCGGTGATGGAGCTCGAAAAAGGCTTCAAAGGAGCAGACGACACAAGCCAGACAATGATCAGACGAGAGGTTTGAAAGGTCGAAAGGATCAGAGTCAAGGTTCATCATGTCCGTCGCATAAGAGTGCGATGAAAAATTCAAGACTGAAACCCGAGCCCGCTCGGGACCTAGGCAAAGTATTTTTTCGTTCCCGGAGGGGGCTGGCGGTTGGCTTGCAAAGGTGGACAAGAACCGAAATCGAATCCTGCGCCGTTTTATTGCTTATACGAAATAAGAGAGCGACTACTCCAAGCTTGACCAAGTAGCGCATCTTTCCCCCGCATGCTTACCCCGCATAATCATCCCCAATGTGGAGTAGCCCGTTACTGGGGTAGAGCACCCGAGGCCGTAGGGGGAGCATAGCGTCGAGGCTCGTGATAACAACGTTCCGAAAGTCGAGCCACGGGTCAGCGCGTGTGCGTCGCATCGCAGACGACAGGAATCGATTCCTGGGCTCGCACACGCGTACCACGGCCCTGGAAGACGACAGGGGACCGCCGGTTTGGCCTTCGCAAAGGTACCCTGTAATCACTCGCTGCTCGACTTAGCGGTCCAATGGCAGCGACACAATCATGCTTTTGCTCTGGCTCGCTTATGGTCCCCCTTAGCCGACAGACTGTCACCCGGCCTAGATGGGACCGATTTTACCCCAGACCGACCCCCCATCCCTCGCATCTTGCCAGTAGAGCGCCGACACCTGGTTGGTGGATGGCTCCTTGGAACTGATCGAGGTTGATTATGAAAGGTATATAAGGTCGACAGTCTCCGATGACTCTCTTGCATGCCGCTCTTTTTCTCCACTCCGCTTTTCTCCCCAATCCTCTGCTACTTTCTCATCAAGGCATCCAGCAGCCAAAATGGGAGCCCCTGAAGAAGACACCAAACACCATGGCGACAGCGCAGAGGTCGAGGCTGCCGTCTCCCACGATGGCCACGCCGCTGATCTCGACGAGAAGGCAAAGGTTGCTGATTACCGAGCGGATGCCATCGAGGCCGAGGCCGCAGAGCACAACATGACGGTGCTTCAAGCCGTCCGAGAATATCCAATGGCTTCCTTCTGGGCATTTGTCATGTCCTGCACTATTGTACGCTTTTCTCGTCTGCTTCCTTGGGATACCACCGTCCAAGATGGCCGTGACTACAACAATGACAAAAAGAATTGTGTCTAATCTTGTCTTTATAGATCATGGAGTCCTACGATGTTTTCCTCATCGGCAGTTTCCTCGCCCTGCCTGCGTTCAAGAAGGAATACGGCCTCTGGGATCCCGGTTCCAACGACTATGTCGTCGAAACCAAATGGCAGTCTGCTCTTCAAATGGCTGGACAACTTGGTGCCCTTATTGGCGTCTTTCTTGCTGGTCCCCTCACCAGTCGCATTGGATATCGTTACGCGACATTGACCGGACTTATGTTCTTGAATGCTTTCATTTTCATCTTCTACTTTGGAAAGTCGCTCCCAGTCTTCTTTGTTGCACAGCTTCTCGAAGGTTTGCCTTGGGGTATCTTTATTGCAAATGCCCCGGCATACTGCAGTGAGATTGTGCCAATCCAGCTGCGAGCCCCAGCTACTCAAATGCTCCAGATGTTCTGGGCCATTGGTAGTATCATCGTCGGTGCCGTCACCTACGTCTATAGTCCCCATATCGATCCCAGCGCCTACAGGTACGTACTCACTCCTTGTCAACTTCAATTTACTTGGGCTGATGGGTTGGAACCAGAATTCCCATTGCTCTTCAATGGATGTTCCCCACGCCTCTTGCTGTTCTCGTCTTCTTCGCACCCGAGTCGCCTTGGTGGTTGGTGCGAAAGGGACGTCTTGAAGAGGCAGCAAAATCGGTTGGGCGTCTTGGGCGCAAAGAGAAGATCAACACTGGCGACGCTGTTGCCATGATGCGTCGTGTCGTTGAAATGGAAAAGACCACCAAGGAGCCCGGCTTCCTGGAATTGTTCAAGGGCACTGATCTCTACCGTACCCTCATTGTTTGCGGTGTTTATGCGGCCCAGAACTTGACGGGTAACCTGATCGCCAACCAGGCCGTGTATTTCTTTGAGCGTGAGTTGCCATTTTTGATTGTTATTCTTGGTACACGTCCATGCTTACTAACAATTACACAGAGGCCGGAGTTACCACAAATACCGCCTTTGCCCTAGGACTCATCACCTCGGCTCTGCAAATGATTTTTGTCATGCTTTCTTGGATTCTCACCACATACTTTGGCCGACGCAGTATCTACCTCTGGGGTTCGGCCTTCAACACTGTCCTCTTGGTGGCTCTCGGTATTGCTGGCTCTTTTGGCAAGTCGACGGCGTCGTCGTTGGCTCAGGCATCGTTGGGTCTCATCATCTCCGTCCTGTTTACCTTGGGACCTGCCCCAGCGTCTTGGGTCATTATCGGAGAAACCTCGTCCATTCGTCTTCGACCTCTCACCACCGGTATCGGTCGCGCTTCCTACTACATCATTGAAATTCCTTGCATCTTCTTGGGAAGTTATATGCTCAACCCAACGGTCAGTCATCTATCTATCCCTTCCGCTCTAATTGACGATGCTAATATCCTGACAGGGTGGAAATCTTGGTGGCAAGTGCGGCTATGTCTGGGGCGCCACTGGACTCATTTGCTTGGTCACAGCCTACTTCTACTTGCCTGAGATGAAGGGTCGCTCGTACCGTGAAATCGACATCTTGTTCAACCGTCGCGTCAAAGCTCGCAAGTGGAAGAAGACGGAAATCAGCATGGAAGATGATGAGTAAGAAGGGTGTAATTCGTAAAGCCTACTCAACAAGGTTCACGAATTGTCCCATGATTGCATGGGATGATGCAAAGGATCAAGGAGGACGGCCTCGCCTGATGCAATACTCAATCATGTAGACGACAAATGTCTATGGTATCGTCACGGTACAAATCTGTTGGTTACTCGTCCATAGATAGATAGAGAGCTCAAATTACACCAATATCAGAGCTTTGTCTTGAACCTAACTCGAAGTAGTTCTAATAGTGCTGTAAATCATGTATTGAGCGTGGTAACATGCGGCTCCTAATTGTCCCGTTGCGCATGCAAGACTTTGTGAGGATCACTCTCAAATCGCTAGCGCAGCAAAAAGACGTGGACGAGAGTTTGACATGAGGCTTTAAGCTTGTTGCCAGAAAAGTATGACAAGACTGGTAAGCCGCTAAAAAGGACCCCAATTGAGATCCCAAAGCCTATCGAGCCACCGTGGAGGAACGCACTCGCTGAACGATTGAAGCTACCATTACCATGCAGAAAAGTCTGGGGCGGCGATTCCCACCAAGCGTTCTCAGGCTACACATCACATGGTGACGACCAAAGAGCGGTTGTCTGTAAGCAACATGGTTCGATCCCGTACCCCGATGGGGCCCCGTGGGAATGGATCCAAACAGTCCTACAAAGTATAGATTCATTTTTACGTGGGGTTCGTTTAAGGCAAACAGCTTCCTTGATAATTCCCACCAATCCAACCCCATACCTCTCGAAAGCTAAACGGGAATCCCATCTCCGCGGTCACCAGGACCACTTTTGCAAGGTTTCCAAGCTGGGAGGAACCAGGGCAGAATTCAGGCTAGGAGTTGTTTTTCAATTAAACCATTACTGTGTATAATCCCGTGTTGGTATGGAATCACGGACCGCATCTGAAAGACCTTTAATTTTTGCGATACAGAGGTCGCTACCAAAAGTCTTCAGCCGGCCCACTTTTTGGATTGTAGACCCACACAAGTAGCTGCCAGCTGTCGGAGCATAAATCGAAAGGTTCCGTATTATGCTAAAAGAATTATACGATTTAAAAATAATAAAAAAATATAAAAAAAATACATAGATTTTTTTTTTCCTTAAATAAAAATTTATTAAAAATCTTTTAGAATTAAAAGATAAATAAAGATAAAAAGTAACGATTTATAAATTATTAAAGAAATAGACTTTTCGATAAGTGAGATGGCCTTTAACTCCCAGCTGGGCAGCAGCTGTTAAAGCCGATACGTACTCCCTCTCCAAAAAGTGGGCCGGCTGATCTCTTTTGGTAGCGACCTCTGTACTTGACCGTGATTTGATGGGGAACGATAAGCACGTAAGGTTTGGTAGGGTCGTATGAATAAATGGGATGGATGGAAAGCTTTTCTGGCTGGCTGCTGACTGCTGGCTGCTGAGAAGCGCTGATGCAGGCTTCCTTGTCTTCCCTTTTACATAGTAACCTTGGGTTGCTATCTAGGTGGGGCAAACAAAAGGGTCCCCTCCCTCCTCTTCTCTTTTCTACTTGTCTTTGTTTCTCTCTTGCATTTCGAGCTCAATAATGAACCCTGGTGAACCGTGAAACAAAATATTGCACATAAGACTAGACTATAGCCATGCCTATATAACAGGAAAGGCATGCTGTAAGCAGCTTGGAGTCATCATGTCTACCCTAGTTGTGAACCGGGGTGCCGAGCAGAGGCACACATCGGCAATGTTTCTCGGTAAGGCATTCGACCGGCAGCCAATAGACCAGAGGCAGGCCGAAGAAGCTGAGACGTGGGTGCGAAAAGTCCGACGTTGTTCATACCATAATGGTCATTGCTCTTTAAACACACAATGAAGAGAAGAGAATAATCGAAGGAATGCAAGAACTGCACTTTAAAGCAATTTAATATGCCGCCGTTATTTTGGAGGCGGTGTTGTCGCTCTGCCTGTGTGGCGGGATCAGCCGTGTACTTTATATAGACTGAAAGTGCCACTCGCTCAGCGGTTTATTATCTACCACGTTATTGACGTGTATCGTTTCAAGGTCTGCAAGTAGCCTATTTGGATATTAAGCAAAGCTCCAACACTAGGACATCAAGTATGAATTTTGAGCCGCTGTTAAACCCTGTGTCGATTGAAGATGCAGCAACATGGGGTGACTTTGCTGACCAGCTACACTTTCCGTCGAGGATCAATCAAACTACACCACTTGTCCCTCGCTCGCAGATGTCCTGGCATGGCTCCAGCGACTACTCACCTCGATCAAGCACAGAAAGACAGAGCGGCAAATTGAATCGTTGTTTGAGTTCGTCTCAATGTTCAATTGTCGTCTCCAGAATTACTTTAATGCGCTCAATGTTCTCTCCAGTGTGGATGAGACTGCCACTTTAGCTTATGGCGCAATGCGAATCGTTCTTTGCAGGTCCGGGCCTCTACCTTCGACTAGTTACCTAGGTAGCTACCTAGGAAGCTGATATTGTCTTGTTTACTGACTGAATTTCTTTCGTAGTCGGCTTTCGCCTTACCTAGTTTTCTCAACAAGCTGCATGGAATCTGGAGCTCATTCTGTCGGCCGAGGCCAGCACAAGTTCAACCAGAGCATCGAAATTGGGGTTTCGCAGCCAGAAGTCAAAATTCGCCTTTCTGGCAGCTTCATTCTGGTACCAAATGTGAAAGATACCAGTGGGATCCGAATACCGGAAGAATGCCTGCAACTGGGCACGGCGACACACGACAAGGTCGCGACGAGCAATATTGCAAAAACAACCCGCATTGGAGCTGACCACAATGCGACACCTAGATTGATACTCGTAGACAATGTACATGTGTCTGGAAAGAATGCTGTCAGAGAGCCAGTCACTCGTCACAAGAGGAGACTCGTGCATAGTCAACATCGCCTCCTCCAGAACGGGATGCAACCTTGGAATCTTCCAGCAAGAAGGCCCGATGCAAAAGTGAGTGCTCATCTCCTTGCGCTACACAATCCTTTGAACAACAAGAACGCAATGGTTGGCATCAAGGTCTCTGAAATGTTGGATGATTTTGTGACAACTGTCTTGGACAAAACCACAGCGGAAGGCTACACTCCACACCCATTATAATGAAGAAGAACTTGAGGTCACTTGGAGGCATATCAAGCATTGCCACAATCATTCAAGTCTTTCGTCATAAGCAATAGATCATAATGTACATCTCCAGCGCTCTTCATACCACTCCTACCGCCGTAGAAGTCACTGAGCACCAGCATTATTCACCGACTTTCCCGTCTTATCCCATATCCTCAACGCAGTAATCATTGCCATGACAGCCCAGGCGTCCCCCGTCGTGAGTTGGATACTAGGGTCAAGGAACTCAAAGGTGAGCTCTTTCGATAAGCTCATACCGCGTTCAAAGGCCCAGTGAGCAATTACTAGCTTGCCTTGGTCGGCGTGAAATTCTGGGTATCGCACCAGCTCCCAATGCGTGCGGCCGCCCACGGAGGCAACGGCGGGCGACAGGCTGGGCAACCACTCGTACACGGTGCGTCCTTCGGGCTCACCATGGTCAATGATGAATCTGTGGGCGCCACCCTCGCGGGCAATCTGCACGTGCTCGTCCGTCGCCGGCTGGCCCGGAAGGCGGAGCTTGACGGGCGTCGAACGTATAAAGAGATCCGAGTTTACACCAGCCAGCATGGGCGAATCTTTGGTTGGCCCGCTGTGCAAAACGACATCGGGCATTCCCATCCAGCCAAAATGGGTCGTCACGGCGAATACAGGTTTGTTTCTGTGGCCCCCAATGACGAAGTGATGGCCCAAACCGTGAGAAGAGCGGTAGAGGGAAAAGTGAGCAGGAATGTCGACGATATTGTCGGAATGCGCTGCTATTGATGATGATGACTCCCCGTTCGAAGTCTCGAGGCTATTTGACGCTGTACTTTCTGTATACTCTGAATATGGCGGCGGGGGCTCCTCATTAGGCTCATCTAGATCTAGCGATCGTTTGACGTCTTCTTTATTGCCCATAGTTGTAAGTCGGCGAATTTCTTTGAGATTATGTGTTGAGAAGTGTGTGATTTGGTTCTTCTTTCTCTTTTGATACAATTGACGGTTGTTCGGAGCCAAAGGAAGTTGATATTGTCAAGAAAATGATTGAAACAGAGGGTGGTCTCACGAGAATTATATACTCACAAATACAGTGACAATGATGAGATGTTTTACTGAAGCTTTGCGCAATCATGCGGCACAATACTATCTATGAGTTATATTCTTGGCGCTGCCGTTCGACGGTCGAACCCGCCCAGTCAGATTTCGCGAACCACCCAATTGTAAGCTCGGATCAACTATTGCGAGGGCTCGTAATACCGAACAAGACCGCAATTACTGCACTTAGCTCCACTTTATAGCTAAAACACAAGATTGGCATCCTATTTTGTTGTCAGACGGGGTCTTGGTATAATGGCGCAGCCCTACACTAAAAATAGTGTTGGTGTCCACAATGAAGAATAAAAAGACGGTGGTGGTTTATACACTTACATAAAGATGGCCGCTAATGTCGCAGGTGACAAGCGCGACAAGATGCGAGTGACAACACCAGGTTTAAGATCACCAGCGGGGCAAGTGCACAGCCGTCAACAGCAAGCTGAAGGAGATCCATGCGCCGGCCGGGGATGAAGAAGCACATATAGTTGATTTGAGTCGTGGTGCGGGGGAAACCAAATGATGCTACACTGCCAGTTGAAGATCTGCGCAAATATGGTATGGCGTCCCTTGCCAAGAAAAAACATGGACTCTATAACCAGGTATCTTGCATGACGCTTCCGCACCTTCGCCTATTCCTCGGCACCAAATACTTTACTTGAGCGATCGCTCGAGGGATTCATCATGGCCCAAGTCGAGACACGATCCCGCATTCTTCGAGCTCACAGTGCACACTCTCGGCCAAGAAGCTCACGGCATCTTCTCCATCGATCATGCGCCCAAGCATCCTTCTCCTGGGCGCAGCAGCCCTGGGCGGTCCCGTCGTGACAGCGCATGGCTCGTCGCAGCAGCCCAAGAAGCCCAATATCGTGATCCTCATGTCCGACGACCAGGACCTTCGGCTGGGGTCGACCGACTACCAGCACGTTTTGCATCGAGATGTCCACGCCAAGGGCACCGAGTTCAAGAACCACTATGCGACCACGGCCAACTGCTGCCCGAGTCGCACGTCGTTTTTTCGGGGCCAAATGGTTCACAATACCAATATTACCCACGTCAACGCCCCGGGAGGCAACTATGACAAGTTTGTCCTCAGTGGGCAAGACACGGACTATTTGCCCTTTTGGCTCAAGGATGCCGGGTACCGAGTCGAGTGTGAGTCTCGTGTCGTTGCACTGAATGAGACGAACAGTATCCTGATACTTGACTGCAGACATTGGCAAGTTTTTGAATGGTTATAGTCAAAAGAATTATAACATCACCCCAAAAGGCTGGGATCACATTGACGCGCTGGTAAGCCTATGCAGAAGCATCAATACCAACTGAAGCCTTGAATCTCATGTGAAATTGCTAGATTGATCCTTATACCTATGTCTTCAACACGCCCATCATGTCGGCCAATGGGCAAAGGCCGATATGGTACCAGGGCTATCACCAGTCCGACGTTATACGAGCCAAGGCGTAGGTTCCCTGTTGCAAATTTACTGTTTTCTCTTCTCATGTGGTCAATAGCCTAGATCGAATCGAACAGCTCACTGCGCAGGATGAGCCATTCTTTCTCATGCTGGCACCATCTTCACCGCATATCCAGAACGACAAGTATCAAACCATTCCGCTTTCCCGGCATGCGAGTGATTTCGAGAATGTGACTGCACCCAGGAACCCCAATTGGAATCCGGCAGATGAGTACCAATCCATGAAAAGTAGCTGGATCCGTAACCTCCCCTTGATGAACTCTTCAGTACAAGACTATGCTGATCTAGAGTACCGCATGCGCATCCGTGGTCTCCAGGGCGTAGATGAGATCATGGAAGACGTGATTGCCTTGTTGGAGAAGAAGGGTGTCATGGAGAATACGTATTTCATTTATACCACGGACAATGGATACCACATTGGGACTCATCGCATGCCCGCCGGGAAGGCATCATTCTTTGCAGAAGATACAAACCTCCCATTTGCTGTCCGTGGGCCAGGGATCCCTCAGGGAGTGCAGTCCAAGGTACCCAGCGCTCATCTCGATCTCGTTCCACCTTTCTTGAGCTAGCCGGTGTTCCAGAGGATCAATGGCCACCAATGCTAGACGGCCGAAGTCTTGTCCAGCAATGGAAGGATCCGGAGGGAACCACCGGCTTGGGAGCGGGCGGTGGCAACGCAAAAGAAACTATAAACATAGAGTTTTGGGGCCTCTGTGTTATCGAGGCTCCTAATAGCGCCGAGCTGGGTGCGCCGTTTTACAACAACAGTTACAAGACGCTCCGCATTGTCGGCGAGGACGAGTCCTGGCTCTTTTCAGTCTGGTGCACGGGCGAGACGGAGCTGTACAACACGGCCACGGATCCGTACGAGCTCAATAACCTGGCCTTCTATCCGACCGAGGCCACGGAGCGACTCCTTGATCGCCTCAACGCGTTGCTGTTGGTCGCCAAGTCGTGCGAGGGCGGCACTTGCCGTCAGCCGTGGCGCTTCCTGCAGCCGAGCAACAGCACGGTAAACGGGACCTTGGAGATTATGTCGCTCCAGCAAGCCATGGATTCCAAGTACGACGACTTTTTTCAGTCATTTCCTCGCTTTGCCTTTAAAGAATGTTTGCAAGTACAGTCGATTGAAAACGAGCAGCCCTTTTGGCCCCCGCTGCCCGCGGACGGTAGTGGACTTGGGCAAGCGTACCGCGAGCGCATCGACTACTATACCTCGCAAGGCGAGGGCGGGACGCGGTATCTCGACAGCGGCGCCGAGTTCGGGTCCTGGGACCAGCGTAACGCGACGCTGGCAGAAATCGAAAAGACGTCGCGTCCCATGACGGATGCCGAGATTTACGGGAACGCGACAACCACGGAGCGGAGGAGGTCGTTGGGCATTGAGGATCCGGCCGATTGGATGGCTGAGAGCGAGCTTGGTTTTCGCTTATAATGCGAGAGCGCAGCCCTATAGTATCTATAGTATCAGTTGGACAAAAGCGGGTGGTGCCACGCACGTACGTAATGTAGCGTTAGTGCATGATTGCCTCAAACGGGCCAACCCGCCACTAGCAGGCTGACAGTACATACCTAACCTAGTACATACCCAAAAGTCCCCCGCTGGCTACCTAGGGGGTGCACCCCGAGCCTGACTCCTGTACCTGGCACCAGCGTTCCAAAAAAGTCCACGCCGCATCCTTGGACGCCTCCAAAATCCACCGGTATGCAGGTGAATTAGATTGTTGTTGTTGGGCACGTCGAGCATTCTACTTTCATTGCATCTATATTCTTGGCACATATGTGCTGTGACTTCGATCTGAGGGCAAGCTAGAAATCTCATGAGAATATGTTGCATTGATCAAAGTGCCTAGATACCTACCCAGGTATGCATTTATCCTCAACGCAGCCATCAAGCGAAAGGTTACACAGAGATATGACGGTCAACCGATGGAGCTGTACTATGGTGAAGAAAAGCTTTCGAGAAGCTTAGTAAAAAGGTATCCTGTTCTAGAATGACCATGCTTGTCAAGCACAAGTCAACGACCAGCATAAATATCTAGAACTGAGCCTTGGTGAGCTGTGGAGATGACGTTTGCTCCAAGTAAACAAAGGCGTAACAAACCACAACTTTGGCGACAGCACTTTGAGATAAGCGATGCTCGTTGTAATAGGAAGCACTCGAGAAACCACTCAGGCCCTGATCGGCTCGTAGTTGGTGGGCAGCGAACGTTCGGCTGTTATCTGCTCACAGTACAAGCCAAAATTTCCCCAACAATGAGCCTGGCCAATTGTTAAATTACATGCAAGCTTGGCTATAGATCGCAAAGCCAACTTGTACATCCATATATGTAATTAATCATTAACCAAGCTCCTTGAATATGATAACAGTTTTATAAGTTAATTCATTGTAGTCGTTTCTTCGTGTGCCTCTGGTATACTGCCCTTGACTTTGTGCTCCTGGCTCTCAGTGCCTTGAGCGTTCTGCTCGTCGGTTGATACCGGACTCTTTCCCTGCTTCATTGAACCCCATCTGATGCCGAGTGCGCCCACGGTAGATGCAGCACTAAGAGCAAGAGAAATGTACAGTGTTTTGATCAAAGACGTACCATATGCTTCTCTCGCGCTCTGTTGTTCTTCAATGGGAAGGGAGGAGATGAAGTCAACGGCTCCAGAACTTGAGAAAGAAGAGCTAGCCACGCTGTTGAACCGAGAAGCTAATTCGCCCTGGAAGATACTTTGCGCCACTGCTACAAAGATGGAGGCACTGAGGTTTTGGAATAGGGTAATCAGAGTGACACCGATGGGCACTTCGGAGGGAGCAAGGATGGTCTGGACGACGTAGCTCGGCTGGCCGAATCCGAAACCTACACCAAAACCGTATAATAGTTGGTAACCAATAATGCGCCCCGCTGTTGTTTGCAACTTGATCGTTACGAGAAGTGCACTCCCTGCAATGGCTAGTGCCGTGCCAGCAATCATCCCTGGGTTGTAGTACCCAAGGGCGCTGGTGAGAATGCCGGCAACCACGGAACAAACCACGTAGCCGGCGATCAGAGGCGTCAGCATGGTCGCCGACGAAAGAGCCGAATCGCCCTGCACAGCCTGGAACCAAACGGGAAGATACAGAACAGCCACGTAGACGCCACCGGTGATGCACATGGCGTAGCTCACGGCCAGCCAGATGTCCCTATTTCGGAGCAGTGTGGGAGGAATAACTTTTGCCTGGCCGGTCAGCGAGGTTGTTTGCGTAATGACAAAGGCAACGGCCAGGAACCCAAAGACCACAAATAGAGCAATGACACGGCCATTGGTCCAAGGATAGGTTGAACCGCCCCATTGTAGTGCAATTAGGAGACATATCACCGATGTGACCATGAGGACAGTTCCAAGGATATCGAGCTGCCTGAGTTTGGAGAGAAAGCCGGAGGGGGATCCTTCCGTCTCGGATGGTATACGGACCAGGACAGCGCACACCGCGGCGGTAATTGCACCGATGGGAAGGTTGATACCAAAGCACCATCTCCAGGTTGCGCGGTCCGTTAGAGCGCCACCCAAGAAGGGCCCGATGATGGCTGCAAGGCCAAATGCTCCCGACATGATGCCGAGATACCCAGCGCGGCGCGAGAGCGGGACAATTTTGGTGGTGATCAATATTCCCCCAGAAAATATGCCAGCAGCACCGAGGCCAGCAATGGCTCGGCCCACAATCAAGGCAATGGAATTCGGAGCCGTAGCGCAGACCAAGGAACCAACCTCAAAGAGCGCGATGGCGGCCAAATACACAAACTTGATAGGATAGAGAGTATATAGTTTCCCGTAGAAGAGCTGGAAACTACTGAGAGTCAAAAGATAGGCGTTTGACCACCACCCAATGTCAGATATTGCCCGGAACTCGTTGCTGATTCTCGGGGTGGCGGTCGCCAGAATGGTTTGATCCTACTCGTTCGTGTCAGGACTGATTGATGATAACCCAAGAGAGATATGGAGAATCATATAGAGAATCATACCATGCCAGTCAGAAAAACGGCCAAGCAAAGGCCACAGAGTATCAAAGCTAGTCGGCCATTGCCGATATGCGAGGTTTGATCGTCATGCCGCTGCGATAGCATGGTGTGCAATATGAAGGGGAAAAAGAAAACCCAAAAATCAATGGGAAGGTGCGAGGGTGATAGATAGTACATGTAAATTGAAGCGCAAAATGGAAAGGGAAAAAAAGAAAACGAAAAGAGGGAAGTCAATGAGCCTTGTCTGTGCGCGTAGCAGCACGATGCTAGAAGGCGTACCGAAGAGCCCAAAGGCTTCTCTCTCTCTCTATCTCTATCCTTTCCGAGCGGACGGGTGGTTGCACAAGGCTATGGTTCAGTAAACAACACGCAGCATGCATTAAGCATACATAGCAGTCAAGTGACAAGTCATACTTGGGTCTTGCATCCTTGAAATGTGTCTAAGTACCTACCCGGCTTGGGTACTTTTCTATTAAATGATACATATGTATCTAGATTAGATGAGTATGTTACTGAGGCCTGAAGATCTCCTCAGGGCGTCACGACCTGACTGGACCCAGATTGGATACTCCTCTGGTTTGTGTTTCATGCAAGGCGCCGGGTGTTGGTTGTACAGCAGCCACCGCCCCTAACCGCTTGGGGGCGGCCTTGTCCCACCTAAGGTAATGTAACCTGCCTGATGGTGATAGACCTGCAACACACCATGCTGCTGCCAGTCCACACGAAGTATGTAAGGCTTTTACTATTTCTGTTGTTAAAAAGTCTTGTCAAAATGCCATCAACGCAAATGGCACTCTTTCCATCCGCTCCCAATTCCCTCGTCAATAGAAATTGTCATTTGAACTTGAAAACTTTTCGTTCACTCCACCATGACACTGATTGATGTCGCTGTCATCGGCGGAGGCCCTGCAGGCTTATCCGCAGCAAGCACGTTGGCACGTCAGCTACACACAGTGACGGTTTTTGACTCACAAGTTTATCGCAATGCCAGGTCATCCTCCATGCATATGGTCCCAGGCTGGGAGAACAAAGATCCCAAGGACTTCAGAGCTTCGGCCAAGAACGATATAGTTGCCAACTATTCGACTGTTGAGTTTACAAACCTCGGAGTGACTAAGATTGAAAAGAAGAACGACGCTCACTTCATGGTCTCTGATTCCAATGGAAAAGAGTGGCAGTTCCACAAAATCATCCTCGCTGTGGGCTCGTCGAACATCTTCCCATCCATTGATGGCTATGAGAAGCTGTGGGGAGAACGAATGTACGTTCTATACTGTATTCTTCTCAATCTTGTCGACAAGCAGCTGACAAAACAACCTTTTAGTTTTCACTGTCTGTTTTGCAAAGGGTACGAGGACCGTGGGGCGGATTCAGCCGGTATACTTGCCGTGCCTCCTCTCGTGATTCATCCTCTCGTTGTACACATGGCAATGGATGCCGCACGACTCGCCAAGCGAGTGACAATCTACACTCATGGCAATGAAGATCTTGAGAAACAGCTTGCGTCCATAGCCAGCACAAGGTTCATCATTGAGCCGCGGCCGATCCAGAAGCTTGTTCAATCTCCCGACTCAAAGTCTGTGATCGTCGAGTTTGGCGATGGGTCCAGTAAACAAGAGACGTTCTTGGCCCATAGTCCCCAGACCAGTGTTCAGGGTCCTCTCGTTTCCGACCTTGGGATTTCGTTGACGCCAATGGGAGACATTGTGGCGGACGCACCTATGCATCAAACAAGTGTGCGCGGCGTTTTCGCCGCCGGTGATTGCATCACTCCATACAAGGTCATCCCAGGGGCCATCTCCAGTGGTTGCAACGCAGCCGTGGCCGCAAGCGCTCAGCTGCACGCGGAGGAATATGGACAGCCACCAATGTTTTGATTGGATACTTTCTACTGTGGCCTCAAATATTCATAGTTTATTCCCTAATTACAGTCCTTCTAAAAAGAATCTTCTCGTCCAGACCGTCAATAGTAAAAATAAGATGAGGGAGTTGTGCCATTCGACCTTGAGGCGTTGTGGGTTCCTCGGCTGAAATCGCCGCATGACTATATTGAAAACAGGAACATTGTCGGTGATAATCTGCCGAAAGATTAAACCTGATTCGAAAGCACGAGAATCGGTGATTACTGGCTTGAACCGCTACGCATGTATGGGCGCAGAGGTTTGGACCCGGAAAATCACCACTAACAAGGCTCGCATCTGTCACGATTGGATGTGCAGGTTTGGCCACTGGGACCATATGATCTGTTTTTAAGCAGGAATGCTTCAACCATGTCAGCTTGTGCATACACCGGTCTCTTTCACTGCAGACAAAGAACGGCGATCCAGTTCACCAAATGGGCAGGTTTCCCGAGGTCCTAGGTATTACCTTTGCATCAATACAACCTCAGAAGTCTGACATGGTATTTTTGACGCAGTACGTTGAATTATTGAATTTCTACAGCCCGATGCATCTTCAGTGGACTTGTGGTCTCTGATCGTATGCCATTAGGTAGCTATCTATACCCAATAGTAACCGAGGGCACTTGTGCCACATTATCAGGAAGTATTCAGATTGGTTTCGTGTATAAAAGGGGCCGTTAGAAAGCTAGCATGAGCTGCCGATTCTTATAGAGCCACCGACAAACCCAACCTGATTCTCCCTATTCCCACAATCACAACACACTCAACTCAGCATCTGAAATCCAGATAACTTCATTGAACTCGGTAAAGCTCTACACATTGTGGTATACAAACGAAAGACTGACAATGTCGACAGTCAATATGCGCTTCATGACTATTGTCGCAATGTTTGGCGCGGTCGCCGTCGCCGTTGCCGTCCCAAACCCCAACCCAGAGCCTGAGGCGATGGCCAGCGATGGTGATATCATCGAGCCCAAGGCCTGTTGTCTATAAGATCGGGTGCGCCCTGATGCTATCTATGGAGCGAGGATTTTTAATATCATTCTGCTATGGTGGAGGACCAATCAACAGTCAATCGGACGTGAAGCTTCTAAATCTTTAGTCAACGTGTCCACCATGATAGTTGCGAATTCAAGATGTACCCTCACTTAAATCATGTTTATCAATGAAATGCAGTGTATCAATAAAAGGCAACAAGTGCCAAGGACTGCAATCTGTACAGGTTACTTCCATGAATAGATTTTTCCGTCACAACGTACGACGTAGAATGATGTGTTATTCCGATGTCATCGCGGGCCAGTTGTGCAACACTTGCAACCAAGCTTGGCAAGATGCTGCCTAAAATTACATAGAGTACCTACCAAGATAATCAAGAGCAAAGACCTTGAGGGCTTTACAACCGAAACACGGGCTTAATGGCCAACAACGCCGCAATGCGCCGCAATGCAGCCTTACGTCGAAGCTGCTCGCAAAGTTTTGTGTCGCGCTCTCTCTGCAGCTATCTCAAAGCGTCTCAGTTGCGTGCATAATATTGATGCAGTGTGGCGCTAATGTTACGGGCCGAGCCTTTCGAAGAGTGCATCCACATATGCAATACCTCAACAATGCATGGACGGGGATGCAACACTGTTGAGGCTGTCGATCACCGAAGTAGCCCCGGATCATTAGAGTCATTAATGTTTACGGTGTTGGTGTCCGATGCAAACTACCAACTGCATCTTCTTCTTCGTAATATCATCCGAGGCGATGTGGTGACTGGCCCCCCCCCCCCCCCCCCCCCCACTTCACAACTTGAGATTGGCCGATCACACGAGGAGAAGACGATTGTTTTCTAATCATTGAGTGGATTGACTAACTTATGGAAACGTATTGTAGTATGAACTCCGCAGTCTTCCCTAGGTCGATGTGATAGGCCTTATAGCTTGATTGCGCGGGGCTGGTCAGTACAGGGGGGGATTGTCTTGCCTTCCACATACTTCCCTCCCGATGGCCTCCACATGATGCTGACTGGCTCTGATTGCAGTTCTTTTACCAATCGATGCCAATCATCACTTGGATTGTCTCGAGTGAAATGCAACTCAATGTAGTTGACAAGGATGAACCCGTATTTTTGATACAAGGGGGTGCTCATATGAGAGCCTTCAAGATATGCCTCGAGTCCACTGTCATTCATCATTTTGACCCAGTAATCCATCAAGACCGCTGCCGCACCCAGTTTGCGATATTCAGGGAGTACCCAAAGAGCCTGGCCATCTAAACAGAGAATCAGTCCAAGGGTCTTGAGAGAGGGGGAGGAAAGAAAACGCGCGGCCAACTCAGCGGCATGGCGCAGTCCCTGAGGGATGATTGGGTGGTTGGAAGGATACGGTGATGTGTAGTAACAATGAAAAGTTCCCACTGCAACAATGATGCATTCACTGTACAGCAGCAAGAAAAGCAGGATTTATTGGCAGGTAATCGGGGATGCAAGCTGGCAAACAGATTCCGGGGTTGCAGTGAAAATGCATTGTGTTTGTTGATGGTACTCACAGATATGAGCTTTGTTCATCATTCTGGGGTGCCAACTCCACATTTGCTGGTATAGCTGCTGCATGAGGCCGTGCCGCTCGGAACCAGGTTCGAAACCGGGACCGGGAAGCTTCACGTCCTCTTGCGTTGCGGTGGCCTCGCGAGATGGGCAGTGGTCAGCACCGAACGAGTTGGTGCGATGTAGTGTCCATGCACCACCCCCAACGATCCCTGAAAGTCCCCGAGACTTGCGTCTCCCGTCTTCCAACTTTACCCAGTGTTGGTTGACGTCGGCACGTGCAGCTGCAAGATACGCTATCTTTGTAGCCGTAAACGCAGCAGCCTCCGCTTTGCCGCCTGTACCGATTCTTGGAAATGTGAGTTGCCCGGTGGCCTGTAGCGGGTCCTTCCAGGAGTCCCAATAAGTGGAAAAAAGATCATCCCAGTCTCGGTCAAAATCAACGGGAGAAACGACAAAACGACAAATCTCTTGCATGATGAGTGAAGGAGGTGGCGACATGAAAATTCAATCGCGCGAAGTACTGGCAGATATGGTCTTGATTGAATTTTCTTGTCATTTTCAGTCGTTATCATCAACTTATATAAATCCTCAGGCCTGCATGTCCATGTGAGGTTTGTTGATATCAAACACTGATTGGGCAAAGCACCGTTACATATAATTTCTATTAATGCCTGCGGTGTAGCGATTAAAGCGAGTGAGAGGCTACTTTAGGTACCTATTGAAACCCTCTGGCGGGTAATCATGCCCAATTCTTCCAAACAACACACAACCTTGTAAACCCACACCACAGGGTGAACAGCATCTGCAATTTTGTACTCGTGTATTACAAAGACTAGCTTATGCCAAATGCGAAGAAATTATTGCAGTTTAGCAAGTTTGTAGTCTCTGCGAGTCTGGCTGGAAACTCGCATCAACATAAGGCGTTTGATTTCGTGTGTCGTGAGAGTCTCTGTCGAAGGAAGTGTCGCCCGCAATATACAAACTGTCCAGGGGAAGAAGGGATGGCTTTTCGGAAGTTGGAGTTGATTTCCATAAACGGAAGCTACTCCAAGATCTTGTAAAGCCACCCAGCCGCTCGAAACGTTTCCTCATGCTTTGGTCTTTAAGCAGAAAATTAAATGTTGGAAGGCAAGCTGCTATACTAGCCAAAGAAACCTCGATCATGCTCCACCATAGCATTGTGGATGCTGTGCCTGTGTTCCGAGCCACTTAGTAATCATTCAAGTGATAAGAGATTTTTTCAACATTCACTCACGGTTGATATCATATCCTGCAGAATATCCTTCGTAAAGGACAATCAAGTAGATAGACATTCTTGCAGCTGAAGCCGCTACAGACATAAGTCCGAAGAGGAAGATGCCTGTCACAGCAAACTTACGGCCCTTTGACATATTGAGTTTCCATATCTGTACCACAGTTAGCGAGAGTCTAGTGAGATAGTAAGCATCTTGTGTCTCACAGCAGGGATGGGAAGAATGAGAATTGCCAAGTCCAAGACCATATCCGAAATAACCATGGCCACTTCAGGGGTTGAGACATCACACCCCGACTCTTCTATCGTCTGGAAAGGCGCCCAATGCAACTCAACGGACTTTCCACATCCAAATATAAGCGCGATGAGGAACCCCACAGACCACAAGGTACTTGTTGCGACCATGACTTTTGAAACCAAGTCAAAGACAGAGTTTTTGTGGGAAACAAAAATACGGCGACAAAAGAAAATGACGCCCGCTTTGATGAAGCCGTAAGCAAACGACATCAGAAACTGCAAGGCAAATTGAATCTGTTCAAAATCATCAGTATCGTGATCTGTGCCCGGGAAAACTTACTTGCCTTTGCTTGAAGTATGAAAGCGTCAAGAAATAGACCGTATGCTTCAGTGGCATCTGTTCCGGCTGGAACTGGGGTCGGATAGCCAAACACTTTGAGTCGCTCACCAGTGATGAGGCAAGCGCCCATCCCAGCAACGAAGACTACTCCAATGGCAACAAGCCAGTCATCAGCGCCGGGTGCGGCCTTTTGAAGTCTTCGAACGTAGAAACGTAGTAACACGCATGATATACAGACTAGAGGAAGTGCAATCCCCGCCGCGAGGATTTGGCCGGGTGTTGCAAGAGGGAATGGGAGTTCGAGCCAGTGTATGGAAGCCATGCCAGGAGGTAAATTTCGCGACTTGATCGTATAAATAAAAATTTATGAAACTACTCGTGCTCATCCATCTTCAGTCCAGAGCTATGGACAGTCTTATATCAAAACCCCCCTCAACATTGAAATACACAACCTACATCAATACATCAAAGTCAGCTATGCTTAGGTACAAAAATGGAAGCTTCGCAACGGCCCTGGGCTCATACAAGCGTTGCAGCGTACCTAGTCTTGCATTCTATTCTGGCCGGCGCTTGATGAGGTGATGAAAATTGCCAGGAAGAAAGCACTTAGCATCACCATCCTGGCCCCTTACCACGGCCCCCGATGCAACGAGAGGTCAGCCTCATTGTCCGTCACAAACGATCACGATGTATGCATTTAGCGCGGAAGTAAATAACAATTATTTCTTGCTATCAACTTCTGGAAAGTAACAGGAATGAGTGACGAGATGCATGACAAGACAATGTGTCAGTCCATATCTGCAGAAGCCGGTGTGCTGCAGTGGCATCGAGATGGTAGCATTTCGACCCACTCCATTTCCATCTCTGTCTTGCTTTGCAGCCAACGATACTACAAAGCACGCAACCGATAGGCTAAAGATATACCATATCATTTATTGTGGTGCACGCATTCACAGATCAGCGAGAAGATATATCCACCGAAACTGCCCATTGATAGGTAGTCCGGAGAGCCGTCAGCCATTTTAAGCGACTTTACGTTGCATTGCACACTGCTTGGAGAATTCACATGCACCAGGCTCAGCCTCTCAATGTCGATGTCTATGTACTTGAGACCAAAGGTACATAGCATATATATGCAAAAAGACGAGGGGCATTAGAAATCCGGTATAAGGATATGGCTGTACTGTACTACCTGGGTGTTGTGAAGTGGTCGAAAATGACAACACATTGACAAACTTTCCCACCTATTCTTTTTTTTTCCCAAGACCACTGGTTGCGCTTGGATATCCTCCTCCTAATTTTAGAACTTTTTATCACTCAGTAACTGCCTTGAACACAATGGTGCCATCCTTGAAGATGAACCAAGATTATCGACTTCTAACCTCAGGCGAAGACACCGAAGACAATTTGCGAGTCTCGGTTGACACGAACGATTTGCATCCTCGATTACCCACGCAAAGATACACATTAATCCGTTCTATGAAACTTGTGACTATGGTTTTGGTTTTATCAGCTGGATTTGTCGCGGGTTACTGGATGCGCTCTTATGGATCTATGGAAAGTAGCTCGCCATATGGTATAGTCTACAATTACCCGACCTGTGGCCAAAAGCCCTGACTTCGTCTGCAGCAAAGCTTGAGTTCACAAAACATGATATCCTTTGGTGGAATACTGAGTACAGCAGCAATAATGCAAGCATCCCGGAACTCAACAAGTTATGGGACACTCAAATTCCGTGGTGTGTGACTCTCAAAACTTGCTGTTGTCATTTGAAGAATCATTCTTCTTGTCTTGTGGATGAATTCCAAATGAATAGATTGTCTATATAAGTCAAAGTTTGATTATTTCTAATTATTGTTCAGGGAAAGCGGCATCATTGCACTGGAGAATGAGGAGGCACGCAGGCTAGGCCTCCCGGATTCACAGCCGTTCCCATGGGACTCGAGCAAGAAGAGTATCTATATTGTTAATGCTCACCACATACTACATTGCGTGGTAAGTTAAACCCTCATTTTACCCACTTCTGCACTCGATAAATCGTTGTATAATAGAGATGATTCAGTGCTTAATACATGGTTGTAGAGAAATCTTTACATCTCCATTCAACAGTATCGTACCAACACTCCCCAGACAATCGACCACCCCCACATACTTCATTGTCTGGATAGTCTACGCGTCGAAACCATGTGTAATGCCGACGACACCTTGCGTTACGTTCCACTCAACTCTATGAACGGGTTCCGTCCCGGCGATGGCCAAGATCGGACATGCCGTGAGTGGAGCAAGCTCCAGCAGTTTGTGGAACGCCACGACCCATGTTATCGCTATGTCATGCCTGGCAGTCATGAAATATCTAATTTAGAGCGCTTCAAATTTTGTCCGACAAACTCCGAGTACTTGCCAAAGATCCGCAAATATTTTGGCTACACCGAGGAGTGGGTGCCCGAAGCCCGAGAGGGTCGGAGAGAGCTTGATTGGTGAGAGGAACACCGGTCACGTTGAGGTGCATTGAAATGATACGATAGGAAAAAGATACCGGTATGCAATGATGTGCGACATTATTAGGTCTTTTGGGGATCGGATACTTCGATATGCTGTGAAAAGGCAATTAGCGTCAAAGATATATACGTGATATCCAAGAGATCTCTAGTAAGTCATCGCCAGTACTTTATGACCCAAGTTGGTACCGCTGCGGGGCTCTGTGGTGGCTCTAAGTCTTCAGTGTTCTGTATGGTTGACATAATGCTTGCTAACCTACGGATGCCGAGATTTAAGGCAATGCAACGACCACGGAGCGGCGGAGGTCATTGGGTATTGAAGATCCGGCTGACTGGATGGCTTGGATTGGGTAAAATATCACTTTTCGGTCACCTTGCTAGACCTGTAAACCCGATCTATAGTATTAAAAAGAATACATTTTGGTGCTCGGGAATTTGAATGTGGAAATCGTGCAGCTTGGAGACACCCCGCCTGATACTTTGACATCTGTAAGGCGCTTGCTGGCCAGTACCAGGAACTTACGGAAATAACGGGATGTCAAATAGAAGTAAACGAGTGTACTATTCCAGCTACAGAGCCACGAGAGTGATGATCGTTAGGTTGGATCTCTCAATTTACGGTTGGCAAGGTGCAGCTATGTAAAAATGTGACGACAAGAAGAGGGCGGAAATGCCGTAATGGCTGTGGGGATGTTGGTACGTGCCTAGCACCTGATAATATCATTGATATAATTTTACGATCATTCAATGTCCGTTGTGCCTCATTGATCCCTATATTTTCGTATCTTTGATCATCTCTTATTTCGAATCTGGCTCCTTCATTTTTCACACTTTGTATTAGTGACGATTCATCACTCTGCATCTAGGCGCCTGGACAATGATACATTTGCATACTGGCTTGCACCCAGTAAGAACTTCAAAACGTCGGCACGAGCGCAGCCCTCTCCGTCCCCTTCCAGAGCAGCAGGTGGTACATTACCTTTCTCACGTAATTGCCCCCCGCCCGCCCCGGAAGAAGTCAATCCAGCACTACATCCACCAGACCTTCTCTTTTCAGGCTCAGCGCGTTGCAAACATGCCTATTGGCAGCCGAGAATCAGACGAATCCTTGCGGCCCAGCACTGAAGCTCACCGGAACCGAGCGGCCTGGTTGGTTACGACCCCTGCACCCAGAACCAAATGCAAGAATCCCTTAAAAGCAGTGTAAGGCAGTGCCTGGATGGCAATTAGCAGTGACTTCAGGGAAACAACGGGAAACGAAGGTTTGAATAGAAACGATTAAGTAAGCTAGCTACAGGCCACGAGACTGATGATTATCAGGCGTTGATGATCTCTCAATCTGGAGGTGGCAAAGCGTAGCAAAAAGTGAAGTACAGAAGAGGGCGGAAAGCTGTAGCAGCTGCGAGGAAAATTACCTACATATGTAGGTACTAGTACCTAGCGTGGTTGGTGCCTAGCACCTAACAAGCAGCGTCGTCGCCTTGGAACATGCTGCTGCAGTCAGCAGAATCACCTAGTAGGCACAACGCAACCCTTTTTGTGTGTGTGTTTTTTTTTTCTTTCTTTCTTTTTGTCGACTGCATAGTAACAGTGACTATCATGTGTAAACGGCAGGAAGAGGGTCAATTATACCCCATGAGGAAGCGACTGGTCGCTCTCACCAATGGTCAATCTATCTTTGCTAGAATCATGGCGCCGACCAACCGAGTCACGACTTTATGACAAGAACATGGGTATGTAAGACAGAATGGCAGGTTTCTTATGCACAATATATAAGAATAGAGCTACAAGGATCGATGTGATTGGATTCTAGTGTTTTGGGGGCGACATATAAAAATTCACCGTTCATGATCGGCAGTTGCTTATTTTAGACGACCAAGCTCGCCAAGCTCGTACAGAAAGTAAAAAGACGAATGCTGGCAGGCATCCAGAGCTGTCTGTTACGAATAAGCCATACTTTCCACTCTTTGGAAGCTCGGCAAATACTCCTAGAGTTTCGGCGAATTTCCAAACTATTACATGGAGAGAAGGAATACAAAATGCCAATATGGAAAGGTTTCCCTCCGCGGCTTGGCGACCTCAATTGGCGGCAAGCGACAGCAATCAACACGACAATCACCAGTATAGCCGCAGTCATCTTTGTGCCACTTCTCCTCGCGGCATGGACCAAAGCTGGAGGCATCGACAAGACTCTCATGTTCTTTTCCGGTGGCTGCGACACGGGAAGCGCCAGTCGACTAAACGTGGTGCTACACTTGGGTATCAACATATTCTCGACGGCGCTCTTGGCGTCTTCAAATTTCTTCATGCAAATATTGAACGCCCCGTCGAGAGAAGAGGTCGTCAAGGCACATGGCCTAGGCTCGTGGCTGGACATTGGTGTTCTGTCGTCACGAAATGCATTCCGGGTGTCACGCTTCAAGACTGCTTCCTGGATAATATTCTTTCTCAGCTCTTTACCGATTCATTTATTGTTCAATAGTGCCATATTTCAAACTGACAATCGGGGCGCTTTCTATCACTTGACCATTGCCAACGAGGCATTTATCCATGGGGGCCAGTATTTTGGTCCAGGAGCATCCTTGACAATGCCATCTGGAGATCTTGATGCCAAGATTGATTGGCTCGTTTGGGACTACCCGCAAGTCTCCATGGACGATTATCGCGATCCAAAGTCAGCAATATCCGCCAACATATCGTTGGCGGCTGCCCATGCTGCAGGCTGGAACAAGGTTTCGGCAGCAGAGTGCAGAGACACTTATTCTGTCAACGGCTGTTCCGGCATAAGAACCAACAGAGACCTTGTCGTTGTCATTGACAAGGCCGAAGGATGGGAAACTGGCGCCATCTTTGACATGTCATTCAATGAGGTCGAATCCTGGAATTCCATAGTCCCGCCCAATCAAACCAACAATCTGTGGTTTAGCACTCGTTGCTTGATGGGTGCCGACCTTGCGGGTGGCACACTTGCATGCCATAATGCATGCAACAACTCACTGAGCTTTGCGCCCGAAGACACGGGAGATTCTTATAACATCACATTTCTGCCACGGCTAACGTTTCAGAACACATCAATCTATAGAGGATTGCATCTGGATCCTCTGCCTGTGAGATACTGCCTACAGGAAGCCTTTGAGACTGAATGCCAGCTTGGACTCAGCATTACATTGTTATTTGCAGTAACCTTCTGCATTCTAGTCAAACTGTTGCAGTGCCTTATTGTCATCAAGTATCTTGACACTTCAGAGAGCCTCGTTACGCTGGGAGATGCTGTGGCAGCCTTTATCGCCCGGCCTGATCCCTACACGGCTGGGTACTGCACAATGCAGAGGCGCGACGCTGCGCAATGGGAAATACAGGAATCCCACGAGAAATGGCAGAGGACATCCAGGCGCGTGGGGTCCACGCTTTCTAGTATGCATTGGCTGGTGACTTATGCCGTCTTCTTCATCTGTGCCTCAACTGCTGTTGCTTTTCTGATCGTTATGACGAATAAGCATCTGGGCCTGTGAGTACATTACCAGATCCACATCTTCTTGTTCTTGCTAACAATTTCTTTGCTGTCCAGGCAAGGAACGATTACACCAAGTGACTCGAACCCGCTACTGTCCACGTCCGTTGCAAAAAGTTTCTTGTCCGGGGTCTTGGCAGTGAACAGCCCCCAACTAATGCTATCATTTTGCTACGTGCTCTACAACAATCTCTTCACCAAGATGCAGATGGGGAGAGAATGGGCAGCATTGAGCCGAAGCTACAAGGGACTTCGAGTTTCCGACCCAAGGTAAGTTTTGCCGTACCAAAACTATGATGCACACGGGGGAACTTTTGCTGACGGTAGAATATGAAGAGGCCACCAGTATGCAACGTATCGTCTACAGTTGCCCTACAGGTACAGCATTGCTTTGATCATTGGGAGTATGATACTGCATTGGATGCTTTCGAACACATTCTACATCGTAATTGTTCAAGGAGGTTTGTAAATGCTTCTCCCAAGGGGCGAAATCATCTGCTGACAGCAATCAAAGACTATTTCAATCCAATAAAGTCAATTTCTATTCATGATGACTCCGTCGGCCCGGAGAGGTCCATCGCGTTCGGGTATTCTTCTACGACTCTCCTCGTCTGTCTTGTGATCTTTATTGCTTCTATCCTGGTTCCAATTGTCGTGGCTCTATCTCGCTTGCCGGGAAACACGACTGTGGTGGGGAGCGAGTCTCTTGCCATTTCCGCAGCCTGCCATGTATCCACAAAGTCCAAGACGAAGCAAGGCCTCTCTTATGAGAACGGGCCATGGGAGGTCTTGAATGGATCCATGGAGAACATCGAGAGCGCCCGGCAGAGTTTGATTCCCACCACATGCGGGACTGCTGACATGGAGCCTGGATATGAAATGGTCATGATGGACAGTGCAGATTGCACTGCAGATGCCGAATCGCAGCGTATGCATCTAGAGGGGCACGCCAGACTGCCAGCACAGGAAACGAATCATTGGATGGCAAAATCATTGGAAGACCAACAGCGTTTATTGATTTCACAGGGCCGGATCAAATGGGGCGAGGTCACCATGCCAGTAGAGTGGTACGCGCATTACGAAGAGTTACCAGAACCAGTTCGACACTTGAGCTTTGGCTTGGAAGGGGACGAAGTACAAGAGCCAGAAGATGGTCAATGGTATGCGTGATAAGAAGGGCATTGGCTCATCGCTAGAAGCTTGTGGCCAACATCTGTCTTCATCCATCGCGCTGCTGATCGGCCACTTCCAGAATTCATGATCTCCTAGTCATCAGAAAGCCCAGCTGCCAAATTAAAAGTGAAAAATAGCCTGACATGATGCTTTGACAGCATAAGAGAAGTCTACTTTGACTGGAGAGAGGCGTAGTAGCTTGCGACCTCCGCAACAGCACTTGGAGACAAGCGACTCTCTGATAGCTGGAAGCATTCGGGGAACCACTCAGCAAAGCCTTTGCCAACGACAAGCTTGGCCAATTGTTCGCCGGCCAGCCAGGCATATGGCATTCCATAACCGTTGAAACCAGCAGCGATAAACTCTCCGTCCCCTGCCCGCCCGGTGGCCGACATGGGCAGCTTGCCGACCAGCGGAATCTCGTCATGGGTGAAGCCCATGATGCCGCTCCACGCGCTCTTCATCGAGTCCAGCTTGGTGTCTTGGTACCCAAAGAACCTGGGCAAGACGTCCTGCAAGTGATCCCGAGAGACGTCGGTGAGGACCGAGTCGTCGGCGTTTAGCGTCTGCTCCATGGTCCCCTTGTCGCCGCCAAAGAAAAAGTACCCCGTCTTGGCGTTTTGGGTGAGATACCAGAGCCCGTCGGCCAGCGTCTCGCTCTCCTTGTCGTACTGCGGCACGTAGTGAAAGGCAAAGGACTTTTCCCGTCCTCGGTTGGGCACGTTGGGGCCGAGGTCTTGCACCGTCATGGTCCCTCGCAGGGGATAAATGACGCCGCGGATGTTGGGCACGAGATGGCCTACATGGCCGTTGGTGCAATGAATGACCTTTTTTGCGCGCGTGGTGCCTCGCGGGGTGTGCAGTAAATAGGCGTCGCCGTCGTGCGTGACTGATGTGACGGGCGTCTTGGTCTCAATGGACAGCTGGCGGGAGTATTTTGAGAGCAAGCCAGCAAAGACACTCGTAACTACTCGATAGGGCCATAATACTCCAGCCGTGAGCGTAACACCGCCCTTGGCACCATGCACTCCGTGTTGCTACAAGAGAATGTGTGAATAGAAAGCCGGGATCCAAGGACAGCACAAACTTGGCACTTACCTTTTCCACAGCGTCGGCGTCAATCACTTCATAGATGCCCCGTAGACTAGGGTGATCTCTTTCCATCTGCTCGACGCTATCCTTCAAGGCCGCAAACGACTCGTCATCGAGATATGCCCGCACCTTGACCACGTCGCGATACTCGCTCTCCTCGGCGGCATATTCCTGGACCACCTGGCGCACCCGATCACACGTGCGGAACGTAAAGTTGGCAATCTTGCCCGCCTGTTCGCTGCCAAACTTGGCCTTTCTTTCGGCGTAGGCCTCGCCCGCATTGGTCGCCAGCTGGCCTCCATTGCGGCCCGTGGCGCCGGAGCAGAGCGTGCGCGCCTCAAAGACGACGACCCGGAGAGACGGGTCGGCGTCGAGCAATGTCTTGGTCACACTCGCGCCAGTAATGCCGGAGCCGATGACGGCGATATCCGCCTCCGCCGGCATATCTGGGGACTGCGTCTCTGCGAGGGGATGAGGAATGTGTTGCCAATAAGATGCAGTGGGATTTTGGCGAGGAATTCCAGGGTCATCTGTGATGAGCTTCTCTATTACGTGAACTGCGACATGTTGAGTTAGCCAAGAAGGACCGGCAATCTAGTTACTGTTGGTACCTTTGTCTGATGCGGCCATGGTGTCGTCCTTTAGCGTGACGCAGATGATAGAACAGCGCGACTCTTAACAGCCAACAACCGTGTACTGGCGCAAGGTGGATTTGCCGTGTCTCGTAGAGAGAAAAGAAGAATATTCTATCAATGAGATCAATCACGAGAGTCTCAAAGGGAAGCCGCGGACATCGTCCGTACCTGATCCGATTCCCCCGCTTTGGGGACTCCCATGGTATCTTTGTGGGGGTATCCACAAGTGATCTAGATATGCGATCCGAGCTATTATAGTGACGATAGTGGTGACATGATTAGGATAGCGCACTATACACATGATAAGCTTTGTAGGTAGATAGACTTTTGGCAGTCCTTGAACATAATTTTCCGGCGCGAGTTTCTGAGAGTTTTCTACTTTTGAAATTTTCATTTATACAAGGGCAACTCCCAGGATCTTTATCGCGCGTATGTAGTGACTAGCCGCAACATGATTCAAATCATATGAATAATCCACTTCACAACAAGCCCTTGGTCGTTTCCCTTGCGCTCATGATTGTGCCTAGCCAGCTGCGATTGCATTGCATGTCGCATCATATACACAGAGTTTTGCACAAGTATATGCTCAAGCGCCAAAGGCGCTCGTTAGGGCATCGTACTGCTCCTGCGTCACTGCCAACACGGAACCGTGCCTCATGTAAGTGAGGGCCGACGCCGTGGAATCGAACACGCCCGACGTCGGGTCGGCAGACTCCCAGGCCCGCAGCCCCGCGCCGCCGCCGACGAGGTCGCTCAGCAGCCAGGCCTTGCCGTCCACCTCGTTGTCCCAAAAGGGATACGGCCCCTCGTAATCCGCCGCAATGACGCCCGCGGGCCGCTCCCAGTCGCCCCAGATGCCCCCGTAGCCGACCTCGGCAATGATGCCGTCGATGCCGCCGCCCGCGTGGATGCGGACAAAGGCCGTCTCGTTGATTTGCAGGAAGCTGAGGTCCAGCGTGTCTGATGGACTGTAATCAATATAGGTTCCAGGGTCCTCAATCGTAGTAAAGTCGGTGGTGATGCCGCCGCGAATCAAGAGAGGTGTCGCGGTCCCCGTGTGCGACGTATCGTCCTCATCATACAAGGGTGATGCCCAGTGGACAAAGAACTCATCTGCGGCCTAGTCAGTAAGAGAACAGACAGTCGAGAAACTTTGTTTGTTTTGTTTTTGCCATACTATACTGAGGCAGCCAGACTGCATCGGGTGCCCACACGCAGCCAGCAGTAGGACCTTCGGCAGTGACCAGTCTTTCATCTGTCCAATTGACCAAATCCGTGCTCTGCCAAACCACAATGGCGCGCGATCCATTGGCCACAGCAGCGGACCAGTTGGTCTATGAAGTTGTGAGCATAATTGCAATCGTCGTTGTTGGCCCATGGTGGTGGGGGATGGCAAACCAACCTCGCCGATATTCAAATCAGTGCCCAGAATGTACCATATCCCATCTCCAGCAATAATGGAGAGATCCCGTACGGCGCCGGTACCGAGCGTCGGCGACACAATGTGATTTCCGCCATTTAGCTCGGTAAAGCCCAGCGGGTCGTCATTAGTGCTGAGGGCAAAGTAGACACTCTCGTCAGCCGTCTTCCAATAGACTGCTAGATAGCCGACTTTGCTAGAGTCTGCCTTTTTCTGGAGAAGGATATCCTGTAGAGGCCCGGGGACTTGGGGTACTGCAAACACATGGGCGCAGCTGAGGAAAAATGCGGCAACCGTGAAGAGTGAGTGCTTCATTTTGATGGACTTGATCGCAAGAATCTAGTACTGAGGGGCCTTGACACAAGGCTCATCTTGAGAGAGGTGCCAAGGTTATGCGAATATAAATACTCAAGTTGCATCTTGTACGTCATGATAGTATATTAGCATTTTCGCTCCATTGAAGCCGCGATCAATGGATTCGCTTTCTGCCATTTCACGATTCTTTGCCACTGCCGAGCTTTGTATATTGCTCTGCTCCAGTGGGTTGCTACTAGGCGAGCCAATCAACGTTTGCTCGCCATCGGAATTTCTCTGGGCGCAAATTCCTCCATTCACTATTCTCGCAACTGTCGCATTCTTTTATAATGCATTTGCAAATACATTGCACATTGCGTAGTGCACAACCGTTCCAATTTCAGTGACATGTGTCTATTACCACAAATCTGGCCATTTGATTGGTGCGCATCCGTCCACATACTCTGGTCGGTTTGTTTGTATGTAATAGTATAGTTGGCGGTTGGAGGAACAAATTGTTGAGGGCGGGCTCGTGCCAATAGACTGCCCCCTTTGCCTTTGAAATATACTGTCCCTGACACGCCTAGTAACCGCAAATCGGAACAGACTGATCACCCATCAAAGGCACTTGGCAACTGCATTGAGTGAAATCAGTTCGTTCCATAATAGAGACCGCATCTCTGCTTCTTGAAAAGTTATGTCTAGCAACATGCGACTTGTTCACCGATCAGGACGATACAGATGCTTGATTCAGCATACCTCATTCAGGAAACGCCATCATAATGAATCATTGCCATCAGCTCATCAATCAAGTGAAGAATAGGTTTTACTTCAATACATTTCAGACGACTGTAATTGCTTCGTATTTTTGGTGTTGTGTCAGTCAGTCGGCCAGCTCCTCATGTCTAAGCGCGAACCCGGATGCTGAACCTATGTTCGACTCACCTTGGGGAACGGGGGGACGACGATCACCTTGGCTCGAAGGCGTAATTAGCAAGAAAAGCTGTAACGGAACTTGCGGAGAGTTACTTTGCTCGTGAAGCTTTTGGGCCAGGAACGATCCTATGAAAGAACCCCAGGCTGGCCATTCTCAATCTTCCAGCAACACTACAGTGTCGATTTGCTCCTTGCATGGCATCCTCCAGCTGAGCCCTCTTGCCGCGGCCAAGATGCCCGCCCTTGACATTTGGTCTATTCAATCACAACAAGTTAGACTTACCGAGTCGGGAAGCGCCGTCCCGGGCCTGGATGCAGGGTCAATCCGACCCTCGATCGACCATCTTATCTGAATCCTGATTGTCCGTGGACATGGTAGATCGATCTGCTGCTGCAGCATGGTGGTGCTGTTGATCGGTGTGTGTCTTGTTCTGGTCGACTTGATCAGCACGTCGCCTCCTGCGGCTGTCGACGAAAATGGAAACACAGGTACTTCTCAATCACCTAGCACCGAGCGAATGCATCTGAATCTGGATCTGGAATCTGTATCCATCACGAGAGGGGTGGAAAGGGCTATTGGACACAACCCTGATGCTGGTCTCAACCGGTGAGAGGGTTTGATGGTCTCTGCAACCTCCGCCATTGTTTGATATCCTCGTCTGATTTCTGCGTTGGCAAAACTGGCCCCCCTCCTCCCCTCAAGGGGTGGCGCGTTGAATGGAGATTCGTTCGTCGAACCAAGGCCGAGCAGGGACCAGCCCATCTGTACAAGAGAGAAACAAGATGTTCTCGCAAGGGGAAAATGTGCTCGAGATAATGGACTAATGGAAGGCAGGGGGTGTGTCAACTTTCAGCCCTTTGCTCTCCACACTTGTCCCTGTACTGTATAAGGGGGCCAGATCGAGAGCTGCATGGGACTTGGAAAGAAGAAGGGGGGCCATTATTGCCTCTATTTCCCATGTTCCATCAGGCGCGCTTGCTTCAGCTCCCGGCGCCCAGGCCCAGGTTAAACCCGGGTACCCGGGTCGAGCCCGGGCATCCATTGGGCATGGGGTTGTTTGTGTGCGTGTCTCGTCCGGGCATGCAAGTATTGAGATCTGGCAGACGAGAGATTTGCGATGGGTTGTATCAGAATCCGCCGGTGATTGCACGGTGATTAGTTTGTATGTAAGTAGAATGGGCCAAGGTAGCGTGGAAGGATCGAAGGAGTTGTTGCATCGGCGGCTATGCGAGTTTGCGGGTGCCCACAGGAGTAGAGTTTGCGATCCGTACCTCTGTATCGGCCCAATGCCCCCCACGGTCATAAGGGGAGGGGGGGTTTATGAGAAGGATTCAGGTTTCATGCATTCACATGTGTATGCCATGTCAATCAGCGCTCTCGATTTGCTCGACTTTGTTTGCTCTTGTCCTGTCTCCATTGTTTCCATGTGTGTGCGCGGCGTGGGTGTGGAGGTGGTATTGTCTTTTTTGCCAGGCCGGGTTACGCTGGAGGGGGCCGGCAGAAAAGAAAAGAAAAAAGCGACCAATGAAAAGTGTCAGTTGTAACCCCGTAGATACTGGAAATAGGTGGTCAGACCATTTTTCCATTTGGGCTGAATGTCTTTTTCTTTTTTTGCTTTTTTTTTTTTCTTTCTTGTCCCCTCTTTACGGCGGGACTAATTAAACGAATGCTGCGGGTATTGATGACAGAAGACGGCGGCGGGGTTGAAAGCATCAGTCAAGTTGAGAAAAAGAAAATAAATCGTTTAGAAAACGAATAGAAAACAAGGAAACAGAGAGACCCCTGGGCGCAGCTAACCCAAATGGATTTTGACGGTGCCTTGTCTTTCTTTACTGCCTTGGCGATGATAGTACCTCTGTATCGAAGATTGGGATAGCTAACCCCCAACATGCAGAATGCATGGCGCAGCGCAAGAAAAAAAAAAAAAAAAAAAAAAAAAAGAACCAGGGGGGCCGGCGCGCAATCATCATTAGAAGACGGGACAAGAGTCTGGGGGGCGGTGCTGGTAGATCTGGCAAGTATGTACACATGCAAGTAAAGGTAGGCAGTGTTGGAGATAAGTGTACTAGACATACTATTGTACATGCACTCGCTCCATGCAGATTATGACGAGCGAATGATTATGGTTCGGGAAGTAGAAGCAAGAAGCATAGTATTTCTGTCAAATTAGTGCCCGCGTTGCCGGGGGTTTCTTCAGCGTGACGTTAATCTACTTTTTGTCATCTCCTGGTTTGCTGCTCGTGTGTACATAGTAGATCAAGGAAGTTCCATGCATACCAAGGATACGCCAATGACTACTTGCAGCAGCTTGAAAATCTTGCTTCTTTCTGTAATTTTGCAGATCTCCCGGCAAATGATTTACTTTGACACATGGGAATTGCAGAAATGACATGATTGTCCGTTTTGCCGGGGTGGGGGTTCTTTCGTCTCTCTTTTTCTTCGGTCATCAAATGGTCAATCTGTGTATTGTAGCTCTGTCAGTGGTCTTTCGAGGATGATCAAGTCAGTCCCTCGAGGAAATGCAAAGAGAAGCAGCACATCAAGTAGTCGTGAAGCAATAGAATGAAAAGCTTTATTGTAACTGATGAATGCGATATGGGTAATTGATTTTGTGGGTATATAGTCGTCAAATCGTCACAATGAGAAAACCTCGAAAAAGTCTATGCCTTGAACCTGCTTATTCTCCAATATGAAACATTAAATCCTATATCGCGTGGTGATACCAGAATCATTGTCAGCGTAGATTGGGATCAAGGTGAGACTTGCTATGATGCTGCCAAGCTGTCTTTGTCTAGTCGTCGAGCTCGCCGGGCGCATCTTCCTCGTCATCGTAATCGTCGTCATGCTCATTCTTGATTGTCATCTGAGTTGGTGCTTTGCTACCAGCACCTCGCTCAGGCTTCAGGGGGTTGTTCAGAGCCCACCTGCCAGGACCATCGTCTCTGACGACGGCAACATCTGACCGGAGGACCCAGTTCATCAGTGTGGGGTCATTGTCGCCTCCAAACATGATTTGAGCTTCTTCACCGTTTGCCGCCTTCTCGAGGTGCTTGGCCACGTGCTCCATGCGCTCGTCCCAAGCTGTGTGGCCGACAGCCTCGAAATCGCACCCCTGCACTGGGCATCTCATGTACTCGGGTAGTGCGCATCGAAGCTTGTGAGCCTCAGTCTGGCATGAACGGACTCTGTCTTCCCACTCGGGGACGCTTTTCTTGGCCTTGGCCTGCTTCTTGACAGTCGGTGGGCTATGCATTCGGCGAAGGTGTTGAGTATACAGGTCCTTGCGGTTGAAGATGGCGCCATTGGGAAGTCCACCATAGGAGCAAGGACCTTGCGACCCAGTATTGTTGGCGTTTCGGTGACGGGATGTTCCAGTCGGCTTGGTAGCGGAGGCGGATGTGTTGGAGAGCTTGGCGCAACCGTCCTGCTGGCATAGCCAATAGTTGAGGAGGAGGTGCTGAGAAGCTACATGTCTCTTCCATTCATTCTTGCTCGCGAACGTCGATTCGCACTGGGCAAATTGGAAAACACAGACAAAAGGCCGTGTGTGTTGCTGCTTGATATGTCTCTGAAGGCTAGCTTGGTCTTTGAAGGAGGCCTCACGACATTCCGTGCAAGAAAAAGCCCCTCTAGTAACGGCAGCTACTTTACTCATTGGCCTGTGAGACGCAGGCAAGGTCGACTCGCGCTTCACTCTCTTACTGGGGGAGTTGGGCTGAGAAGCATTGCTTCTCTTGCGTTGTGCAGCACCACGGTTGGTGTTGGAGGTCGTGCGCTTGTGCGGCCGACGCGCATTGGGCTTGTAGTCCTCGTCATCGTCGTCGCCGGCATTTGGTTGTTCACTATCGTGTTCAGAGGCGTAGTCCTCATTATCTGGCGGAGAAGGATAGTGCTCCGAGGCAAACTTCTCCTGCTTGATCGGGTGCGGTACATCGGCTGGGCTTGTCGTCCCTGTTGATGACGATGATGGTGATAGCTGTTGGTTTTGAGGATCCATTCCGCACGTGCTGCAGTCGCTTGACATGCTTGATGCCCGGGTAGAGAATTTAATGTCTTCATCGTTAAATGTTTGTTGATGTTCTTGGTAACTGGCGGTCATCTCGAACTTGTTGAAACTTAGGTCTGATAGGTAGACAAACTGTCCTCCATGATGTGACCACTGGTCGTAAGGTGCCGGTGGTGACAACATTCCATCTGAAGGCGTCGCTGGATTGTCCAATCCATGGTCGCTGTCGCCGAACGGGAGACTGTCACTACTACAGATAGAGGACTGCTGATCGTAAGGGGTGGTGCGTCCTGGGATGAAAGCGGCTGGCGGTACTGGTGCAGTTCCTTCCCACCTTCCGTTGCCGTGGTTCGCATATGCTGAGCTCTCGCTGTCAAGTAGATTGTTGTACCTTTGAGGGTAACTCCAAGGTGCTGTATCGTCTTGCACAGCGTGGTCCTTGAGCATTGGGTCGATATATCCTTGGTCCATGTTACCGAACCAGGTCGGTGCTGGATCTAGAAACGGAATCTGATACTCCATGATGAAGGATTTGGGGTGTTAGACTTTGTCCCCCAATGTGAGGATAGTGGTGAAGATGGAATTTCGGATCAAGTCATATGTTGTCCATGCGACTCCAAGTTGGTAAGATGTGTAAGTGACAGACAACAAAGTGGTGGCTGTACTTGATCAAAATTGACTGATAGTTGCAGGTATGGGACGGACAAAACAGAGACCCCAAAAAGATCAACGAAGGAGGACAAGAAATAAATTGTCTTCTTTGATTCTGCATACAGTAGTGGGGGCTGAAGGAGTTAAGTATGGAGATCAGACCAACGTATGAATCAATGATCCACTGAAGATGTTGAATGATCCTCCAGACTGGAATACAAGGACTGGGATTGTATAGATCGATGATGGGGGCGAAGTCGCAAGCTTGGAGCACTTTGCATTGTACGCATTGTGCCTCGCGAGAGACTCGATACTTAACCACCTCCCAGATGGCTTCAGTCTCTTTACTAACACAGAGGTCCCACAGCAGAGCCGCAAGAAGTACCCAAGTACCTCAAATAGTACGTACCTTTAGAAGAGTCGTCCGGGATGATGGGGGACTTTCGTACTAGGTTGCATACTTGGACCACAAGGACCAGGGAGGTGTGTGGGACGGGATGTAATTGGCACACGTCTCGTCCTTTGTTCTTTTCTGGCGTCCATAGGCGTCTCCAAGCGCCCTGGCGAGTTCAGGGCCCTTGGGGCCCCCCCTTGACGCCTTTTTGAAGCTCGCCTGAGGCAGACTCTCAAAACGGGATTGGGCAGAATACTAGGCATGTACCTCTGCCATCATAAAAAGACAATAAGAGGTTGCATAAGTGTAGGAACCTTTGCGGGTTGAACGCTCACTGTGTAAATACTGTAGTAGTTCGCGCACCAGTGTCGGACTTGCTCGATTTTTGCCAGGTTACACACGGGTCCATGACAACTCGGGCCATGTGTGTAATGTGTAGGACCAAAAGGTGGCTCGACCCGTGTCGGACAATAACGACCACAGCCCGCGGCGCAGGTACTGGGAGATAACATAAATGTGAACTCAGCCCTTCATCCGGCCGAAATCTTGTTTGTTGAAAATGAAGCTGTCACAGCAATAATAGCGTGGAAAAAGCCTCGACGAGATGCTTGGCTGCTGCATCTCGGGAAGGTGAAGTGGAGGGTGGCTGATGTAAAAGACGGACGAGGCATACCTTCAGGGAGCGTACGAATTGCAGTGAACAGGTACCACTCACCGATTGCGTGCGGAAATGCCTTTCTCATCAAAAATTGGACTCGTTTGCCCACGCGAGCTTTTGAGACCGGTTTGTGCCTCGCCGCTCGCGGGGGAGGCTTTCTGGCTCTCTCTCCCATCTTCTGGTTCCGTGCAAGTCAATCCCATCGCCAATCATTGGAAAGAAGTGACAGCAGCCCGGGAGGCCAGAAACCCGTGCCGATCTGCCGGAGCTGCAGTCTATGATCATCGCCATGTGAGAAGAATTAGGTGAGGAACCGCTCATCTCAGCAGTCAAGTAACAAACCGTAAAGATCCCGACCAATTGCAATGGCTCCCAACCAAGTGGTTTGCAAGACATGGGGGGTGGGATTATGTTTCCGGGAAGACTATGGCACCATAGCGTGCGAGCTATAGTCCCTGGGATCAGCTCTCGGGTGTTGAGAATTAGGACATTGGGCATGATGTTTTGGCATGGCCATTGTAACCCCCTGTTCATTGCCCTGTCTGATTGATAGTGGATGGATATGTAGGTAGACTGACAGGCAGTATGTATACTGGATGATGATAAAGTATAATGGGATTCTTCTGGGCCGATTATACATGGATCAGCAGCGACAGCCTACGGGGCGGGCAAGGCGGGCGGGAACTATGCTCCTCATCATGTTTGTAAGAGATGACGAGGTCCGCGTGGCCGACGCCCTGTGGGGTTGAAAGGCGGGTTGGATAGGTTGGTAGCGGCAGTAACCATCTCCAATCCGGAAAGGCCGCAGCGGAGGATCCCATCATATGGTTGAACATGCAGGGGACTTTCGGCGTTTATTTCCTTTGCTTTCCTTCACTGCAATCTTTTCACTGCAATTTTACTCTGTAAAGAGCGCATCTTTGAACTGCAATCTGATGTGTCGGGGGTCGGGCAGGGTTAACGTTGGCGTACTTTGGCGTCCTGTACCCTCAGGGAAGTTACAAATTGCAGTGAAAGATATTTTGTTGGATGAGGCTAATTCCGCCCCCACCCGCTGGCTTGGGGTTTGGCCCAGTCCGTAAACTGCTCCCCCGACCCGCGTGTGGGTAGGAGTTCCTAGAGGCGGCTGGCTCTTCTTTTGTTGGCGTCCTTTGGCGCAACTACCTAGCCTTTGGCGAGTTACAAATTGCAGTGAAAGACGTAAACTGCTTCCCCGACTCAAATGTACCAGCTAGAGAGGAGCAAGGAGTACCCAGAGGCAGCTAGCACCTTTTGTTTGGCGTACTTTGGCATACTGACCTAGGTTAGTTACACAAATCGCTGTCAAGGCAGGCATTGATGGTAACAAGACTTGGCGCGGGGTGTCCCATCACATTGGTGACAAGAGAAAAGGACTCACTGGAGCTAGGTCCTCAAAACATCACATCTCGTTCTGTCATTATCTCGTCTCTCAATCCGAATCCATACCTACTTGTGCCTTTCCCAGGCATGACCGACCTGGGTGACTCCATTTGAATCCACTGCAACAATTGTCAATCCCACTCATCTGCGTGCGATGCGTGAATAGTAAGGGAGCAGAAACAAAACCCACCAGAGACGCATGGCATGGCAAGGCAGGCAAGCACGGTCCGCTGTCAATTCATGTCCACGTTTGCAGATACCCAAGACTTTTTCTTTGCAACGACATAAACTTGAGGATCATTGATGTCTCGCTTCCACGCCGGCAACCACACAGCAAGCATCGTTTCGAAGACGTCCCCGTTTGTGGAAAGGAGGTCCCCGGGTTCGATGATCACTACCATTTTGTGACCCCCAATTAATATGTTTTCTGTAATGCAGATTCCGTGGTTGGGGTCACCTGATGCATCGGAGTCTCCGTTGGAGGCTGTGAGTTACCCTCAAAGGCCTTGCTAATGGCTAATGTATGTAGTTTCCAGGTTTCTCGAGGCCCTTTCTTAGGGCCTAGTGCACCACTAGTGTTCTCCCTAGCAGGCATTTGGCAGGGCAGCTACTGCCTGTGAGTACCTACCTAGCTAGGGTTTCCCGGTGCCATCACTTGTGTATACTATGTAGGTGAGGTAGGTGCGCTATAACAAAGACTGGATGTCCCCACTTGCAGTTATTCTAGATTGCTGCTAGCGAATATCATATCCCCTCCACTAACCTACCGGCCATCAAGTTATCTGGGCAAATATAGTCGGTCAGTATAAACTGCATATGCACAGTATCCAATCCGTACAGTGCGTGCATATCTTTGGTTGTTCTTGTGTGCCCGACTGGCTGACCGGGCGAACGAACATTGGTCTCTACCCGCGAGCTATCCAGGCAATCCAAACGCCAAGGCGAGGCAACCTTCGGTCCCAGGATCAGGTCTGCTGAGGGCCTAAAAAGACCTCTCATACAGCATGTACATACAGGCTCACCATAAAAGAGCCTCGAAATGATCAATTGCCATCGTCATTGGCTCAGCTTTGCAGTCTCGACCTTCCTATTTCCCTTTCCAATTTGCACCATTGCGTCAACAAGGAACTGCCCTCATTTGAGGTTTGAGCCTCAATAAAACTCCCCAGGCCTCAAGGTACGTAGCTCTGAGCATCTTATCGCTCAACTGGCCCGCTCTCTCCCATTGACCCCGTCTGCCTTTCAATTTTTGCTTCTCGCCGGCCCACCTCTCTTGATCCTTCGGGTCCTCTTCATAACTACTCCCGAGACTGGTACTATGTAGTTAGGAACCCCCCTTGCACCTTTTTGCCTTCTTCCCTTCTTCCCCCCGTCATCGCCCGGGATGCACCAAGTACCTATGATTTCGGCCCCCAAGAGCGCCAAAAATGCACTTTCAAAGCCCATGTTCCAGTCTCCAGAAATTCCCAGAAAAGGAAAACGAGACAGCGCTTCAAGGAGTGCGAGCATCGTATCATCCTCTTCTTGAAATTGAGGAGAAAGAACGGGGGTGAAAAGCGCGAGAAAGCGCGAAAAAAACTAGGTATCGTTGCAAGTAATGGAGCCAGCATAGGCCTGGTTGAAGTTTCCTTTCTCTTTCGGTAACATAAAAGTTCCTATATCCATACAAGCATCCATGTCCATACAAACTTCCCAAAGAACCCTAGTCATCTAGCCCGTATCGGGTGTCTTGCCCTCCACAATGACTACACACATGCATATATTTATGACCTGGGTTGGTTTTTTTCTTTCTCTCTGCCCAGGCCCAGGGGGAGGGGTGTAACACGTTGGTAGTGTAGATCTAGGCCTCTTTCTGGGGAGACCGCCAAAAGAACCACCGTGCAGCTTTGGTATCTTGCAGGAAGGATTCCCAAAGTGCTCTGTTGCGCAACCACCAGCATTTCCCCCCCTACACACCCGAGCCGAAAACGGTGTCGGTGGAGCTGGCAAAAATACTGCAGAAAGAGCATAAGGGGAAAAGATTGGAAACATTCATTATTGGGTAGGAGAAACTCGGCCGGGGCGTGTCGGGAAGAGGGGGGTGGGTGAGTATTGGTGATCTTTTCCCGGCCAGTCGGGGTTCTGGGAGATCCTGGGATAATTACAGATTGGAGACCTAGGTTAGGTATGGGAAGAAAAAAAAAATCTGACATGTCTGTTGTATCGCCATTATTCAACTTTTTGACACCGCCCCCCCTTTCCTACGCGGCACCTACTCGCTGGCTAAGCTGGCCAGCGAGCCCGCCGCTCCCCATGATGGGCAGCAAGCACACACAGTAGAGGTCGGAGGGAGAACAAGAAGAAGAGCACTGCGCCCCAGCCGCCATTAAAGACGCCCTACCCAATCCCAGTGCGTGCCCGGCCGACCGGCCGACCGACCACACATACCGTCTCGCAGCATTTTAACCCCCCTCATAACCCTTTGAGAGCTTTCTCCTGTGTAGCAACACACCATTTGCCGAGAAGCCCCTTCGTTTAGAAAAGAGTACTGAGGCTCTTTGCCAGATAGGGAAGGACAGCCGCAGTCTGTCATCAGCTCAGCCCTCAAATAGTAACACACCAGTGCCGTAATTTTTCTTGCTTTGGCCAAACAAGGGGAGGAAAAAGAAGAACAAGAGCTGGCCATCGACAACACCCCAGCAGCCGCGCCCAAAGAATACGTAGGTACAGAAAACTGCATACATGCATCATCATCATCTTTCCTGTGCAGTCTTGATTAGTGAGCTAATATGGTCTCACCTACCACGACCATAAGGGAGTTGGGGAGCGAGTGGGCTTGTTTCTCCACTTTCACTTTATACTACCATCGGTCCCTGGAATTGCACCAAGATATTTATGGACTATCCGCAGACCATTAGCTCCCCTTAGGAATAGCTTTTTATGGATCTTGGTATATCCCGAACCTTGTTTAGTCCATGGGCGGAACTCCCAAAAGCGATGATTGCGATTCAAGCTATTGCTGTTAGTAGAATAGTGGCGGGGAACTATGTAACTCCAAGCTTTTGAGAGGACAAAGCTGGACCTCCAAGTAGGCGACAGAGACGTGATGCTTTACTGGCGGTGTGGGCAGAAATGCACAGAACGATCGCTGGTTCCGCAACATAAGGAAATGCTTGTACATGAATCCGTAAATCCGCATGTGAAGATGATCTTAACCCATCTCAATCACAGCTCATGTAGAATAAATTGCTTACGACATCACTAGTTTGGGGAATATCATGTAAGCATTATGCCCAAATCTTATTGCCGAAGCGCCGATTGCGACCTGTACAACCCAGGAATAACAAGCCATTTGAACTGTTTACCACTCCGTTGGAGCCGCATAACGTGATGGTCAGATCACATTCAATATACGCAATCTTTGCACATAGGGTGCTGACACTCTATTTTAACACACTGCGGGCTCATTCTGCTGCGGACTTCGCCGCACTGGCACTGATTCTGGGGTTAGCTTCAACTTCACGTGGGATACTTGGGTATCAAGTGTAGGTTAATGCATGCTTACACATGTTGCTGTTGCTGTGGCCATTGGTCCATCATCTTTACCATTTATTCTGGATCTTTTCGGGTGGCGACCTTCACCAGTTCGGTCCGCCTTTCGCTTGCTGGCAGCGACGCGTCGCTTGTCGCTTAGCGGGGCCTCTACATTCAATGGCCTATCAGGCGCATGTGGTACCAATGGAACCTCAGCCTCGGCATTTGGCGATTCCGTTGAAGCATTGTCTGCGTCCAGCTGTGCCTCAGGGTCGAAACTTTTCCAGTCAATCATCTGCTTCTGGGCAAGATCATGGCGTCCGGCGATGTGATCATCGATATGATCATACCGTTTCGTCCAGGCCTCAGCGCCGCCTTTGCTGTCGTTTTTGATGATTTTCTCGCAAAAGCCGCACCAGAAGTTGGCTTCACAATTCCGGCCCACACGACATTCTTCAAGCTTCCTCTCAATGATTGCATTGCCAAGTTGGTGACTGTTCATTAGATGCTGTCGGAATGTCTCTCGGCGGTGGCTGACCTTGCCGCAGAGTTGTGGAATCTCGTGCGTCGCCTGGACATCACATTTCCAAACCTCTACCAGGAAGTGCTGGCTGTTCTCATGACGCTTCCAGTCATTCTTGCTGCCAAACCGTTTGGTGCAGCCTTCAAATGTACAACCATAAGGCTTGTCATGACGCTTCATGTGCTTTCTGAGGACCTGTTAGCACATGTCTCTTTGCCTTTACCCGTGATGTGGCACCTACTTTAGCTCACAACGCCGTAGAAAGCTCTTGTCGCACTTGAGACACTTGTTCTGTGCATCCTGACGTGGAGTCGTCTCAGGCGCTTTTTCACTGGCTGTTGGCGTCTGCTCCTTCTTGTAGCCAGTCCCTTCCAGAAGACCACTGCTTTGTAGTGCTTCTAGTACCTCTTTGATTTTATTTTGTTCTCTCAAGTTGCTCAGCTTGAATACAAGGGAAGATACATCTTCCGACAGCGGTACACCAATGTCTGAAGAGTCTGGAGATCCCTTCACCTCGTCTGTCAAGGTAGGAGTTGCTGCGCCCTCGGCATCCGACTCGGTCGAATCTGGAATAGATCCATACAGAGTATGCTCGGGTATTGGGGCATCTTCATCTGCACCCACCAATACCATTGAAACAGAAGAGGTGTGCTGGTTCAGGTCCGCCGGTGTGATGTATTGTTGCTCGCTGCGGTCATCACTCGGGGCATATCCAGAACTATCTGTACTAAGGGTTGTTGGTGAGGCCGCAGACTCTAGCCGTCCATCCGTAGTGTGCATATCAACGTTCTCATCATCATGAGACTCGATATTAATCAATTGCTCGTCGTCCCCTGTATCCTGACCTAGGTGGCTGTTGGGTGTCTGATGCATAGGCATCAATCCTTTCGGTACATCAAGGCTTGCTGTAGTGTTGCCCGAATGGTTCCAATATGGGATCTGATTAGGTAACCCCTGACCCTCGTGAACATTAAAGTCCGCCACGGAGGGTTGCATCCCAGCAATGTCAGGCAAAACGTCTTGAGGAGCGATGGTACTTGGTATGGTCAGCGCTGTGATAAATGCATGAGGCTCGAAAGGTGAAACTCACCGAAAGACGAATTTTTCCAACTCCTCGTCGGTGATTTCTTGTTGATGGACTCGCTTGATATGAGCACGGAAGTTGTCGGCGCGTGGCCAGATCTTTTCCTTATGCCTACAAGCCTGGAGTGTACAGCGATAGCGATTGCCGGCTGTTTGTTCTTGTGGATGCACACTCCTTATGTGGCGGTCCAGATCATTTGACGTGCTGAATCCTTCTGTCCGAGAACATCCCGATACCTGGCACATGTGCGGTTTGGTATGTCTCTGCCGATGCTTCCTGAGATCAATGTCAGCTCACAGATGTCGAAAGTATGAAATCTTCTACCACACGCACTTGAGCTCCGAGTTGGTCTTGAGGATTTTGTGACACGTCTCGCAGATCAACTCCCTCGCATTTGGCTGAGGGTGTCGTTGGAGAGATGGCGATGGCGACTGATTCGGGACCTGGCCCCAACACCGCAGATCCATATTCATGTGGAATTGACCTGCCAGGCTCTGAGTCTCATGATTTTCAAGTGGCTCATCGTAGCAAATCGAAGCAGTCGCAATGCTTTGTTTTGCTCCATGGCTTGCATAGCCAGAGTCTGATGCTATCGGGAGAGTATCACATTCCGATGGCGAGATGCCATCGCGGTAGCCGCCTGCGAATGTAAATCCATGGTCTGTAATGTTCATGCCATTCTGGTTTCCAGGAAGGGCGATGTCCTTGGGATGCCATGGGTCATCATTAGAGTTTGTGTACCATTGTTCCACGGCGTGGGGGCCTCCGGGTATGTGGCCGCCATAGGGGATTTGCATTGAAGGGTCGCGCACAAAAGGCGCGGACAACAAGTCTGGGTTCAGTTCCATTCCGATCAGATCATGATGCATCGAAGAAAACATGTCGACAGTCCCAGAAGCCGACTCAACGGTACGCCGGCGACCGTTGCTGGTCAAAATTTGCAATGGATTAGTCATGTTGGGATGAAGCAACGGGCCTGGCTCTACTGAGTGCACCCGTTGTCTGGCGGTTTAGGTGCGCACTCTGGGATTTGTGTTGACTCTTGCAGCAGCCTTGCTAGGCCATGCACCAAATCTTAGCGGGCGTGTTATCCCGAAAAGGCGATTCACATTTATCTCTCATTCAACGGCGTTTCGATCCTTGGGGCTCATCCGGGTTTGGAGCGAGAGATGGGGTGCTGAGCAAGTCAACTTGGTGATCTCATGAGACAATGGGGCAGTTTCCAATCATGAGATTTAGGCAGAAATCAAGGACAGACAGATCAGCTGTCTTGGTTGTCTTTGGTGGCTCGAGTTTTACTGGGCTTCCATGGTGATTGGAGGAAGGCGGTGCGCTACTGGGGAACGAGGGGCAGGGTAGGTGCAGTACGTACGGAGTAGACAGAGACTCGAGCGCCAACAAAAATGATTGTCTGCTTCTGCCTGCGCAGTATGTCCAAGGATCAAAGGATATAATTACTGATGATATGCGAAGGCGCAGAAAATTGCGTTATCGTTGTCGCCGACGAGGAATTGGAAGCGAACCGATGCGAGGGTTGGCAGCGAGTTTGTTGGGATGAAAGGAGAACCAGCCCGGTGCAGGTGTTTCCTGGTGTTGGGAGTATGTAGCACTGTAGGACTGTCGTATCGCAGATACCACGCAATGCGATGCTGACAGCTCAAAGTTTGCTGGATTGAGGGGTGGTAAAGGATAATTTTTTTTTTCTCCCCCTTCACCCTGCTGACACAGCAATGTGGACGTCGGTCAATGGACTTGAGCCGCAGCCTCAAGTCAATCACATCAGTTGCATCACAACAGATTACGTAGACAAATGGTGCTTCCAATGTCTCAATATGAAAACAGACAGTCTCCAAAAACCAACGGCACGATGGTGGCAGTGACGGCAAAAACCGGCTGTTGAGGCTCTTTTCAGAAACGGTTGGATGCGACACCAATACTCGTCATGACAGCAAGATTCAAGTGTGAGGTGGGTAGCTGGATGCGGTGAGTGCCTATCTGCTGTATGCAAGTATGGCACTACGCATGGAGTCACAAGGCAACTGTGACAAACGAAGAAAGTGAGGCGACCACATTTGTGCTTTGCCCAGTCCAGTCCAGTCATGTTTCTGTCCAGTAACGACCCGAGACAGTGCATATACATTTCCACAGCAGGCATTGCATATCTCTGTCCCTCTCCCTCTCTTTTTCCCCTCTCTCTCTCTCTCTCTCTCTCCTCCTCC
>NW_006917094.1:1020390-1106503 GCF_000516985.1 Pestalotiopsis fici W106-1 | reverse complement strand
ATTGTCATATCTCTGTCCTCCTCCCTCCTCTTTTCCCTTCCTCTCTCTCTCTCTCTCTCACCCCTGTCATTTGTTTCGGTGGCAGTGGTGGTGTGTAATAATTCGCTGGCAATGGTTACATGCATCTGACTGCCTCGTGGTGGCGCAATCGCCCGAGAGCTGCACTGCCGTAGCCTATAAGAAGCCCGTAAAGCCCGGGAATTGCGTTTGAGGCCCTTTTGGGGCCCCAGTTGGACGACGCAGCGGATTGTCCAGCAGTGCCTCAATTATGCGGGGACGAGAGGGCATTTATTACCTGCACTTGCAGTACACAGTACAGGTAGGTGGTAATATCGATTGCATCGTCACTCCGACGACTCAAATAGGCTTGAATTTGTTTGGTGGCCAGTTGAGAGTGGTATCGTAATGTAGGGAATGATGCACTTTAGCGCGCTTCACCATGAGATAAATCCCTTCAGTGTAGCAATTAATACTGACCAGACCAGGCACATAAACGAGCACGTCTATAGTGAGAGCAATCGCCGTCGTCGTCAGCCGACCACGGGCTCCTGTAGTACCCTCCGAGATTTGGAATGAAATTAATTGAGGCAAATGCGCCTACCCTTTTATCGTGTTTGCAATCTCAACGAGATGGCGACTCGCCTTTGAATTGCCAAACAGACCAATAAATGCATTCGGACGCTTGCAGACTCCCTAATAGACAGGTAGAGCACCTCAAGCCGGTGACTTGTCCCAGCCCTGCTGAAGGACGACTCTTCCGCCCTCAGCAGGTCCAATAGTCTTGCGTGTGCCGTTATCTGGACAAGGAGAATCGTTCTCCGAGCACGTACTGGAATACTGGCCCCAGACCTTTGTCTTGATGATTCTTCTACTCTCGAGGAATGTTCGAGGCAAAATCTAAACACACTCGACGTCCTCCATTGCAGCCTCTGTTTAGATCATGACATTAATTTTCTTTCATGTGTACAAAATTCAATTGTCACCCTGTTGCTCCTGCAAGCTGTCACGTCTTCTTAGTGCTATAGTATATATCTATTCAAGGAGTCGTCCTCTAAGTAATGATCACAACTCGGCTCCAAGTGAAATCAAGGCCAATTGATCATCCCATGTGCTAGCGGTGCGTCAATCAAAGCTCAAGTTGCCAACACATGTATTTCCAATCATGACACGCGTTCATTGATAAATACTCATCTAGCACATCAAAGATAAGGGGCCGATGGAAAGTTTAGAATCAGAGGAGAAGTCCATACCAGACACGATGAGTGTGGCTTGAACATGACGGTAAGTTTTGGGGACATATTTCTATGCATATCAGTCCGTAAAAGAATCTCGGCACCAAACGCACTCAAGTTATTCCCGATGAAATGCGGTTCAAACGGCATAATATGCGGCAAGCAGTATTCCTAACACAACTGGCGGGCAGGCACTTGGGGAGCGTTGGTCTTCCAACCATGGCAGTCTTGTCGAGATTGCACCTACCGTATGATCCCATCAAGCCCTGTCGGATTTAAGGACAATTCGTGTCATTCTCATGACGTGGGAGATTCTTTTGTCTCATCAGTAGTGAAGAAATGGCATGGTGGCAGAAGCTTATCACAAGTCTTGGACGATTTCATAAAGGCTTCCTCTCGAAGTCAAGGTGCTCGCTATTTCTTCTATCAGAATTCACAGTGACGATGTTGCACCGACTCAATTTCGGTAAATTTGGCATGTGTCTTGTTCCATCCATGAGGTTTCTGAAACGCTGGGGGAAAAAGGTCAATTGCTGCTGAGTACTGGAGAGCATCCGATACTTTTGTGCAAATGGGAATTTTCACGTCAGGGCAGGCTCTCCATCTTCCAGTGTTGTTTTGATTGCTCTCTGGTAGAGCGTTTGTATTATGCTAGAAACCTTTGCCAAGCTTGTGAAAGTGTTTGTCCTAACCTCGAAGTTCCGTCTTCATTGGGCGTAATAAGACTTGAACCATGGCAGGTGCCAGTACTAGCCCATCTGTCCATCATGATGCGAGCAAGGGCGCTCGGTCATGATTTTCCCTAATTGTACTTTCGTGTGGTTTGTCCAGCTACCATCAAGTGGCACAAGTATCGGTGAAAGTACTCTGCATTAATTTGTTTGAGCATTCTTCAAACATTTCTTCATGCATTTCATATCCTTTATTTCATTCTCTACTACGTTCTCGCTTCATATAGAGACTTGTGTCTAACGTGCTACCCAAACTGAGAATCGAAGAAGAAGAAGACTTCTGCGCTGTACATCTCACGAACAAAACATCAACCGCATAACCATGTCAATTTCAATGGCGGTCCCCTATCCCGTTCGCGTAAATGAGCATGGATTTCGACAACTAATACTCTTACACCATCTCCCCAACAACTGACTGAAACTACCGATTGATACGCGTCGACACGAAGAATGTCCAACATCACCGGAGAAATATAAGTTATTCCATTCGATCGCTTGCAGATCTAGACATTCTCATTCGATAAGAAAAATGATCTATCACCTTTCTTCTTCTCCGACTCTGAGCACATTACAGCAAGTATACGATGTGCGAAAACGAGCAGCGGTCTCGACCCTGCATGGTTTTCTCCACCAAGAAAGTGCATTCTCCCGAAAGAAGAAGAAAAGCGCGTTATGGATTTCAGCACTGGGTGCTTTAAACAATATTCTACTCACTCCCACTTGGATATAATTACTTGTGGTCAGGATAACGACATGGCGCGAGTCAAGATCCTCCAAACACAACGCACTTTGGGTGGGTTTGATGCTCATCTGGTATTCCCTTCTCGAATAACATTTTGAAACTATCGTGGATTCGACCAACACGATATACATTGCAAGTATCAATAAACGGACGACAGTGCGGCAATCTAACAATCGAGACATGATATATAATATCATAACATGTAAGTAATCCAACTATTCACAGTCACAAACTGCAGAGAATGACTGATCTATAGATTAGCCGCAAGCCAGCCCTCGATCATCAAAATCCAAAGAGAACAACAAACGAGTATCCTTAGCAGCCGAATCATGTGCGACTTCGAAGAGTTCCTGTTTGAGTGTGGCCACGGCGTCGTCCGCTTCAAGTCCAACTGCCATTTCCGACGCAACGATCCAAACAAAGAGTGCTATTCCGTGAAGGTCCTCCGGAATAGCTGGAAGCAGGATGGTCAGGTCTGCGAAAGCTGCTTGCAGCAAGGTGTGCGCTTCGACCCGAGAACCAGGAAGCTATACCAAGAGACTCTGATACACGGATGAGATGAACAATATGCGGGCCCTGGGAAAATGTTTGCTTTTTTTTTCTTTTTTTGAAATATCACACGCATATGGATACGAGAGGCGGTGCCTTGAGATTTGCGTGAGCATCATGCGTATGTTCAGGCGTATTAAGTCCTGGTATTGATGAAATACCCTAGGAATGTATCAAGTTGGCGTGTTGTGCTCAAGAAGCAAGTTTTAGTATACCTCTTAAGATCTTTTGATGTCCGTTTCCCATGAAGTGACGACGGTATACATGTAGATACCCATGTAGCAAGGATACGGTATTGCCATTCGGAGCAGGACGATGCTCTATACACTTCTTGTGTAAAGATCCAGCGACTTTGTAATAACACCGTCCAAGAAAAAGGTGGCGTGTTCGTTATCATCATCCACGGGGTACTTACTTGGTGGAGTAGCTACCTAATTTATGCGAGCTGTTCAAGGACTGGGCGACAAGGTAAGACTGGTAATCACCGCGAACATAGAAAGGAGTTGGTTGTAATACATTCGGAAATTTTGTCAGCGTCGCACGGCGACTGTTGTTCTACAGGAAATTGGTTACAACCAAAGGTTTAGACATTTCGACCTGACTTAAACGACGACGAACATGGACAGCATACATCTGCTTGACGCAATATTCCCGCCCCGAGCCACACCGTGATAAAGCTTGGCAATTAAGAATGCATGACGTCTTCATGCAAAAGATTACGCACACATTACACATAATTGAATTTTCAGTTGGATAGTCACTGTGGCTGCCAGGTTTGGAGTTGGGATGTATAGTGCTTCGGGTTTTGTGGAGTAGGATCAGGAAGATTCCATTAATTGGTTAGAAATTGTAAATTGCATAGCGATGTACTCATCATCGAAGAGCTCGATGAGGTTATTGCCAGCAGCAATCTAATGTGGTGGCACGGAGTCAAATATTCCAAGTCTCTGAACATTGATTGCATGCTAGTCGCATCCGATGGGCTTCGACATGTGGGTGGCAACATGAGGAAAGGCGCGGTACTATGCATTGAAGATAGATATACTGACATGTCAGGTAACATGGGCATATAACGGAAAAAATCACAAGGATGCTTGCACAAGCTGCAATCCTGGCAAGGAACAGTTAGAAAGATGAACTTGCTTCAGTTTATTTCACCTCGCACAGGGTATGTTTAATGTTTGGCCCAGCCCAAGAGGCAGTGCGGATGACAAGAAACGCTTTTGCCACAATGTCATGAACAATGATGATTCCTACAAGCTTATTCCATGTTGGTGGCTCCGGCAACGACCCCTACCACATTGTATCTTTTGGAAAAGAACGTGATCCAATCGTTGAGGACTCCCTTCTCCTTGTCGGGGAGGTCTTGCCACTCAGAAGAGACGTCCTCAGCCTTCGTAGAGGTCTTTCCAAGAGCCCTGGAGGCGTCCTTGCCAGCAAATACTTGGTGATTGTTAGCATCGCATCGATGCTAGGCGAAAAGTCGAATTGACTTGTGTGTACTCACCGTGGTATGAACCGCCTGGCTGATATGCCTTGTTGCCAGTTACATCGTAGACCTTGCCCTGAAATTGATTGTCAGTATAGTTTGGTGGAATTCGCATGACGTTTCATGGCCCAAGCAGCTTGCCGATTGCAGACTCTTCAGAGACATGGATAAACCTGGAATTGACATACCTTGATGGCAACATAGCAGTTTTGGCCTTCGGTTCCTGAGCGAAGTCGACGTCAGCTCTTGAACAAGCACGAGATGGCGTATTTATGCCCCTCTTCATCGACCACACCTGGCCTGTAGTGACTCGTTGATGTAATTAGGCCGTCCTGCTTTTGAAATAAACTTACCATCAGCCTTTGCAAGATCCTCCACAGAGATGGGATCGTCCTTGGGAGGGTTGAGCTGAACCGGGACCTTGGGCTCAAATTTTCCAGACATTTTGCTAGTGTTTATGTAATTCTGCAAGGAGGTTGAAACGTTAATAATGCTCGACTCAGTCCGGGATAGACGGGGTAGTCGATGGCGTCAGGCTTGTGTAGAATAGCAGCGATATATGCCACGTAACAGCGTCGTGTAATATGACCTTACTTGGCAGTAAGGACAGTACTGATGCACTGGGATACGAGTACTAATACATGGACTTACTCTCTAGTATGATATCGATTCAAGAAGCGGTCGTCGTCTGTTCTTTATGTTGCCTTGTCGTTGGGCTTATTTGTGTGGTTGTTTGAGGTGTGCGGGCAACAATCGAGGTGAGGCATTCCAGTGGGGCAATTACTGCCGAGGCCGTGTTAGCGGATTCTTTCCGTGCCTGGCACCTGCTTCGTTTAATGCACACAGGGACAGAAAGGTACAGATCCAAACTCGATTGGCATGTAGGCTGATAACACTGGTGACAGTGAAACACAAGGAAGAAAACTACTGCATATGGCAGTCGGACAGGTATAAGATTTCGTGAATCTATAGTGTTAAGCCGAATGAATGTAATAACGAATTGTACGTCTCGGAATGCCAGTCGATCCCGCTCATGATTTGGCGCAACCTTGAGTGGTCCGTTATGCGGCACATGGAGATGTGGGTCCACGTTGAGCTCCAAGCTGTCGGGAGCTACGGTGCAAATAATTGCGGCGCGATTGTCGTCATTTCAGAACACCACATTTCATTCAATGTTCGTCTCTAGTTCAGTTCCTCTTCGCTCCTAACATTAAGGGAAGCCAGCGCCGAAATAGAGCCTCGCATGGCTTCGACCTGAATATGTCTTCGATACGCATCCACGCCGTGCGGCCCTTCAATGGGATCTCTACATCTCATTTTGCGCGCCCAGGCCTGTCACAGACACATTTTATCCGACAGCTCAACCCGACATCTACAGACGGCAGATGCCCTCAAACACTCGTGATTCTGCGATCACATCAAGTACGATGTCAGTCGACAGGCGGCAAGAAGTTCGCCGAGGGTCAGCCGCCGACCTCATCTTCAACGCTACTACTTCGCGCCCTGCGACAGAGTCTTAGCCTGCGACCCTTGGTTGGCGCATTCCGCGGACAGAGCCTACAACGACTATACAGACAAAGCCCTGAGGAGCTCGTGATTGCTCTGGCACTGTAAGTTTGAATTGTTCGGTATTTATCATCCACCATTGAGTCATTGCTAATTATTGGGTTATCCGTAGTTTGGCAGGCACTGCCGTCATCATAGTCTATGTCATTTATACCTACTTCAACTATTTTCAGTCCGAACAATTCACCAAATTCCCTCCCGATGTGGCGAAATCGATGCGGCGCGCGCTATATTACAGCAACTATAGTCCTGATCCAAAACTTGCCTTGAAGTATTACAAGATGGCACTTGAGCAGTGCGAGTCCAACGGCCTCGACCCCTTCTCCGACGGCGTCATGGGAATCAAGATCCAGCTAGCTGCGTGGCTAGAGAAAGTTGGTAGCTACAAGGGTGCCATTGAGGTTCTCGAGGCCCTTCTTCGCGACTGTAACAGGTGGGTTGCAAAGATGGAGCAGTCAACTCGTGATGGCCTGATCGACAAGGACGGGAACCTGATTGGATTCACCAAAGCACCGGCTGAGAAGGAGGACAACAAACCTGAAGAGGAGGAGGAGGTGCCGGAAAACCTTTGGGGCAAGCGCACCAGAGTTCTCGGCAAAACCGTTGGCATCAGTGTAAAGCTTGGAGAGCTTTATGCAGATGAACATGTTCTCCAAAGCGAAGCAGCCGGAGAGCGTCTCGTTTGGGCTGTTGAAACTGTCTTGAAGGAGCTGCAACGACGACAGATCCAAGGAGTTAAAGAGGGCGAAGGAGAATGGATGTCCCCCGAACAGATTGGCGGCGCTCTAGAAGGTAACTTCTCTCTATCCTGCGCGGGATTGCCACCAGACACACTAACAGATACCACAGCATTGGCCAATCATTACGAGTCAAAAGACAAGCACTATCTAGCTGCTCCTCTGTATCTACAGGCACTCACAATGTCCCCCCCTAAGAGTTGCCACACTGCTGTTCTGAGTACGTTAGCGATACCCGGAGATTGCGTCTGGAAACTTCTTGGCTAACTGAAAATAGTGAACAACCTGGCAATATCACTGGCACAACAGCCTCTCACCCCCGCTGATGGGACTGCGCTCCCAGCAGCCACGGGATCCAAGGACCAACCTCGCCCTACGCGCGCAACCCTGCTTGCCAGCGCAAAGTCATGGGCCCTGCAGGCACATGCAACTGGATCAAAGGTGACTGGCGAGGATAGAACGGAAGAATGCGACCAGGCCTGCGCTGTCGCACTATGCAATCTAGGAGAGATCGCCGCAATGACTGGTGATATGGAGGAAGCCAAGGCCAGATTCAAGCAAAGCCTTGGGCTCAGCAAACGCATAGGCTTCGAGGATGGTGTGACGCAAGCTGAAGACGGGTTGGCAGCAGCGTCAATGAAGCTGACGGCCAAGTCTCCGTAAAGCATCTAATTAAAGGTGGTAACTTCATTTCACGTTCCCAGTGCACCAGCAAGACTTGTAGCTCTGGAAATACAGCGGAAAGCCAGCCACATTCTCAGCTCAATCCTATACTAGCCATCTTCCATCCTTATCATGAGCATAGGTGATGATCTTGCGGCGGCCACCTGTCTCTGTACAATTACGACATCAGCACAGCCGATTCGATGTCAGCACAATGGCTAAGAATAGCTCACCAAACCTTCATGTGGTGTCGTCGCTTAGGATACGATATGAATGAATCTCCACTGTAAAGCATGGGATGCTTGAGAGAAGGGAAACCTGAGTGAAATTCCATAAAATGCCCCCACCTCTAGCATGATAATATTGCTCTGGTGTTAATTTCAGTACCCTCATGTACTACTTCTAGCAGGTTTCATGGAGCCAGCCCCCTTGGATGTAGTCTGATCTTTCCCCAGATGGAGAAAATTGGGCCGTGGTTTGTTTCCATGGGCATGTGTTTCAACGTCATTCGCAGAAATCTCACCGCTCCAGTTCGTGATACCTCAAGGAAGCCTCGAAGAGTATATACAAAGTGTCTCCGCCTTCGACTCCGAGTCAGACAAATATGACCCATGCACTTCCCTGTTTAGGCGTGTTGGGATACCGACGTGAAGAATGATTCTCCAGTCTTGGAATATTCATTGAGGATTCTCTGGACTGTTCCCACCGACTGATGCCCACGGCTTCAAACTACCTTGCTCCTTCTTTCCCTTGCAAAGCGGATATCATGCGGAGGTGGGTTTGGCGATATCCTTCCCAACCTCGGCAAGGACTACATCATCTCAGGTAGTTTCCAACCTCGCAAAATACCTCATAATCACATCAGGAAGTCGGTAGCACTCTCACAGAGTTTATCTAGTCACTGTCAATGATTGGCGACTTTGAATCCCTCGCGCATCTCTTGTAGTTGCCCAGTTGGGTCATGGTTCTTGAATGTCCCAGCAACTCGGTAGGTTCGCGCTGGAGAGTTAGGGTCGAATTGAAGCTTGAATAGAGACAATTTGAGTCTGCTCATGGTAGCCAAATGGCTGAACAACAAGCTACTTTGATTACATCACGTCGGGCAGTTCTTCCGAAAAGGCCCTCGAGGGATGAAACCATCAAGGGGTGCGCGATAATATGGCTAGCTGCCCCGGACGGTAACAATCTCGAATGGTCGAAAAGTACCGCAATGTGGCCCAAGCCAAAGCTTGTTTGTATAGACTCAATATCAGAGATGCCACCTGTATCATGTCTACTGGTATCTCCAAGTATCTGCAGTATAGAAAAGTCCCACCAGGAAAGGAAAAAAGGCATATGTAAGCCAGTGGGGAGGCCCAAGCCCAGAGCCAATAGAAGAGCTTGCTGGCGGGGAAGGACGGAGATATAGCCGCTGCCCGCTTCTCTAGGGTGACGAGTCTACCAGATTGGCTCGCTACCACAGATCTCTCAACTCACCGCCAGGGCCTCTCTTGTGCATCTTTCTCGTAATCTCATTCGTATACTTTCAATATATCCTACCCTGAGCAGGGAATATGCGCAATCTTGCGTGCCTGAGGATTGAAATCCTATTTCGCACGCCACAGAATTCCCTCCTCCCCTCATATCTTTGTTCGGAACTCGGTTGTCTAAGTTTTTCTTCTTCTTTGTTTTTCTTTATCGGCATCATGCGGGCACGTACATTCTTCACTCATGGGTAAGAAGACAGGGGAAATGCATACAACAGAAGCAGAACAACGGCGCAGAAAACAGAAATGTACATTCGTCTTGAAGGGATCTACAAGTTCAAAGACTACAAGGGTTGTACTCTGCAGTGACATCTTACCTCAGTTCTCGAAGCTCTCAAGAAGCCCATTATACCATGACTACATCACCTATGGGCCACACGGTGGGAGTGAGTCCCAAGCCCTTGGAAATGCTACCCGTCCCTCGGGTTTTCCACCAATCCACGGCTACAAAAGGACGCGGCCGCCCCTTCTCGGAAGCTCCGCGTAATTTCCACAGATAAGTCGTGTTCACTGCGCTCTGTCTCTGATTTGATCGCTTTTTATACCCATATGAAGGTCTGCCCTTGGGACACATGGCTCAGCCTTATACAGCCAGGAATAAGTATTGGTTCAGACAGGAGCATGTTGATTTGGACAAATTGAAACACTGACCTACACTATGCATTTGCACCGGACCAATATCTCTCCCGAACAGTATACATTGTGCACTAGGGATTGTATACCGAGTGCCATCATCGGGTGGGGAAAAAACAACAACTCGGTATGGTTCCACATGTGCATCTAGAGGTATCTGTCAGGTGTACAATTCTGTACCATGGAGATACTTCTTGCACGGGGATCTCGATGTTTTGAATGTATGGTTCTTGGGCAGATATTATTCGAAGAAACTAGAACTCAAGTTGCGCGATCGGGATAGGACCCAGGTTTTCCGAAAGAAGGCAATAACATGGGCGCTCATCTACTTCTTCTGTACCACCAATGATGGCAGCACGTCCAACGTCATACATGTTACTTGCGTCTCCTTTACAGGAAAAGACTCTACGAGAAAACAGTGGATAGCATATACTTTGAGCCAGTATAATCAACTTGGCTGTCTTATTCTTCCTACTCTCTACACGACATGCGACCCCAATAACAAGGGCGATTGGACTGTCTTGACATGAGGAGTTTGCGTATGCCACATGATCCGTGTCATTCGCTAGCAGTCAGGAGAGTCTTCCTGACTCATGATAACATCAAGTATTCTTGGTTGTCTACACCATATATACCTGCCCAACGCTGTTCCTGGAATTAAAGTATCATGTCAGACTTGGGGCCGGGATGTATAAACGTCCAGAATCCGAGTTCTATTCATCCTTGCAGCCCATTCGAATACAGGGTGAACATTCAAGAGGTTATGCGAATAGTATATTCAGGCTTCTGATAGAGAGCAACAATGTTCAGGCAATAAATTCTCCAGAACGACAACGTTCAGTGAGGCAGGCAGTAGATGCCAATTTGGGCTTGGTGTACGACCGCACGGCTCATGCATATATCTCAGATTGATCGTGCTGCGAAAAGCTTTCAGATGGGTCAAAGATGCTGTTGCGCCGGACCTGTACGTACACACTTTTGCAGACGTCGCAGAGGCAGTACGACTGATTCAAACAACCCAAGCCTTTGGCAGATTGTATGTTGTCGGTTGAGAAACGACCTCATAGATTCTGCATGTTCAGATCTGGATGTTCGACCCGAAAGAATGAAGCTCGCTGCCTGCAGGAATCTCAAGTGGCCATCGACGGATGATTTGTTCTCATGATCTCCATTTTCCTTATACTGCATGAATTGCTGACATATATCAACCACGGTGGCTAAAGTAACAACGACTGCTAAAAGAAGGGATCCAGAGATCTGGGTTTCCCCAACTACATGAAATAGTCAATCATGTACGCGCCCTCTGAGTGACAAAGATATCAGTCAGCACTAATTAGCTGTTTGATATAACCTTAAGCTATAGCTCCGTCACAAGAAGAAACGCCTGGTCGCGAGAATTTCGACGCAGCAAGTAAGGGTCTTGACGTCACCGAAATCAAGGGCTTCAATGTTGAACAGAGTGTGAGCCGCGTTTCCCAAGGGGTCACTTTTTAGTTCTAGGTTGTATCTTTGTCACGCAGTGGATTGTTTGATGGTGAAAAAAAGATTAGCGCGGCGTCACACACGTCACTGGAGCGCTATTTTGTTTCCCTACGAAGCTATCTTGGAAGACCGAGGGACACATGCATAAGCGTCTATTCGGCCTGGCCAATATACGTAGTTTCACTACAGCACACTAGAAATTGCAGTTCCTGTACTGCATCCGCCATAATCGAAATCAACGAGCCATCCCTTTCAAATATAGCAATGGACAAGATCCGAGGCGGATGAGTTCAAGGGACAACTAAGAAGGAATAAAAGAAAGAAACAACCTATCAAGGGTCTGATTATACATTAGACTGCTTGCCCTCAAATTCCAACTCGCGAGCGGAAAGTCTAGAGCTCTCTTCAACAATGTTAAAGCTCGGCACTCGACCGAAGATCCGCTTTCACCGCGATCATCTGGGCCTGATCTCCCACATCCATCCAAGCAACGGTGGAGGGGGTGTGGTCCAAAGCAGAGAACAAGGGTTCACTCACACTCTCTGTGTGTCTTCTTCCTATGCGGGAGCACCGCGCGCACACGATTTTGGCTGGGGCCGGTGGGTGTCCTTTGTCCTGTCAGACGCGAATAAACTTTTCCCGACGAAGCAAATAGAAGAGTCAAATCAGAGCGCCTGGAGCGTTGCCGGGGCCCCGCTATGGCCAGAATAGGTGACACTATGGCAGATGAATAATATTGATCAAATACCTTGGGATACTTTCTATACAGGCACATGTGTTTTATTTGACAGGCTGCAAAGAAAAGAGCTGCCCTAGGAAGGGGAGGGGTAGCTTGGGGGGGCATTAGGTATTTCTGGCAGGGGACTGGATGTCTCCTCCCCACCTCCAAAACCAGCCAGACCTTGTTGCTACTACCGGCTCGTGCCGTAGTAGGGTAAGAGGCAAGGGAAAGCTTCGTGCCAAAACAGCGCGGAAGGGGACAAAATATGTGTTAGTTTTATTTTAGCATTTTTGGAAAGCGTCGGGTCTGTCTCTAGTCCAGTGGCATGGCACTGCTATCCCTTTGGGTCCTGATTACATTATACGTACAATGTCAAACAAGTGGCAGCCTTAAAATCTCACACTCCATCTTACAGTATAACGGTTCGAAAGGCTGCATGGCAAGTGCCTGTAAGATCGGCGCGAGCGCGGGGGAGTTTCCCACGGCGATACCCTATAGCCTCGACCCATCATTGGAGGTCACGCACGAACTTTGAACCCTATTGGGTTGACTGGCGAAAATTCAAAAACAATCAAAGAGGCGGCGGTGGGTTGTATAATCAATTTGGAAAATGCTGCTGCTTGCTCATATGCACAACTAACTCTCTGGTAACTGCGCGCATAGATTACTAGGCCCCTCTGCAGTGGATTCGAGCTAGGTTACAGGTAACCATCTTCCGCAATCTAGTTATGCCGATCAATTTTTGGTCGTAGCGATCTGGCCCCCAGATCGTCTCTATATTTTATGATGTGCAATAAACACTCTTAGCAATTGTCAAAGAAACGCTGCATCCCAAGTGTACAGTTTAGTCACTGGCTATCCGACTAGCCTCGATATGCCTCAGCTAGGCGATGCATATTATTAGATGAGATAATCACCGTTGAAGCGGTATTCCGAAAGCAGATAGCCGTGATTTATACCACGGCATGTTCCAAACGACTCTCGTCTCACCGAGACAAAAGCCAATTCATTGCGAAATTTCATCATATTAGTTCAATTCTACAGCGTTTTATACAAATTCTGGATGTATAGGTGCTGAGAATCATGATGCTAGAAGGGGATAGTCCGCTAAGCGATATTGGCCAGGTAGCCACGTCGGGCTGCATGATGCTGTCAGAAAATAGCCAAGCATTCGTGAGTGCAATCTGTGATACAGCAGAAATGTGAAGGCCGAGGAAACAGGCGCATCCTATCCCCGTGATATAGAAGAAATTGAGACTAGCCTTATTGGACCTTGCCGAGATCCTCAGCACGCCTCGTACTTTTCATGTCTGGGCGCATCTCCGAGTTCCGACTATAGTATCATGATGATAACAAGTACTTGCTATACGCCTGTCTCTGCCCAGATCTGGCTCCGTACTACACCTTGGGCACCCAGTACCACCTTGATGACACCATATTTGCATACATCATGATTGACCGGTACCCGTATCCTTCAACAAGAGTTATTGAATTCACGTTTTGAGAAACTGCGCAATTGATCGGCGCAGACACGAGGTCGGTTGATGGTTGACTGCCTTTCCCAACGGGCGAGCCGCCATGCCGCGCCTTACCACCCGCGCACTTTTCACCTCTTTCTCACCTGGTACAGCATTTCGGCAGCAACGTTGGGAATGACAGTTACTGCCGGCCAATCGGCCCCGAGGAAGGCGAGGTGTTGTTACCCTGCATGAACGAGCCAAAATCCCCAATCCCCTGGGAAAAGGGCCAAGGGCGGCGAACCAGAACAGCCTGGTCCGTCCCCCGCGCGCGCCAAAACGCTCGCATACTCGTGCAAAGCTACCGAACGAGGGTCAAGCCGAGTGGGTAGGTAAGGTGGAGGCAAAAGGGGCCCACAAGGCAGAGAGAAAGAGAGAGAGAGAGAGAAGGTAATAAAGGTAAGCTACCACGGTACATGTCGATACTTTGGACAGACTTTGATGCAAGCTTAGAGGTTCGCTTGACGCCATGCTCCTTCGAGCCAAGAGCCCTACTGAAGCAGGGGTCTCGAGCAGCAGTGAGCATGCCGCATCGGGGCCGTTCACTTGGGATATCAGAAGGGCCCTGAATAGATATAACCTTGAGGTTGCCCCCTTGCATCGGACTGGGGACTTTGATTTCCTATCCGTACACATTCAATTATCGACAACCGCAGCCGTTGCAAAGTCACAGACAAGCCACGCTGCGTTTGTTCGCAGCTTCATATTACTCATGATCCGTAGTGGTCCCGCTCAATAACATTTGCCAAACATATTATCGCCTTGGTTGTATATATATAAAAAGAAAACAGTAGTCTCGCTATGGACAAATACGACTTCCCGTTACCGCCCAATTCATTTCCATGCTTGTACCAAGAGTCAGAGTCATCACAAGAGCCATCTACACCCACAAGTCCAATGGAGTCAACTGTACGAATAAATCCCACTGCTTGGATTATTCTTACAAGTTTTGCAGACTGACAGACCCTGACAGTATATATCATACCCGGGCATAGACCCTACCTTTGATCATGGCGACATTTCTGCAGAGTCTACGCCGTCAGAGTCTTCCCAGGGAACCACACAAAAGCCGAAGCGGAAACGAGAGAACAGATATAAAAATGCTCCCCCTTCAGTATTATCTGTGAGTACCACCGTGAAGACGAGCTATAGCCTCATTGCCCAGCCATCCTAACATGATCATTCCAGCGTCGGAGGGCCCAGAACCGCGCTTCACAAAGAGCATACCGGGAGCGAAAAGACCAGCGCATCAAGGACCTCGAGGACCTCCTTAATGAGGCACAACAGAGAAACGACGTGCTGAGCCAGGCCTATGCGGGCCTGCAGGCAGACTTTATGAAACTAAAGAGCGAGCAAGATCTCGCTGCCGCGGTCCAATACCAGCAGCTCGGCATCAGTTTCGATCCCACCATGACCGGACCACCCACCACAAGTCAGATAGACGGGTTCGAATCCGAGCTCTACCTGTGCGAAGCACCAACAATGTACAATATTTAAACGACCTAATGACTTACACCAAAGACCTGACAAGGCAGCTATTCGCCTGTTACAATACCAGCAAGTACGGCTGGAGAGGCCAGGATACGAAACTACACCAAGATGAAGTGTTTGAATGGGAGTTGGGCGTTTTGACTGGGCTTATACGCCCAAGGCGGCATAATTACAGCTGGAGATAGCTCATCATACAAGGCAGTGCGCCCATCTACTCAAATAATGGAACATCATACTGTCAAACAAACGCTCTTGTGTGTGATAACTCCAGTTCAAGCTAAAGTTGAACATTTCTCACGCGGAAAAATGTGAAAGAAATTGCGCCGTTCCTTGAAAAATCCAGAATTCTCAACAAACACATGCAAAGGACAAAAAGACAACCCAAGACTAACGGTGCAGCCCCATGGCCAAAGTGATGGGCCGCTACTGTATAGTCAAACCTAAGCTCACCTCGTCCTTGGGACTTGGGTCGTTGGTGAGGCACATCTGAACCTTGAGAAGATCCCCTTTTGTTTTCTGTCTCCCTCCTTTCTCCATGGCTGGTTGGTAATCGGTCCCGAATTTTCGCTTCTTCTTTGAGATTATGCACGACAGCACAAGATGGATCGGCCAAGCCGAGCGTTGCAAGGGGCTTGCATGCATGCATGCCTCTATTCACACAAACTCACATGGAGGCTGCTTTGAAATTTTTCCTATAATGACCCTTTGATGTTGGGGACTTGGTGCACACTGCTACACTGCGCCATAAACATGAATGGGATCGCCATTCTCATTGCTTGCAAATTCGGACCTATCAACGGTCTAGGCCTAGGCCTTGTGCCTCTCTAGCAAACAGCCAAGGAGGACTAAACATTCGCTGCGACTGACAAGTCGCCCATTCGACTTCACACAACTTCTTCCCTTGGCCCTATGACAACCTCCAATACCCGAGGGCGGAGCTCCCATCCAGTCACGTCTTGACTCTTTGGGGGGCGGGGAAAGGCGTATATCAAACCTTGTCCGTCCTCTTGGGGGAGGGGGGAAGGTGCTGGGACGAGCTACGTCTTGATTTGTTCCCTTACTCTATCTCGAGATCCCAACGAGAATATTGTGGCTTGCAGGCGGCGACCGTCTTCCGGAAAGCGTCCCCGCAATACGTCAACTCGCGACTAAACTTTCCGCGATCCTGCCTTGTCTAAACTCTAGCCATGCATGTCTGGACTGGTCCATTCTCTGCGCCCCTCGTTGCTCTGTGAAAGAGATTGGGACTTCGTGGGGGAATTTACCGACCAAGGTCCCATGGCCAAACGCCACGCCAGGACCAAAGAGCTTTGCAACTGGCTGATTTCTCTTTTTTGCCATTAAAAGACCCTACCTAGGGCTGATTGCTAAGACGATCTCGGCCGAGCCCTTCATATAGGTTCATGGCGCGATCTTTAGTAGGCAGACTGCACGAGCGGGAAAAGTTGAGGCGACGAGATACTGCTAGCATAGGCAAGATATTTACCACCGGCACTGCGTACGAGGTATAACGGATTAAACCGAAGCAACACGGGCAGCGATACTTGACATCATAGAACCAAAAGAGGAAAGGCATGACGATGCAGCGCATCACAGGTCGGTCTATCCGACAAGTCTGAGCCGCCAAAACTCACAATCAACACATGACATGGTCCTGGAGGGAAAGGATTAAGCAACACAGGAAGGAAATTATAGAAACTGCATTTATTGTGTGGCCAACTGTACCTGCTGCCTACTCACAAGATCGCATTTCGCTATCAACCCAAACTCGGCGTTTAGACACGCAAAAGCCGCAACGGCCCTCCATCGGATGAAGCTTGGAAAAGACCGTTTCAGACTAGATTTGCTCAAGGCTGAGTCAAAGAAACGTCGATCTCCGCCAGATTCCGCAAAAACCCATACCAGAAAGCCATCCTATTCATCGATGGCCTAAACAAGTCCAGCCTCTCAGGGCTGAACGCCTCCCGCCTTGCCGGTAGATGCAAGGCCCTAGTTACGGACTCCTTCCGCACATTAGATAATCACCAACTCACAACTCGGTCCAGTTGTGCTCATGCATGATACATTTTCGTGGCCTCATTCGTGTCATGTCTGGCCATCGGGCAAGACAGTCATGAGCTTACAAAGGCCCTTGGCTGCTGCCTTTTCTTAGTCGTGTACCATTACTCTGGGTTGGCAAGACCGCCGCGGGTTCCGCGAAGAGTCTCCGAGTTGATTCCCTCGATGATGTAGGTCGGGCGTCCGTCGATGTTGCGGAGAACAATGTCTCGTCCATCCCAGGTGTGACCCAAGCCAGCAAAGTAGTCGAGCTTTCTGGGGTGAGCCGATAGAAAACCGCGACAGAGCATGAAGAACCAGCCTCCGACAAAGAAGAACGGAAGGCCTAGCCAATTTTGGTCCTCGTGCATGTTGCTCAATCCCACCTGGAACAATGCATTCAGAACAAAGTTGAAGAAGACGATAGCCAGCTGCTCAATGACGGCCATGAGACAGAAGAGTGCGCAGATGTGCTCTCGCAGGACCATGTTTGCCATGCTTGCTCGGATGAGTCCGACAACAGGCAAGCCCGCAGCCGTGAGAGCGACACCAGCTGTGGCAACGCCAAAGGAAGATGCCACGCCAGTAAGCATCATGCCGACGGGAATCAAACCGATGAGCACTTTGGCTAGAAACAGGTCTCGTTTGAGTGGGTTCTGGGTGGGCCAGGATAGGAAATAAAGGGGCATGACTAGCATGAAACCAGAAGATATCTCCACAGCTTGAAGAAAGTCCAGCTTGGACAACACGGTGTCGTCCTTGCCATAACGTACTTGGATGTACTGGCCCAGAATTCCCATCGAAGCGGGAACCATGGGTCGAACAAGAACGCCGACCAGAACAATCTCAACCATGCCTTTGGTGAATTTGAGGTAGTTGCATGAGATGCGCCAAGAGTTCTTCAGCTGGTGACGCATGGACCTGGGTGCCTCGGTGGCGGCATAAGCATCTCGCGGAATTCCAGAAGGCGGCTCCATGGGATGGGCAAACTGCGGGGGGAAGCGCATCTTGGGCAGTAGGAAGACCAAGCACATTGCCAGGGCAATGAGGTGAGATCCAGTCCACAAGGGAGACTGAAGTCCTCCAGACTGCATCATGAGCCGAGCAATCATGGATCCCAGGGGTCGGGGTAGCAGGATGGAGCAGGACGCCAGCTGGAAGGCGATACCACTACAAATGGCGTTGTTAGTCGCAAAAGAATACATTGCGATAAAGGGTATTCGTGCTTACCGCCACTCGCGCTTCCAGACGTCGTACATGATGGAAAAAACCGTTGCCTCGACGATTCCAACACCGCCGCCAAAAGTCAAGACGATACTAGTAAGGATGTCGGGGACAGACTGTTTGGCGACGATGACACCCAAGTTGATCAGTGTCTGGACCAGAACGCCAGCAACACTAGCAAAGAGGACCTATTTCTTTGCATAGTTGTTGCTAAGCCAGGCAAGGAACAGTGCGGTGACAAGAACTGCGCGATAAGTCAGCAAAGCTTACATTTGATTGTGGCAACAAGTTGTTCTGAGAGGACGGCCAAACTCACCGGGAATGACAGAAGCCAAACCGCGGACAAGGTTGATGATGTTGACTGTACGTGCTATGGTTAACATGTATCCTTTCAGAAAGCAAAGGATCGAAAGACACGAACCATGGTACTGAACATCGGGAGACATGCAAAGAGCAGGCTGGGCATTCGAAGTGCCAGCGCCGAAACCATTGTCGCAGACAGTGTTGCGGATAGTGTTGGCCAGAGGAATGTTGCTCAGGACGAGGCCCAACTGGAAGAGGAAGCTGGCCAAAGAGAGCATGGCGATTGCCTTTACCATGTGCCAATCGAAAGCAACTCGGCGATTGCGGTAGGCAACGCGAGCGCGTCGCTCACTGTCGCCGAACATGGTGAGGATGCGTTCGGCGACGGCGACAACTTCATCATCTGCCGGCGGCGACGACATGGTGTTGGTTCTTGTGCGCGGTTCGTGATTGTGATTGTGATTGTGATTGATGTGATTTGGAGGGAGTGAAAGGTGAGAGTGAAGAAATGGGTGAGGGGAAAAGGAGGAAGAGGGGAACGTTTGTAGTAAGGCAGTTGCAAGAATTTTTCTAGAACGTGTCTGTTTACCTTGGTGGCCAACCGAAGAAAGAAATCGAGAGAAAAATCAGCCAGCTGCCTACAAACGGGAGGAGTGCGGCCTGATTAATGAAAACTTGTTGATAGTGCCTATGTACTGATTGTTCCTGCACATTCCGAGTGACATTCACAAGAGGGAACTGATTTCACGTCATTTATTTTTCATTCTTGATGTGCTAGAACAATGGCCTAGAGTCAATATGGTTGAATTCTCTATACTGCAGCTCCAGAATAGTGTCAGCCCTGGGCACGATCTACAGCACAATTGCCCCTTCTTTGCTAGTAGACGTCGATCGCCAAGGCACTTGGGAGCCGCATACTTGCCATTATAGGGAACAAATGAACACCCTCCCTCAATCTCGGATTGATGCAAATGAACATTGACGTTGGCCATTGTCATGTTGGATTGTCGCTTCCAATGACTGTCATCACCTGTAGTAGGCCAAAAACGAACTGCTTCAGTGGTTATTGTCACTGGCTCCTCTTTTATTATTCAACAACCCTTGACACTGACTGCCTCTGTGAGCACGACGACAACATGTCCCAAAAAGTGAATTATAGTAATTCCAATCACTCATGCGCCTGCCATGGCCGGCAAACTTATGTGTGGGCATGCCTTTTCTCTTCTCTTTCTACAAACTCGCACGCGCACAATTAGCATACGGTCCGAAAGAACCGGGGACAAACATCTTGAAGGAATCAGCATACATGACTCAATTTCCACAATCATCAAGATACCCATTTTTTGTGTCAACTTTGAGAGGCAACGAATGCCAAGCGAGCTAGGCCTCGACCGTTTTTATTTCCCCCCATCGTGGTTCGATGTCATGTTAAGCTTCTTTTTTAGCCCCCCATGCTACCAGGGTGGGTTTTTCGGCCAATGAATTCAGGGTTCCAGGTCGGTTGGTCGGCCGTGATGTCCGAATCGAGACGCATGGATACGACCTCACCCTATCCACGCGCCTGAGCGGCGCATATAGAATCACCAAGATAGGCGTGCCATGGCTAGGCTCCCGCCTTGAGCCCCTGTGACTATTCACACTTCCACAAATTAACGCTTTCCCAGTCTGGCCGTGGGTGCCCACACGTTTCTGCAGGGGAAGCAGTTCGCGCATGATCTGACAGTCTATACAACCAATGGGAGAGCGAGGACAAAGTTTCTCTCTGTCCATGTCGTATCTGGACATGACTCTATTCTACGCCTCTCGACTGCAGCGAATAGTCTCGATTGGCGGCTTACCGTACCTGCATAACAGACAGCCATGAGGTCGTCGTCGATGGAGTAGGCCGCCGAAAAGGTCTCTGCAGCAATGGAACAAAAGCAGGCACCAGTCCCCTCTCCTGATGAATCACACTCTTTTTCTTTCTACCCGACTTCGAAATCGTCAAGTTCCTCGAGTCAGAGTCCCCACGCGATTCCGACGTATTACACGTCATTCCACTCATTCTTTTACCTCTGTCCATCCATTCTTGGATAAACTATTGCCATAGCCATGGCTCGTTCGCTCATCAAGACTGTTGGCTTTGCTGCCGCCGCTTTTGCTGCTATCGCAGACGCCACCAAGTCATACACAGTCACTGACGTGTACAATGCTACTAATTTCTTCGACAAGTTTGGTCATTTTGTGGTACGTAAACAAGTTTTGTATTGATGCTCTTGGCTTATCTATCAACTGCTGACGATTATTCAGAGTGTCTTGGGCAAGACTCCTCTCGATGTCGACCCAACCTCGGGCTACGTCCAATATCTTGATCGCAGCGATGCCCTCAAGGCTGGTCTAATCTCCATCGACGACGATGAGGTGTATGTCGGCCCTGAAACAAGTCTAAATTATGATCCCTATGGTTACGGTCGGGAGAGTGTAAGGCTGGAGGGTTTGACTACGTACAACCACGGCCTCTTTATCGCCGACTTTACCCATCTGCCCACACCAACCTGCGGCGCCTGGCCTTCCTTTTGGATGTTTGGCGATCCATGGCCCACAAAGGGAGAGATTGACATTGTGGAGAATTGGAACAATCTCGAGTTCAACCGCAACACGGCTCACGTCAACAGCCCCGACGTCGTCGGCGAGTGTACAATCAAGTCTTCCGACATGACTGCATCGCTGATTGAAGCCCACAATTGCTACGACAAGACTCCTGGACAATACGACAACCAAGGTTGTTCCGCCGACTCGTATGGTTTACCTTTTGGTTTGAGTGAGGGAGGTGTGTATGCTCTGGAGTGGACGAGTGATCACCTCAAGATTTGGAGTTGGACTCGAGCGTTGACTCCCCTCGACGTCACGCTCGGCAAGCCACTACCTTTGACTTGGGGTGTTCCCAATTTCATGATTACAGACTGCAACATTGACAAGGCCTTCCAAGACATGAAGTTTGTTTTCAACATAGACTTTTGCGGTGTCGCCGGGGCTGATGGTATCTGGGACTCATGCAAGGCCTCCACTGGCTATGACACTTGTACCGGCTATGTTGCAGAGAATCCTGAAGCCTTCAAGGACTCGTATTTCAAGATTGCAGACATCAAGGTCTATCAGCAAGCAGATGATATCGTTACGACTTCGTCCACTTCGAGTTACACGACGACTGCTTCCTCGACTACTTCCTCGACTGCTTCTTCTTCCTCCACCGCAACTTCCTCTGCCGAGTCGTTGACCACGACAACTGCGGCTAGCAGCATTGCAACGACTTCTATTTCTATCTCCTCCTCATCTCTTTCGACAAGCTCAATCACCAGCTCAAGCAATAGCTCAAGTGCACTGGCCACTGATAGTGCTACCACTTCTGCATTTACTAGTCCTTCGACCCAAACCAGCACGGCTTCATCATACGGACCGTCTTCCGAACCAGTTACCAGTGCGACCCTTCCGATCTCGACTTCGTCGACAGTCTACTCCACTGACAGCGAGATCATCACGAGCTCTTATTCGGCAACTTTGCCCACCACAGTGCCATCATCGTCGGCGTATACTTCTTCCTCTGCAACCTTGTCTGTTTCCGAGTCTTCAAACTACACAATCACGAGCGCAACAAGTGCTACAGCCTCGAGCCTCCCTGCTACTACCCTCTCGCACAGTTCTTACAGCAACACCACTACCTGTACTGATGACCAAACGGCGACGTACTCGACTGCCAATGCGACCATCACCACAACCTCGGCTGGAAGCTCCACCTCGTCCACGGTGCTTACATATTCGGCCTCCGAAACAGCGTCCTCCAGCACGTACTCTAGCTCAGCCACTGATGCAGTTCCCACCTCTTACGAAGCATCGGCAACAGAGAGCTCAGCCGACGTCACGGAGCCAACCACGACATCCGCAACCGAGTTTACGACCTCTACAGTCTACACCACACGGGTGCAAACCGTTACCTCGTGTGCCCCTACCGTGACCAATTGCCCAGCACGCAGCAGCCCAGTCGTTGTGACCGAGACCATTCCACTCTACACCACGGTCTGTCCCGTCACGGCAACGGGTGCGAGCACCCACAAGTCTGAAGCATCTGGCACTTCCGTTCCCTACAGCGCAACGACTCCCGAAGTCGAGACAGGCGCCACTGTCTCAGCTACCAAGAGCACACCGACAAGTGCCAGCAGCAATGGAGGCCAGGGTGAAGGCGGCAGCGGAGGCGGTAGCTACCAAGTCGGCGGTAGCACCAGCACCAAAAATAGCATCGGATCCAAGACGACGACTCTCGAGGGCACCACCACCACAACCTCGACACTCCGGCTGTACACGACCGTCACGGTCAAGTCCTCGTCCGCTTCCGTCTCCAGCGTCACCGTTTCCACGGCCCTCTCCGACTTGGTTGTTGTCGTGACAGCCACGGCCACATTGGTGCCCGTGTCGTCTGGGCATAATGCCACGGTGTCGTTGTCTTATACCCCAGAGACTACCGCCAGTGGCTCTGCCGGTCATGGTGGTGGAACATCGGGATCTGGCGTCTCCGTGAATGGGGCTGGCAAGACTGGTATCACGACCCTAAGTCTGCTCGTCATGGTTGGTGTATTCATGTTTGCAATGTAATCTTTCATCTCTCAAGGGGATTAGATAATTCTAGAATAGGCTTGGTGTATCACATAATTTATAATCCATCGAGTCCGAGAAACTCGCAACAACTTCTTTCGTTTCAAAGCATCTCTCATGGCATGGGTTATTTCCCTCCGTTCCGTGCTCCCCCACTGTCCGCCCGATATTTCTCATGCAGTAGCAGGCATCGTCCACGAACCCCCCAAATCCTCTAGATAGACCAGACTATTCATTTCCATGTCCACCCGCGCCACCCACCAATTCCCATCCTCGCCGAGGACATAGCGCACAACATTAATCCCCCTGACACTCTTAGCAGCCTCCCCAAACGCCGCCGTCCACGTCCACACGACAGCATCGCAAGTAACCGCCACGACGTCGCTCACCACCATGGGCGTGCCTCCATGGCCCGCCTGCGCCGCCTTGAAGGCCTCGCGGCCCGCAAACGTCTCGCTGCCGGGGGGCCTACCCATCAGGCTGTTGATGCCGTCGCTGTAGTCGGCATAGTCGGGCAGGAGGAGCGCGTCGGCCTTGGCGGCCGTGTAGTTGCCCACCAGGTCGGCAAACTGGGCGGCGAGTCTCGCGCCGTCGGCGTCGTCGAGACATGTGTCGCTTCTCTTGTTGAAAATCGACAGATTCTGCGAGGCAGAAGGAAGAGAGGACGGAGCAGCGAGGGCGGCACCTGCGCAAGCTAGGAGAGCGGATAACGAGAAGATGGGCTGCATTTTTCGAGCGTTTTTATCTGAAACGATAAAATGATAATACTTCACTTTCAAACATGTATGCTAATACTAAAGTTGAGAACGGCGGGGAGGCCTCGGTTTTGTATGATGATCCTATCGTGAAGGATTTGACGGCACAAGAGTGAGGCTGACCTGCTGAGCCGCTCTGGACAGATCTTTGCTTCCTGCCAAAGCTCGACTGACTGTCAACTAATACAGATCAAGACACTGAGAATCTGGTCTTTTTCAGCTAAGAATGAAAAGTCCTCTCTGGCTGACAACATGGCCCTTTGGAAGTCGATGACCAGATTTGCCAGGTCCACTTTTGCCTGAGATCATGTTGCTGATTTGCTCTTGCCAACAATGATGACTGTAATGATAGACTTCCATAGTATCAATTTCTACAGCTACGAACCACAAGTAGCTAATATATATTTATTTCCAAGGCATTCCTCGTCCCAGCCATGAAGCTAGTATTGGATGATAGGTCATTACGATCTAGGTAGGCGCGATTGCCGAGAAAAGGGGTGAGAAATTTCAAGGGATGAATTACGCCCAGAGTTTATCAAAAGCAATCATTAAGCTACAGACAGTAGAGTAACTATGGCAATAGAAAGACTGCCCTATCAAGAGAACTATGGTTCCGAACAGGACTAAACGCAAAGAAAAGTCAAGCGTGCTAATAATGTCAGTCCATGATGCCCAACGCCAGGCATTCCATCACGATGAGGAAGTTCGCTTGCGCTTCTTGCTTTTCTGCTTTTTCTCCTTCTTATCCTTGTCCTCCTTCATCTTCTCCTCTGATGCTTTCTTCTCCACCAACTCTGTAAGGCCGTGTATCGTGTTTTGGTGCTGTTGTTGCATGAAGTCCCAATTTGCCCGGCGGCGCTTTCTCTTCTGGATATGCAGAGGTGATTCATCTGATACAGAGTCGATGAAGAGGCCAGGAACCATTGCTATTAGTTCCTTGGGACTCGGATGTTCTTGGATCCTCTGTAAAGCCTTGCGTGCAGATGAAGCTGTGAGGAGGGACCGGGAGATGTATAGTTTCGAGGGAGTTAGGAGTCTATCATAATACCACCTAAAGAGATCTTCATTGTCCGCAGATATGACAGACTCAATGGGCTCCCACGAGCACTCCCATGGTTGAAAACGAGATGTGTTCTGTACCTCTACTTCAATGGTAGATTCGCTCCGTCTCAAACCGAGAATGTCGAACGCACGCCATGTCAACATGCCCTCGGCATTATACTTGTTCTTGGTTCTCTGGATGACTCCACTGATATCGACAGCCTCCTTTTTGCATTTCTGCCGTGTGCGGCTCGAGACTGTGCCAGATGTGTTGTTGAAACGATCGAGTTCCATGCGATCTTCACCCGGGAAATCAATTCGACTATGCTGAAGTGCTTCCCGGAGTTGTTTCTCAGTGGGATTGATGCGAGTGCTATGTCCATCTCTCTCTGCTCTCTTCCAACGCTGTTTGAGGGATGCGACAGCAACCCTGGCCCGCGTAAGCAGTTCTGTCTGGTCAGCTGTCAGAATCTCCGTTGGGAGAGGACTTGTGTCGGTAAGATCGACCTCCGTTTGCAGCTTTTCGAAAGGGCCATGATGGTAGACCAATATTGGATCTATGTGTGATATTCTCCTCATGCTTGGGTCCAATTCATCAGATGCTGCAGCATTGATGAATGTCGTGAGGAGGAAGGTGCCTACCGACGGTAGGCCGTCCCAGTACTTACGCATACTAACACGTATTCGCAGATGACGGAGATCATGACAAAAGCTGAGTAGAGTAGACAAATGTTGAAAGACCTTCACATGGATCTTCAGGTGAAAAAGGTATCGGATTCCATGATCGCCGAGGTCAACATTTGGGAAGAATTCGATGATGCCAGCATCGAAGCCACGACAATAAAAATTTGACAACTTGATGTCTCGAATCAATGCACGTCGCGTAGGTGTGAGTGCCGCAAGAAATTGGAGTAAGACACACGGTTCATCGAACTCGAATTTGTTGACACGGTAGAACACTGGGTTGAAGTTGAGATCAAGGTAGATCTGCCGACTGACCCGTGTGAGGCGAGATACGAACATTTCACGCCTTGTGGCTATGGAACCCGGTTGATGGGCAAATTTATTCGATCGAGCCGCGATTTGCTGTACGTGAATTGGTTCAACCTCTGACAGAGCGTATTCGTAGATCTTGAGTCGAATTTCGATGGGCAAGAGCCGGAAGAAGGGCGCTTCTGCATTTTGTCTGGTTGTGGCGACATTTGGATGAGAGGGATCCTCTACATCCTGTAAGGGCGCCATGATTTCCACCCAACAAAGCGTCTGTGCCCAGTGTGAAGGCTTTTGTTTGTTTGAGCGAAACCGTAGTCAGGCGGTAGTTGGTTTGGTCCGGTGGGCGAATGAGCCAAAACGGGAATGAAAGTGCGGATGCTGATGCCGATGGCAAGTGCTGCTCTATGGTGTTATGATGGGATTTGTGTACACCGAGTGAAGAAGGTGACAATCTTTGACCATGCAGGTCTAATTGGGGCTGAGGGTGGATGCTGCCAAAAGACAGTCACAAGGAAAGAGGTACGGTGAGTTTCTGGGCGGCGAGTGACTACTCTTTGGCTTTTGCCTGAATGACTAGACGGCAAGCAGGGGGAAATAGTCGAGAAGACGGCGCTGAAGATGAAGTGATGGAATATTTCTTTGTCTGTGCACTTTGGAAAGACACACGCGTCCTGAAGAAGGAGAAGACACAGGTCAAACGCGTGGGATGATGTCGGAACTTGCTCACACGTTTGATATGCCAGGAATTATTCCTGCCACGGACGGCAGTGAATAATGTGCTTGAGCACTCCAGGCGGCGGCGGTCGTGGTGGCGGCAACAGTAAGAACAGGTCTGGCGGCCGTGAGTGAGGGAGAAGATTTGTTGGTGGGTTGAGTGAGAAGAAAGGCAGGAAGAAGTCGCCGTTTTGTAATTTCTTGTCACTTGTTGGACTTGCCTTTGCGGCGAGCGGCGAAGCTTGTGAATTTTCTGTTGAGTGGCCCGCCGCTCGTTTGCACTTTTGCACCTGCCTAGCCCAAGTAGTCTGCTCAGGCTTTCAATAAATTAGGTAGGCAGGCAGACAGCTGATTGTGTAGGTACCTAAATTGGTTGGCCACATGCGTCTGGTCGCCGAGATTCCTGGGATAATCATGGAGTAATCATTGGAGGCGCCGCGTTTGCACTGGGATGGACAGACAATCAACTTGCAGCCAAAGACAAAAGCCTCGTGGAAGCCTCAAGTCTTTTAATATTGCTCTACTCAGCCATTTACATAAGCCGCGGGAGGCGCACCCTTTCCATCAAGGTAGACAAGATTTATACATTTCCAGCATACCTAGTCTGCCCACTAATAATTGTAGCTGTTGCAACATGTCTAGATGACTAAGTTCTTTCCATCTCTTTATATCAATTATGTTGATCAGGTTCGATCCGTTGAAACCTCGGTAACTAATGGTAACAATGACTCTTGCCAATCCGAGGACCTGCCTTTCTCATTGCCTGGATACCTCCACTGCCTCAGTTATTGCCTTCCTCTCTGCCCGAAAGATACTGAGGCATCTCCTCCGGTCTGATATCGTTGGAGCCTGGATCTCATGTCCATCTATGAAAGAATCAAGATACACGAATATGTGTCATGCTTGTTCAAACAAATCAAGGTATTCATTGAGTTTCATCCAAAGGCAAGTACACCTCATCTTGTTGCAAACCCAAAAGAAGGGGCCGAAGTGTCAAAATCGTGGCTACCTACTAGGTACTCAACACTTACCCGTTTTCACATCAAGGTCTGCGCGATGGCGAAGGAAGGAGATCAAAATAGGCTCAGTAGAATAACCCAGTTCGAACTGTGCCTGCACTTATGCCACAACGCTCCTGTCTACATTAAATTCCAACATATTGACGTGGCAGCTGAAGAAAATGGAGTCCCAAGACCGCCCCATCATGATCACTGAAGTTCGCATATCAAATATTGACAAGGGAGCCAAGTAAATGTGATAAAATATTGTGTTTTTTGATGAGTAATTTACAACGTCGAGACCGACGCGTCTTGGATATTGTGTGAACGCAATTTTCGGTGTCCTTGCAAGTCCTGCTTGAACATCACCGCGACATCATGGTGCCATATCTATATAGGTTTATCGTACAATCGTCCCAACTTTCTTCGCGGCTATTGACTCATTGCAGGTAACTTGCAATGGTTTTAGATTATTAATTTACCGCTTTCGCCCAAAAAAAAAAATGAAAGAAAATACATCGTCTAGGTCGTCTTTCATCACCTTTCAGTGCGTAACAACGCGAACAGCTTGAAGCATGATGCCAAAGAACAAGCCTCGTGCAACTTCCTCAATTTGGAGGCAGTCAAACAGCCTTCCCAGCGCCTCGCTTGTGGCAGATTGACCCATGATGCCCATGAGTGCTGCAGGCACGCTACTTTGGATGAACAGTTTGCGGGCCTTTGCTCGCAGCTCCTCCTTCTCCTCGGCAGTCAACTCGGCTGGCCAAGCCTTGCGCTCTTCCTCGGTGGGCAGCGAGTTCTCCCGCAGCTTGCGCAAGTGCGAAGCAATGCCCGCATCGGACGTGTTGGCGTCCAGGACAGTTTCCTGAATGAGTGTCTGAATCGATACAAGGGACGGGTTGCCCGGTCTGATGAGGAAAGACTTTGCAGCTGTGAGCAGGGTCCTTCGGATATTCCAAGCAGAAGACAGAGTGTACAGCTCATTAATGACTGCAAAGAGTAGCTCGACTGCCACTCGTGTCTCCTGTTCAGACAAAGGATGGAATTCCTTCTTGGGCCGTTTTGCCAAGTAGTCACTAACTGATGATCGTTTGTGCTGATGGGATGTCTGAGATTGCGACGGGGATGAGAATGAAGTCTGTGGCGATAGTAGATTGTTTTCACTCCTGGAATACGTGTCACTACTTTGCCGAGTTCCGTTGGGAGAGCCATAGTCATCTGGTATCTCAGAAGGCATGGGCGGGAGTTTCACGTTGGCGAGGTTGCTCTCTGACGGGGACTTCATGGGCGACCGAAGCGCAGCCATGCTGGACGCACGACTATTGCCTCTGCTACTGGTTGCGCTGACCGACTTGCGATCCCACCGATCGTATTGGTTTGGTTGCAGTCCATCCTGCTCAAAGTCAAGCTGGTAGCTAGCTCTTCGATCCATGGGAGGCATTTTCCCCGGTTGGGTCGAGATGATGGAAGATCTCGTGCTTTCCATACTTTCTCGAGACCTGGAAGTAGTTGCTGTGTCCACTCTCGGAAGTGCAGACAATGAGAGGGGTCTGTTTGCGACGCTGCCATTGGTTTTGGGCTCTTCAGATACTTCGTGGACAGAGGAAATGGTCGACTTGCGCTGGCCCAGTCCGATGTTGCCAAGCACACCAGTCACACCACCGACGACTACTTTACCACCGTCAAACAGGCCCTTCGGGGCGGTCTGCACAGCATCCAGCATCCCCTTACCCATCGATTCGAAAGAGAAGCCCCGCTGAGCAGACATTCTATTGTCTTGTCCCTTTTCCAAAAACCTCTTCATGGCTTCCGACTCGGCCAGAGGTTTTTCTGAGCACGCGGCACGCATATATCGTTCAATCTCACCACGCAACGACTCTCGAGTGTGGAGCTTCCAAGCAGCAAACGTAGCATGGGCTTCGAGAAAAGCGGTGGCACCAGAGATAGCCGCTATACGACGCAAGCTTTCGTGGAGTGCTTCAAATTGCGGATATGTTTTCATGATCATCCATCCAGGGTGATGAGACGAAGCTGGCTCAACTTGGACAAGATACTCCCAAGTTGGCTTTGTGCGAAGTCGACTTTTGTCGGTGCCGGGGTCATCCAATATCGTGATAGTTGCATTGTGGAGTGTCAGCGGCGGCGGTCTTCGGGGCTCTTCTTGATCATCCTGAGCAGGCGGGACGATCTGATCAAAGCGCGTGAACCGCGTATGGCTCGGGGCTTGACCTGATAGGGGAGACGGGTTCTGCCGGGAAATGTCCATAGATGACTTTGGAGTGATTGGCAATTGGACTGGCACCTCTTTGCGCATCTGGATTCCAGGCGCCAAGTCACTGATCTGGTCTTTGGCTTCTAGGGATAGCTCCCGGAAAGTCTCGGCCGCAGACTTTGCGCCAATCTGCTGATTCCCCTGAAGATCAAGCTCTTCGGCGTTTGACTTTAATGCATCCTCCAAAAGTTCCGAGGCATTTGAACCTTGCCCATTAGTCGTATTCGTAGGCTTGGACTTTTCGGCCTCGGCGATCATATCGTTCAATTTCTTCATCTCTTCCATGGCCCGTTCCATCTCTTCGTCTGCCTTTGACAACTTCTTCTTGTGAGTCATCTCCTTCTTTCGTGCTCGATCCATTTCGTAGCTATTGCGGTTGCCCTTGGATAAGCTAATGTTGCCGAAATTCCCATCGACATCAGCAAAAGCCTTTTGATCCTGTATAGCCTCGTCAATGGCTTGCGAGAGGTCCGTCTCTCCCGACTCCAGCAGATATACTATCCAGCCATTGAGCCATTCCGCTTTCGAACAAGTTTGCAGAGTTCCTTCCAGGACAGATTGGGCCAGAACCTCTCTCAAAAATATTCTGGCAGGGTCGCAGTCGTAGGTAGACCTCTCCAGGAATCCCAGCAGATCTTCGGCTACCATCTTGAACTTGCTCGCCTGTTGTCTCTGGTTGAGCAGATTGGAAAGTGCAGACTCGGTGTTGGTAGACAGGTAGTTGTAAATGGCGTCAGCTGCGGTAATGGAGCTGTCCGTGGGGACCGACGCATAAGCAGCTGTCATCTCGGAAAAAAAGACTATGATGATCGAGCAGGTATTGGTGAGAAAATCGACAAATGCGTCGGCAGGGCGCTTGCGGCTCAGTCTATTCGAGACGGACAGGAGGAAAGATGTCAAGACTTTGCGGCAAGACAGCGGAAACGATCTATCGGATGGGATGATCGGACCATACCACCAGTCAACGTAGTCACGGATGACAGCATCAACCAAGCTGGTGAGAGCATCCTGCGTCTCGGGCTGAAATTGATCAAAGCTTTGCGCCAGGGCTTGTGAGTCGTCCTCGTCGTCTTGGTCGATTCTGGATGCTGTGGCTTGAGGGTTGGTGTCGAGTAAGCGGTCCAAGAAATCATAACCCTTTTCTCGGCGCACGGCACGCGACACCTCAGGATGCTTTGCTTCATAGGATATGAAGAGGGTGACGCCAGCAAATGCGCCGATCAAAACCAAGCCAATCTGCCCCAGTATAAAGTATGTTACGGCTGCGAGCGCAACGGCTATGCCTCCGAGGGTTCCTGGCGTGGCTGTCGATAAGAATTGAAGGGCCTTAGTCGCCAAATCTTCTTCTTGGGCCACGGGGGTTGCCGTCGTTGTAGCTTGAGCGCGTTCCTCCGGAAGAGCCTCCAGAGGCTTCTCCGTGTGTTCATTCTCAGAAGCATGGTCGGGCTCCATTACTACGGGACTGGCAGTTGCTGCGCCGTCATGCGCATCGTGTTCGGCGATCATGGAGTACGTTGGATTGGTCGGTTGTGTCGGTTAATTGAGATTAGGAGAAGGAGAAGAAGAGGGCATGAGAAGTGGCGTCATGCCCTTTGATAGAAAGATGCGCCCGTCACGAGAGTTGTCAAGTCTAGTAGCCGCGAGAAAATGGAGAAACAGGAAACAAGAGGAGAAAACTGTTCAACGCCAGAAACGCAGACAAATCTGTGAAGGCAGTAGACGCTTTGAGTGAAAGGTGTAGATGTGGAACCGAAATCGAATCCCCCCGTGTTTTGAGCTTGATGCTGGACATGTGTGTCCACTGCCCTCCACAATCGAGGCGGCTCGACCTTTGGGGGAATAGGTGGTGGCCCTGGCGGGATGCTGTCCAAGTTGTGCCAAGAACGTTTCTTTGAGCTAGGGACCGTTGTTCACTCCCCACAAGTCCGTCAATGGCAGTGGCGCCTTGGAAGCCCCGGAGATTTTGTCTGACAGGCGGAAAGGTTACAGCCACAGCACGGGCCAGCGCTTTTAGGCCTGCTAGATCCCTTTCCACAGTGGTGCAGCAGTGGATGATTGAGATGTCGCGTGCTATGAACCACTAGAGGTCCAAACAAGATGCTAAAACAGGGCATTGAATTGTATCAGGAGAAGATGCACCTTTACTTGTCCTTTTGATCATCCTGCGGTAAATAAAGAGGAGTCCTCCACAGGCAGTGAAGCGTAAGTCGGTCGCATATTCAGTTCATCAGCTTCACTATCTATAAAAATATTCATGCCATCTTGCTCCGCTCATTAGAGTAATTGCAAAATGTAACTCTAGCACCTGTATCCTCCCAACTGGGAGACCCAAGAGATGAGGTCACCCAGGGTGGAAATTCAATTAAGCAGGGACCCCTGCAAGGCGCGTACAGACCTCCAGCTCCGAACTCCAACGCGTCAAACCTACCCCCACTGCTTGCATCTACACTGTAATCAATCCTACACGCAGCACAACAGGCACTCGGAACAGGAAGTTCGCGTCTTCGAGATTCAAAATCACAGAGCCGTGATATAGAACAACTAAGACGAGTTCCATCATTGTCTCGACATCGACCATGGCAGGATTCAAGAGCGCCAAGCGTGTTCGCCCGGGCGATGACGATAGCGACGTTGAAGTCCAGACCAAGTCAACCAAGACAGGCAAGAAGGCCAAGACTGGCAGTGGTGATCTCGAGTCCGGCAAAGACAGTGATGGTAATTCTTGGTGGAGTGTATGATTCCCTTCTTGTCAAGATCAACTACAAATCTAGTCTAACAACCACAATGCAGCTCTCAGGCAAGCGTCGTGTAGGAATATCAGAGTTTCAAAAGAAACCTTACATCAATATCCGCGAGTATTGGACCGACAATGATGGTGTTCTAAAGCCCGGTAAAAAGGTCAGACAACCATGCCTCTTGTTCTCAGAGTTCATACCGCAGGGCTAGAATTAGAAGCTGACATCTATTTCCAGGGCATCTCACTTCCCCTCGAGCAATACAATGCTTTGCTCAAGGCGATCCCCGCCATCAATGCCGAACTCGTCGCCCAAGGTCTCGACGTTGCGGATATCCCATCCGGTGCCCCTTCGAAAGCTACCGAGAAGTCTTCTTCGGACAAGAAGTCCAAGAAGTCGAATATCGAAGAGACAAGCGACGAGGACGAGGATGAAGACTAGTACATCCCACAAACGAACCATCATTCACTTTGACGATGGGATGTCCTTTGCCTCTGATATGCAACAAAAGATCTGATGTATCATCACCCTCTCAGCTGAAACAGCCAACGTCTTGGAGGAAGAATAGACATGTCCTCCATCTGATGACACGGGGAGCATAAGAACAAATATGGGCTGGCCCGCTGCGCATGACACAATTCACTGGTCAATTCGAAGACATACACATGTTGTTTGGCATGGCCTCAATTGTCAGCTGCGATTTCTTCGAATGCTTGATATTCCTCATATCGTATATGCGTCCGACGTCTGGCCGATGCAACTCCGCACAGAGAGCGTCTTTTACGACCGTTTTAGTGTCTCACTGCTCTTATTTGCCCGCTTCCACGTACGTACGTCACTCATGGCCATGGCCAGCAATGACTGCGAGGTGGACTCGAGATTCACAAGTCAGTTTTGTTGATCACTAACTATCTTACATCACGGAAATGAATGACGTGTTGGAAAATATCATTGTAGCGTGGCTAGCGAGCTACCAATGTATGTGGTAGAGCAGATGCATTTTTCTCGCCTGCCCTTTTATTTTGACGAAATGTGTCCAATGTCATTTCCAGCTTCATTATCTATAAGCATTGCATCGATCAATCTGGTTACCAACCCAAAAGCAGCCAGATGCGCATATAAGGTCCTTCCTCTAGACGAGAGTGACTATTTATATTTCCTCGATGGCACTCTGGGGCTGAAGAACAGCCCACGATCACAAAATACCACCCACACATTGATACCGGCTCAGCATGTCAAGGCTCTCTACCCAATCCCAGACACATCGCGACTTTGTGAAAAGGATATACAAGGTAGTGTCTGCAGCTCAGCCTCAGCCTGAGCTGCACCCGCGAACGACATGAATGTCATGTCTTTATTTGGATTGTCAGTGGGCATTCTGCCTTTTGAACATGCCTTTGTACCGCTTATATAACTGTAAACACAGAGCTTCGCCCATGCCTGTGCTCTCCTGCATTGGCTACTTGTTCCCACTGCCGAACGTGTATAGCATTGCAAGTCCGAACTCACAATGACTCGAATTCAAGCACCGCAAAACATGTTCAAATCGTCAGCATGGCTTTTGGAGGCCTTTTCAATAGTTGCATCGCGCCTCTCGTTACTTGGGATGGTCATTATATTGGCTGAACACGACGGGAAGCCCATCTTCTCATGGCACGAGATCAACTTGAACACCATTGTTTCCATTCTGTCAACAGCCAGTAAAGGATAGCTGCTATTTGTGGTTGACGCGGCAATTAGACAGTGGAAATGGATCTGATTCTCCTGCGGTTATCCAGCCTTGGTCGATTTTGGCATTATCGACTCCGCCAGCCGAGGACCATTTGGAAGTCTGAGATTGTTGTGGCGGCTCAGAGGCTCGTACTTCTATTCTCCTGTTTTCCTTCGACTTTGCGCTACAGGCATTTCTGGATACGCAGCTGGGCCATTCGCATTGGTGCAATTGTCATTCTCTCCTCTCTAGTCATAGACCCCTTCTCACAATAACTCATACAACTCCGTCAGCACGTAGTCTATACAGAGGACACTGCAACCAGAGTCAATCGCGCTACGCAATATCTAATGATGCAGGCCTGCGTGTCGGGCGTTGTTCTTGTCGATCTCCCTCTGAAATATCAAGCCATCAAAGGGACATGGTTGAGTTGTTCAAGACAGCAATGACATGATGGGCTGATCATTCGTGTATTTGATCAAGAATTGATCAAATAGAATACAAGTCGATGCAACAGGTGTACAATAAAATCACGAGCCTTAATAGAATGCCGAAAGATTTTCCAAACGTCTTGATTTCGGATCAACTCATCACAAGAGAAATTCTACAGCTTGCTCGTCTTGAAAACACCAGCCGCGGCCCCCTTCTTCCCAAACATGGCCCGCAGGTCCCCAATAATCGCCTGGGGCGCCTCCCACGCCGCAAAATGGCCACCACGCTCGTGCGTCTTTTCATAGACGACATGGCCCAGCTGCCGGGACCAGACGGCGGGTACTACGAGGAGCTCGCGCGGGAAGCGGGCCAGGCCGACCTTGACGTGCGGCTGGTAGCTCATCATCTTGTCCCAGAGGTTGCCGCGGTGGCCGTCGGCCCCCGGCTCGTGCGTGTTCTCGTAGTAGAGGCGCACGCTCGCTGCTGGCCCGGCCGTGCTGAACCAGTAGATGCTGAGCCAGGTGCAGATCTCGTCCTCGGTCCAGGGGTATTCGTCGGACCAGTCGTGTAGCTTTTCGTCTAAAAGGAAACAAACCAGATCAGTCCGCAGCAAAAGAAAATGAGGGTTGGTGCTTGGATAGCCTAAAGACACCACTTTGCCATCCAGAAACTTACAAATCCAACTCAGCAGCGCAGCTGGACTATCAGCCAGCGCGTACCCAACGGTCTGGGGTTTAGTAGCCTGAATCTGGTTATAACCAGATCCTTCCTTCTGGAACCATTGCGACCGAGCAAGCCCGGCACGATCAGCATCGGACCAAGGCCGGAGTGCGCTCTCGGCAGCCAAGATCGGATGGCGGAAAAACGACGGCGGCCGGGCCGGGAGCAAGTTGATATGCTGGGCACGGGCGTGCGAAGGGTACAAATGGCCCATGGCCCGCGTAATGGCAAAGCCCCAGTCGCCGCCCTGCGTGGCGTAGCCATCATCATAGCCGAGCTTGAGCATGAGCTTGTGCATGGCCTCCGCCTGCTGCGCAATGGAGAAGCCGCGCTTGGCGACGCCGTCCGAGAAGCCAAAGTTGAGCAGCGACGGCACCACGACGTGAAAGGCCGGGCCGTTGCGGCTGCCGTCGCCCTCGCTTAGGGGTCTCACGATCTTGGTCCCTTCGTAGAAGCTGCCCGGCCAGCCGTGCACGAAAATGAGCGGGATCGCGTCAGGCCTTGAGCTGCGCTGGTGGATAAAGTGCACATTCAGAGTCCCGAAGCCGTCGACGGCAATGGGAGTCGTGTATTGTGGGAACTCATTGAGCTTTGCCTCTGCAAGACGCCAGTCAAATGACCTGGCCCAATATGATACCAACCGTTTGACTTCCTCGAGGGGGATGCCGAGATCCCAGGCAGCTTCTTCCAGTTCATCTGGAAACCTTGACCGCGAGAGGCGGCTCGTCAAATCCGAAAGCTCAGTATCGGGGATAGCAATACGAAATGGTTTGATATCTGTCATGTTGACAAAATCTGTTTTCAAATCCACCAATATGATGTACCAGGTGCAGTAACTGCATGTAATTTGGCCTATATAAGGCAGGACAAATGAGGTGGTGCTAAAAAGGTGAGACCGCCGGGATTCTTATATGCTCAGAGTGACTATGTTTCGATTCCTTATTGGTTGCGAGTTTGTAGCATGCATATACAACCCGCGTCATGTTGGGGTATGAAATAGCACGGTAATATTGAGTAGGTGTTGCCAAGAATACAACTCAGTATTCAAGATGGCTTACCCATATTCGCCAAACCGTGATGCAAAACTATGGATATTCAAAAAATTATCCAATGTAAAAATACTGAATTATACCCATTGCAAGTCGTAGGTTCACTTCTTTTGTAGCAGATCTGCCATCGGCGACGGTACAGTCGGGGCGGGGATGCGGAGTCCAACCGAGGCAGTGGGCATATATGACGCTGAATTATTGTAACGCCGTCATACATGGACTATTACAGCTGCATCGGGACCCCGAGCACCCGCAGAATTATACATTATACCCCAACATTGAATATACCATGTTCTGACTGGTTGGCATGCTGAGATATACCAGCTTCAGTATAGACCAACTCACATTGGACGCAATCCACCGCCTACGCACGTAGTTTTTGCTCAAATATTCATTGTACACTGTGCCAATAAATTCAAGCCGGCTGCTTACTAACTGAGACGTTCTCCCCTGAATATCAAAATGTCTGACCAAGGGCGGGCGGATCTCCCGTCTAGATTCAACGGTCTTCCGAACAAGTATTCCAGATCTGATCTGGAATGTTTTAGATCCCTCAACGGTAGCAAGTACATCTACAAAAAAAGCGACGGTTGCTTGTACTCGGCAGTATTGCGCGTTTCTCAAGAGGGGGTCAAAGAGCATGTCTCGGATCTGCCATTCGAACCCGTGACTTTCGCAACGACATGCTGCTAAATTAATCCATCATGAGCCAATGCCCAATCCCTCGATTTGAAACGACATCAGATTCGATGAGGGAACAAGATGTGTCATCTGTATTGCATTGGGCAGAGCTTTTTGCATGATAGATAACTTCAATCAGATTTGAAAAGAAAAAGAAAAAAAAAAGAATCCGCCTTTCGAGGAGAGGCCGACTCTACCCGAAGACGCCAGCTTATTTGATGGGAAGAGCTTCACAAACCCTCCCATTTTCGTGACACGACAACAAACGGGTCGCTGCGTAAACCAAACATCCCGTTCCCAAATCTCGCCATGGTGGGGAGGAAGGTGTCCTGGGAAGGAGTTTTCGAAACAATCAACGGCTCCAAACTTCACTCTGGTATTTCTGTGTGCAACGGTAATTCTTTGAGGAACTCTTTTCTTTCTTTTTTGCCCCCTTTCCATACTGCCTCGTTCATCGTGTGAGGAAAGGATCATGGCTATCTGAGCACCAGTCTGACAGTCTCTCCGCACTGCGTCGTCTCACGGCATGTACTTCGTACTGGTGGGAAGCAAAGCCAAAGGCGCATATATAAGCACTCTATTGGAATGCCTAGGCATGCTACTGCACTCTTCTTAGGATTACTAACCCTCGAAGACTTGGGAGATATTGCAGGCTTATGGATCCAGTCTCGAGACGAAACCCGCTGAATCCTCTTGTCCCACCATACATCATGTAGCATGTACAACAAGTCTACGGGTGGGGGGGCATTCACAACTAACTCCCTTGCAACCAAAGGGTCTAGCACCAGCTTCTCATTTAAATGGCAGCAAAGACAATTGATCATTTTGAATACTTTCATTTTATGTATTTAATTCTCAATATCTAGAATCGTCTTGTATCAAGCAAGGGCTTTTGGGCTTTCCTAGCGATTCATGACCTGATCCCCTAGAATCATTCCATCCAACACGCCCACAGGCAAATCGCGCCTTTTGAAGAGAAGAAAAATTTGGTCGTTAGGTCATAATCAGAGAGAATCAGCTTGAAGCCTTTCAAGCATATCCCCACAACTGTTAAAATAAAAATGAAAATGAAACAAGTTTTTTGGCCTCGTCATGTCGTAAACATTACCCGCCTTCTGGTTAGGCGGGATTCTCCATGGCTCGATTTCTCGTCGCGCTTGGCATGAAGTAGAGGTCGGAAAATAGAAGAGGGTTGTAAGGGTGTTTTCGGATTTTTTTGAGATCATTAGGGTCCTCCATGCGTTGCATCAATTCGTGAAGCATGTACACAGCCTTGGGGGCATCGCAAAAAAAATCAAGCATGAAGCAAGTCGTCAAGATCGTCGTCGCGTTCTCTAGAGTTTCGCCCGGGGATGGTCGATGCTGAATCGTTGCTCACAAGTACAACAAGAACTGAAAGAAAAGTTGCAAGGGAGTGGTGTCCTAGTCGTAACAGGCGTTTTGGTCCGAAAAGGGGAGATTTCCAACACACCCAAGGAGAAGTAGCACCTCCCCCCGAGCCAAGAATATCCAACTCCCCACCTGTTGGTTACACCATGCGTAATGCGTCATGATCGTAGCAATTGAAAGAAGAAAAATGCAATACGTCAAAAAGTCGGTCGAATGCTGAGTCAGGAGCTGAATCAGTTTGGTGATGGGCCTCGAGGTGCATGTTGCCCGGATATTAACCCTATCGACGCAATGCGGAAGTAACGGAAGCAGGTCGATTCATTGGGTCGAAAGTCGAAGCGGGCATCGTCCCATCAAGAGTCATCTTCCTCCGCTTCATATCGAAACCGCCGCTTCCAGGCCGTTCGTCGTCGTCATCCCGTCCTCGCTTCATGCTGGCCGTAGAGCCATTCATGACGGGCGGAGCGGCATAGCCGTTTTGCATGGCCGACATGTCTTGTGAAGCATAGACGTCTCGGCTGGACGCAATATTGGCGGGGGCTTCAGCGTTGCTCATTACATTATACAGATTACTCGACGACTGAACACGGGGGGGAGAATTGTAGCCCGTCTGCTGGGAATAGTATCCTTGGGAGGGATTGGTGGTTCTCGGTGTCGCACGGCCGGAACCTGCCTGGTGGGCATCAGAGCCACCCAGGTCGCCAGATGCATCGGCAAGAGGAGCCAAGGGCGGTGCATTATAGCCATAACCATTCCTGTTCCCATCGTATGAACTGTTGTGCGTGTATTCGGCTTCGTGTTGATCCTCGTCTTCGGCTGAAGGTTGCGACAGCTGCTCGCCGGTTTGCGATGAATGGATCATGCCATTGGGGGGCTTCACATCCTGCTCGCCAGGGCCTGCAGGCCTTCCAGTGGGCGGGGCCATGTCACCAGGTCTCATGTAACTTTGGCCGTACGAGTCGCGATCCTGTGGGCTGGTATTGCTTGTTGGGTAAGCCTGCGGGGCTTGCTGAGGAGCATATCGTGAGTTGTCATAAGGCTGAGTTACTTGTGGGTACTGTTGCATGCTTTGAATCGAGGCTCCGGGTGGGGTGGTTGCTGGAGTGGCAGGCATGGATCGAGTATTGCTGAGACCTGTATCTATCGACATGGGGTTGGGGTGCTGAGCGCTGGACATGCCAGGCTGTGGCCATTGGTAGTTGTCCGAAGGCATGGTTCCCATCACGCTCGAGGCGCTAGTAGGCGGAGTCGGGAAAGTATGAGCACGGTCTAACGAAGGCCGGCCGGAGGAATTGTTGGAAGGAATCGAAGGCTGTGGCCCGGGCAAAGCCATGTGGTGGTGGTGCGAGTGTTGCTGGATGGAAGGGAGAACTCCAGCTGGGGGTGCAGGGCCACCGGAGCCGTTGCGCATCTGGCCACCTGCCTCGGCCTTCCTGCGCTCTGCAGCGGCCATGACCTGGTTGGTCCTGGTCTGGTTGGTGGGGTGATAGAGTAGAGCGCCAATGTTGTGAACAAAAAGGGGATACAGCATTTCGGTAATCTTCTCCTTGTTGGCAAAGTCGAGGGCTCTCTCAAACGGAATCCTGTTTCCCCACATTAGCATGGAAGGGATAAGACACGGCTGAGGGTAATCTTACCATACGCCCTTCAAGTGCATGGGCCCGATTTTGACTACGTGGCGAACCTTCTCACTCTTGAGAATTCCATCGCGACGACCTCTGGTCATGCCAGCGACGTTCAACAACTTGGTGCCGTTGATCATGTGGTTATCTGAAAAGACATGTGTCAATGCTGAAATCAAAAGACGTATTCTGGAACGGTTTGATGCTCACCCTCGCGACGTGCCACGCAGATGCCGCGGGCTTCGACTTGAAAACAGAGACTGCCTTCATCCTCCCACAACGTTGCAGTTACGCGTGGCTTCATGCCAGGAGGCGCTATTTGTCCAGTCGTGTCCATGCCAGTTGGGTAAGCATTCGTCATACCCGGCTGGTGCACACCAGGTGGCGGGAGCACGGTAGAGCCCATCGAGTTCGAGACTGGGGGTGCCGACTGCGGAGACGTCAAGCCATTGGAATAACCGTATTGCGGATACGGAGCCGGAGCATACTGTGCAGGACCGGGCTGCAGCAATGTGGGTTGTTGGTGGCCATAGTGCGGCGGGAGGGCATTCGAGGTTACAGTCTGAGGAGTAGGTGCCGGACCGGCGGACATGTGCTGCTGGTAATACATGTCGGGGCCTGCGGAGTTCATAGCGGGATAATGGTCGTATGTTCCTACTGAATGTGATGATGCCCCAGATATGCCTGTTACAGGGAGGCTTGGGGAAGGGGTCTTGGGGCCGTTGGACGAAGTGGCCGAGGTGGCGGTTGTGAAGGACGAGTGGGAATCGCCGTTCGAACTCACAGACGAGCCAATAGAACTGAGCCGGGGTGAAGATGCACCCGAGGAGTATGCAAGATGTTGGGCTAAAGGAATCGACGGCAATCTCTCACTGGCATACGGCAACGGGCGCGGCGCGGCAGGTTGCCCGTAGTATGATACGTCGCTTGGTCCCCGGGGATGCGAGTAAGAAATCGGCGGAAGAAGTTGAGGATCCAGCTTGACGATCTAGCAAGGGGAGTCGTAGAGACGATTCAGAAGACGGCGTACGCCTCAGCAAACCCTGACTTTCTCAAGAAGCACAGAGCCCACCACACCCACTCCACGCAGTGGTTTTCCTAAATCTGCGCGGTACTTCGGACAAGCACAGCGCTGACGGTGAGGAACAGTCCTCCTACCTCAAATCACAGGTGGAACGTGAGTCCTGGAACCGAATCGGACGCTTCCTGCTAAACCCTCACAGAAGTTGGTATCGAAACAATTGGTCGTCAGTCGTATCGCTTAAGTCTAAGAGCGATGCAAGATGTTGATGTTGATGTCGTTAAAGCTTAAACGAGGGGCTTTTTTCGTGACGTGCAGAGACAGGTTACAAGAAAAACGAAGAAAGTCGTAAGTCCGGTCGTGCTTTCCTACTCTTTTTATTCGTCCTCGAGGTTTCTTGAGGTTATGACCTTTTCAATTGAAAGTATGTGTCTGCTCAAGCCTGCCCAACTACGAACGCGGCTTCTTCCTCGCTTGCTTCCTTTTGGATTCGAGAAAGAAAAGAAAAAAGTTCGACACTATTCGTGGTGAGGCACAATGGTCAGCTTCATGCAATGAGTTGAGGCCATGGATATATGATTCAAGGGCCAGGTTGACATTCAGCTCGTGGTCCAATATAGCGGACCCAGGTGGTCGAGGTTTGCGCGAAAGAGCTTTTTGGTTTTCGTTGGTCGGAGTGGGAAGCAGAGGGAAGTGTTGGCAACTAGGCCCGGGGACGGTGTAGTAGAAGACGGCGATCTCGACGGGATCACAATACGTACCTACGCTCCAACCTCTGAAGTCCGTCTCGGAAGAATTGGGGTGGTCGGATAGACGTAAGGAGGAAGAGAGGAAGGAAGAGAAGAAGTAAGTAGGTAGAAAAGAGAAAACGGTCGTGGTGGTTAGGAAGAGGAGGCAGGGGAAGCTAAGATAGTAGTAGTTGTAGTAGTAGTAGTCACCCATGGATGATGCTGTAGGTACTAGGTGCATTATCTCGGGGTAGAAACCAAATAATCATCTAGCCAGACCTGGTCGCTCGATCTTTCGTTTCTCTGACACTGTGAACCCCCAGCGGATGTGAATAATAGTGGGCTGAATGTAGACAAGGACTGGGTTGGAGTCTCGACGGGGGTGCGTAGACAACCCCCCCCCCAGGCCGCTGTGCGGATTTACCAACAACACGATATTTATAATCCATGTACAGACGGATAACTTTGACCTTGATGTCTCCCTTTCTATCTATTTAATTCTTGGAGAATCTATTCAAATCTACCAAAATTACAACAACTATATCCAAGCCATGAAGTACTATGTATCATAGTCACCTGATAGCTGAAGAGCGTTGGGGGGGGGAAAAAGTGAAGAACAGCCGTTGGTGGCACTGTAGAAGTACCTACTGCCGTTTTTTGGTGGGCTGAGGGGTGTGGACTGTGTGCATGCGGTACCCTAGGTAGCGTCGACCTCTACCATGTACAGTATCCTGGCACCCTGGCTTTGCCCAGCGATATTTGATCCTGGCACCCTAACTTCCTTACCGTAGCATCCCAGCTACATTATATACCCTGGCCTAGTCTAGTCGGTCCAAACCAAGCCCACTACTCCGATGTGTGTGTGTGTGTGTGTGTGTGTGCGCTGCCGGGTGTTTTTATCCAAGGGGGCGTGCAATCTTGTAAGATGGTGGTTGGTGCTTCTTAGCGCAGAGCATAAGATGGCCTGAGAGGCTTGAGGGCACAAGAGAGCAGCTACACAGTATTTCTATAAAGTACCTACACTACGTAGAGTGTGGCCAGGTTGAATTACTGGAGCTCAATCGGTGCAGTGGGTTTTTCTCTCTCTCCCATTGAATGTTGTCCATAGACGGCAAGGTAGGTACTCTGGCAAATGTACCTACATTCAATGCTCATCGTGCCTCAGTCATTGTCCGGACCCATTCATTCGTGAGTACCTCAGATCATCGATGAAGCGCGACCCAGTAGGTAGTAGAGTTGCCCTGTGGATGCACATTGGAGGGGCCACTCACCCCATACTTTCTTGTCCATTTTTCTGCTGCTACCTACGTACATGGTTGGCAAATTTGGATTACTTTTTGCTGAGCATTCAAATCCTGAATGACTATCGTCTTTTTTTTTTATTACTCTGTCAAGATTAGCAAATGAATCAAAATTCATGACCGCACAAGAGTTGTCGACGTTCCTGCTCCTGCTTCTGCTGCCGCCGCTGCATCTGCTGTGTCTGTCTAGCAAGCCCATGAGACACTGTATACATGGGCGTCTCGCAGTCGTTGCACGTTTTTCTTAACGAGGAATGACGGCGGCTTGTCTATCAAGATGCGATATTGCAGGTCTAATGTACAGGATATATGTGCCCAGCGAGGCTAGGCCACACGTACCTCGGGCCTTTTGCCCCTCTATGGAGACAGCAACAGAGGGCGAGACTCACAAAGTGTCATGGTAAATAAACATTTGCGTCAATATTGAAGAAGGTGTGAGAATTTTTTGTCCTCTTACGGTTCGGAGAAGCTAAAAAAGAATACGTCTCTGACTGAAGCTCTCGGGTCCTTGAAAACTTTGATCATGGGAAATCTGGATCCTTGGTCAGGGATCCTGAAAGATACTCGGACCCAATGAGAAGGAATACCTCACAATCTCTCTTGGCGATTACACACGCACATCAAACATGGCAAAGTACGTAGACTGATTCCGAGAAACGGGAGCTCTGCACTAAATAGTACATTTAGGTGGGCAGGCTCTGTGCTCATGATGGCGGCGTTGAATCTGTGGGACGCCTTGCCCAGTCCGAGAGTAATGTAGCCGGTCCTCGCCAGAGAGACTGGAGGGGGGAACGACGCAAACCATGCCAGAGCCGAGCTTTTCCTCTTCTTGCCCTGGAGTCCTGAACTTGAAAGGGCTAAAAGGATTCGGGCACCTCGGCGCGCTCTGTCCGGCCGTCTTAGGCGTCGGATGCCGTTTCTCTCGCGGCGCGCGGGCACTTGGAGGGGAACTTTTGCACAGGCATCTATCTGGCCTGGTGCCGGGTCACAGGCCGTAAATGCTCCACTGTATCTGGCCACCAGCCATCGAAGAAGCCTGCTCAGGCCTCGGACAGACAGGGGAGTCGCTTCTTGTTATTGGGTGGGGCCTACCAGTGACGGGACTCCCCAGCTGGTTTTTGCGTGTATCCAGAGCATGTGTGTCGTCTGTGCTCATGATCAATGACTCCCTCGGAAATAGACCATGGTTCCTCCTTGGGAGCCAGCGCGTAATGTAGATGCTACGGGCAATTAGGTTCAAGGACGTCTTGATAACATTACAAAATAGCCTGTCGTCGATCCAGGTCCCAGGCCGTGAGTGAATGTAAGTCAATCATATAAGCGCAGTGTGTCAGCGGTTGTTGTTGTCGACTTCTCTGAGCAGCCGCTGCCATTGAGAGTTAATCGCGCTCGCGCGTAAGGAGGACTGATGCCAGCATCATCGGTTGGTCGGTAAGATCTCCCTCCAACCCCCGGCTCCCCCTACCAAGCGGCTGGCAGCAGGGCAGGGGCCGCAGGCAGTTTCTGCGAGCACTACTGTGCGGTTACTTGGATGATGGCCGCGTCCCGTGGTGGGCAATGTACGAATACACTACGAAGTACCTACATACTAATAAGGTTCTTTCACTGGCGCGAGCTGCCCTTTTACGCCGCGTTGCATCCTGATCCACTTACAGTGCCGGATGGCCATCTCGCTACTTGGCGCCAGACGATAGTGCATTTTATATTCCAACGACGGTGACTTGCTACGGGCTGTCGATGATATAATTAGTCTAGCAAAGGCTTCACTCTGTTAGCAGCAGCTCGCCGAGAATGATTCAAGCAAACACAGCACGGGAATGCGGCTCAAATTGTACGAGGAAGAGCAGCAAAAACCTTAGCCTGCCTAGGTAGGTCCGTCTTGCCCGTAGTAGTTTTTCTTTTCCCTCCCCAAAGGCAGGTCACCCCCGGTCCCGGAGCTCAGCCAGAGACGAGTAGCTTGTGATTCTTTTCATCCCGAGTCAGAGTTATGACTTTAAGCAGCCCTCGAAGCATGATTGTATTTATTAGTTGAAATTGATATCTCTGTCAGATATATTTGTTCCTTGCCTACTCGCCAAGCTCGTCATCACATGAAATCGTTTCCTGCGTGGCTGGTTGCGGCGCGTCGGTAGATCAATCTTGATACTGGGGCTTGCAGATGACGATAGACTCCGGGTGGAAAGCTGGAGAACTAGCGCTCGGCAGCCCATTTAGAATAGAATAGAATTTAATGCCAAAGAATTACTATGATATTGGCACTAGCAATAGCAAAAAGAAAGTGAATGGAAGTCTTTTGCGAAACGAGGCGAGACCAGGCAGAGATTGACTATGGACAGTGTCTTGTGTTTGCGCAGGGGTGCATGGCAGCAAAGAACGACGGACACAGTGAACAAACGTAGGAATAGGAATTTATCCATCATCCCATCCCCCCAGCGCGAGATTGGATCTGATCCCAGAACTGCCCGCCACGGGCTGCTGGCCAGCGATTGGAGGATTGATTGAATCATGACATGAGGCGGCCACCTTGAGAGACCGTCTTTCTTCACCGACCTTGCAACTTGCGCACTGCGGCTGGGCTATGGCATCGTGACACGGAGTATCTCTTTAATCTATCGCGTACTGGATTTTCTGAGACGGTGGTGGCTTGGGTGGCTTCATTCGGCGTGGGTACGGACTTTCGCTAGCGGTACTTTGGTCCAAAGGCTCTTTTTCCCTCCCTCCCTCGACCCCTCACTAAAATTGTTTTTTTTTTTTTTCCCTTCTCCTCTCCCCCCCTCCTCCCGTCAGCTCAGCTTGGCCCTCCCTTGTACAGTAAGTATTCCACCCCCTCTTGTCCTCCGCCAGTTTTCGTTACGTCTCACCCTGAGATATCGCCATTGTCAGCGCCAGTACCTGACCCACAACCGCCGACAGCGCGCCAATTGCTGAACGGCTCACGACTCGCGGGCCCATCATGGTTGTCGTCTGCACAGTGATCGTTACGGAGTATACAGAGTCCTGTGTACAGCACACCAGCCCAGGTCCCTACCGTTGAAAGGTAGATTTTCCTTAGGGGGCCACGGGTCTTGGATGATGACCAATGTCTGGAAGATCATAGCCTTGCATCGCTCGTATTGAGCCCATTCCGTCATATTTCGTGCAACGTTCGGTACCACGATGCCTCCTCCTTGCTGAGGTGTTTTTCCATCATGATCATGATCAAAGGATCTCCTCATCGAGGCGAATGCCATGGATACGAAATCTAGAGAGCACCGACCACCAGGTCTTCGTGTCAAGTTTATTTTATGTTGTCCTGCACAAAAAAACCCAACGAGCAGAAGAGGCCATTGATGGGTCACCTTTCTTGGTATGCAAAATATCGTGCGTCACAACCTTTCTCGTACATGCCTTCACAAAGGTAGAGAATAGCCGCCAAGTGGTTGGATTGGCATCTTCGCCACTGCCAAAGCTCTATGTCCCCGGATCTAGTGCATTTGTGCAGGTCCGATCCAGAACCATGATTATCGCAGGTAGAGGAATACTCAGATCCAACAACAGCACTATTGAGATATTGGATGAATTACCGAAAATACAAGTAGGGATGCCTCACCAAATGGGGGAGCATATAGATACACAGTACGCGATAACCACCTACCAACTGTGACAGACGAGGTTTGCTCTCAACTCACCCCACACCCACATCTTTACTCTCCCTCTCCCTCTCTCTTTTCTCTGGTCGGATCCGTTCCCCCATCTGCCCATCCCATCACCCCCTCCTCTTTTTTCGTCTTGCAATGACAAGAAAGGTTAAAAAGTCCCTGTTGCTAATCAGTATCCTGGGCTTATATGTGGATCCCCCAATACTACAGGGTTAGTATTACAAACCTCCAGGCTTGCCAGTCAGTCAGTCATCGGGTCAGCCAACGCCCGGTTGATATCGCCAATCCTGGCCGTTGCGGACCGAGGCCTGGACCTTGACCCCATGGCTAACCTGACTGACTGACTGATTGATTGATTGATTGATTGATTGACTGATGGTGGACAAAGGGAGGGAGGGAGGGATGATTGACAACAGAGATACCAGCGGAATGCCTTCACCAAACAAGGCAATTCAGTGGAAACCAAGGCCAGAATCTATCTCCACGTTTGACAAAAGTCCTGAATGCTTTGATCTTGGCAACCCTCACTGTATTCACAACACTTGCATAGTCAACCCGTTGGCCCAACTTGACAGGCCATGGACTATCCACCCTTACCATGCACCGTGTATCCCTACACGGCTCTCACGGGCCACAATATCTATTCTGGGCATGGGAATAAGTCTGGACGGGATTATTGCCCTAGTATACTCCATACAGCATGGCCAGTCAACGGAAATCTGGCAAAGTCTGAAGTGCACGCAGACTGCTGTTTCGGACTTGAGATCAGAGCTCATGGCGAGCACGCCCTAGTCTCGACGTTTGGTAAGAAAGACGGTAGCCACTGCATACGCACAGTCAGGGTCTGTGTAGGTGTATGCATATGTCGCCGCCGCCAGGTGGTGGTCAATGGTGACATCCCTGTCAGTCATCCTCCCCCAAGATATCATCTCCTTTGTTTGGTCTTACATCTGGGGCGCATCTGCAGACTGAACACTCTTGCATAGGATTCTGAATCATTCAACTACACATTCTACCAAGAGGCCTGTATGCATTGTGACTCAAGGAAACCAATTGTATCAAGCCAAACACTTGAGGATAAAACGCAGTAGTATGTGACTTGCCTTGCAAACTAGCCCTCTTCAGCAAGACAACAGTGGCCCAACAATAGCAACATCCTCAGTCCAGGTAATCTATCCTGAATTTGCTGAAAGGGTGGAGGAAGGGTCTTCTTTGCTGCGGCCATCGGAGCGCCGCCTGCATGGAGACAATCAGAAGGATCTGACTGTACTGCTGTTTACCTGGTATTGGCAGCAGACAGGCAGACTTGGCTGCACGTGCGAACAACCATTCAACGTCTCTGGAGTGGATACAGAAAGAAGAAGAAAAGAAAGCACACAACTTGTCGTGCTTCCCACCCCCTACCATGCTTGATTGCGCAGTCTGTGTCCTACACCAGAAAAGCAAGCCGGTTACACCTGCCTCATGCTGTAGCACCATCGATATATCTGAGATGGAGAGTGTGGCAACAACAAACGCTTTGCTGGCCGACTAGCCCTGAGGCTGCGGAAGGGCAAGGGCCCCAAGAAAGATACTCCCATAACCGTTTTTTATGTTTAATTTTTTTCTTCCCCAGTCAATAATTTGCCCAAAGTGGCAATATGAAATATTCAGAGACTTTAGCACAAAATGCAAGACGTGGTCATCGAGTCCACGGGATATAACCAAAAGTGTTTCACAGCGAACAAAGAAAAAGCAGATCTTTCGTTTGTGTTGTCTGTCTGGGGGCCCAGAATGGAGACCCGTCGCCCTACGCAAGTAAGTTTGTTTCGCACCAAGCACCGTCATGTGGTCCTGTCGCCTCGATTTTGTGGGCTACAAGAGGACTGGGGGAGGGTGGTGCTCTAGCCTCGCAGCGTTTCCCGTCCGGAAATCGTTACCGGCCCAGCACGAACCGTTGAAAGAAGGGGATTGGAGGGGTGGGCATTTGTTCCTTCTTTCTTGCTCATCTCTTCGCGGCGATTGCTTCTCTGCCCGTGTGTGTGTGTGTGTGTATGTGTGTATACTATGTATGCGTGTCTATCTTGACAAACTATGATTACTGCCAACCCATGACTAGCCCTGCATACTACGGGAATACGTAGTGTACAGCTCATTTAGTCAGTGGGGGGGAAGGGAGATGGGATTGGGCATGCAGATGACTAGCTAGAAGACCGCCCGCCTATGCAACCCTTCTGCAGACTGGAACGGATCCTTATGCGAGATTCCGCTCTGCGTGAAGTGTATCCGCAGTAGTAGCAGCATCATAGTAGACAAGAGACGCCAAGATGGTAGCCCGTCTGTCTGACCCGGCTGCTTCCATTCTCACTAGTGCGTTGCATACAGTAGTGGGAAATTGAGGTGGCCAAGAAGTGTTCTTGCCCTTCCGGAAGCGCTAAAGCCCTTCTGTAGCAAAATGTTCTTCTCGGACGAAGAGTTCTTCTTGAACCAAGAGTTCTTCTTAGTCCCCTGGAGAGGGCCGCTGAAGGCACTGCTATACAATAGAATCTGAAATAACCGGCTGCATCGTCGTGATCGTTGTAAATCCGTAAATCCGTGATGCCGTAGTCGTAAGCCCGTAAACTTTATTATAATCCCGTAGGTTTTATGTTCAGATCGTGTTGTATTCAAAAGAAAAAGAAAAAAATCGCGAGTTTTCTTTTTGCTAGTGAATGACTTAGTGGATGGCTTAGTGGGTGGTCCCGATAGCTATAGTGGACGTTATAGCGGCCTTACAGTGGGGTTTTTAAGAAGAACTCTTGATTTGAGAAGAACTCTTGGATTAAGAAGAACATTTTGCCACAGAAGGCTTCTAGTGTGGGGAAGGCCCTGTAAATTAGCAGGTTTTATTATATACAGAAGACTTCTCAACCCCCCAAAAGCCCCACAGCTGTACACAGTAGTAGTATAGCACACACGTAGTGGTAAAATAGTAGATCAGATCAACGGGGCCTGCAGGTATAAAGATAAAAGATGATGATCTACGTTTGGGGCCGTACCCTTTGTCTTGGCCGGAAATAAACTTCTGGGATGAGGAATTTACAATGATTATTCGCGCAATTGTCAAGAGTTGCCCAATTTTGGTGGTGCTGCACCCCACGATGCTTGGGCGTGTTGTATACTACCCGCAGCTAATAGTCTAGTCTGACTATTCAAAAGTGGAGCCTCTTCTTCATATTATAGTAATAGTAGTGTGAACACGACAATCATCAGGCCATTTAGAGTTCCCCTCGCACAATATATCCAATTTTTTCTTTCCTCTCGCGAAATCGGCGACGACGGGACAAGAGGGAAGGGGGGGGAAAAAAGGAAGGGCGAAAAAAAAAGAGAAAAAAAAGGGACTGTGAATTTGCTTTTTCCAAACTGCCAGCGAACCTTGACATCGTCAACTTGGGAATACGGGCCCGCCTTTGACAACGTGGCGACCTAGCCCCCAGCCTTCCCGTGCCGGGCGCGTGGCCACCGCCTACTGGCCCAAGCCCCGAAACTGAAAGACAAGACTTTTCTTTCTTTTTTTTTTCCCCTCGTTTCTCTTTTCTTTCTCCCGTGATCGAGAAGACGGCAGAGATGGGGGTGTGAATTGTGTGTTGAGCCGACTCACGTTTCAGGGAACCCTCCCTAGTGAGCCGCCATTCTAGTCCGCTGCTTTTTTTGGTGATGCTTGCTCTATTATACTCGTGTCTCAAAGACTAAGCCCGATCGTCGGGACGGCAGAGAACTGGGGGCCCCAAAAGGATGGGCTCAAAGTCACGTCCTCTGGCCTCCTAGATCGGGTCGGTGGCTCCCGCAACTCTAGTCTCTTTGGGTTCTCAGGCTTGCTTAGAGACACTTGGGAAAAACCTAACGTGATAATCGGGAAAAATGGGACTTGGTGGGTAACTGAAAACGATATCACAGTCGACAAGTATTACTAAATGCCTTGACCACGAAATCCAGGTCCTCCTCGGGAAGTAACGAATTGGCTCGACGTATCAGGCCAAGCAAGAGAGGGCTAGATCGAGGTGCATACGTACCTAGGCCCAGTCATGAGATATTGGGATGTTCCGGGGACCCCTATATCCGTAGTCCAGAATCCACAAGGCCATAACGGCGCTGCAGGGCTGAAATAAGGGGGCAAGAAAACAGATTACTACCGCCATTGCGGAGGCACAAGCGCGCCGCACTGCAATACGCAACAAGGGACCACATATCTACACTGGTTTTTCCCTACATGCAGGTTTACACTCTCCCCGAGGCAGAGTGGCAGTTTCACGCGAGTTCGCCATCCGCACCTACATGCAGTACGGAGTACAGTAGCATGTTGGTATCGCGTTGGAACAAGAAAGCGATTCGGAACAAAAAAAAAAAGTAATAAAAACATCAGCGAGGTAACCATGCCACATGCTGTAAGTGACAGAGAGAGCCTCAATGTCATGTCATGTAATGACATGCCATGCTATGCTATGCTTATGCACATGCCCATCATCCGCAGACGTCTTATTTTAATCTAAAATGGCCATGTATCCATCCCCTGTTCCTCTGGGCTGGCAGGTGCAAGAAAAAGATGGCCACAGACGACAACTGTACGCAGTCGTGGTTCTACGGAAAAGGTAGATACCTACTAGGTATGGAACCAGCTTCCGGGTCGGGGGGGTGGTGGTGGCAGTGGTTCGGCTCATTCTCGAGTTTCAGTGTGTCCTTGCAACAGCTCGGCGCATACGATGGATGGGCCCCGTTCAAAATTCTTTGGCCCTCTCAGAATTTAAGTATACATCGACGTCATATATCGCCTTGGGTAGTAGCGTATAGTTGTTGAACCTACTACACTGGCAGAAAATCACCAAAGGGTGCAGCAATATCGAATGATGCTGATGAAAGTGGGAATTGCCACCGAAAATGGAAGGAAGGAGGAGGGGGCGTCATGCCTTGAAAGATATCGCTTTGGTGTGCAAGCAAAATAACAATTTGTGGTCCTTTTACGCTGTGTCATCAAAGTCCGGGATAAACAACAAGAGTCGTGAGTTACAAAGCAGCATCAGATGATCATCTGCAAAAAGGGAGCCCCCAACAAAGTTGTAGTGTAGTGATAATATAGGTCCCACAAGAAATATCCCGATATGGTCAGTGCAGACCCCAGATTCTCGAGAGGAATCCCAATTCGCCAGGGTATATTCCCTCTCCTCTCGGTCGGACTGCCTCGCGCGGCCATTACGGATATCCTTGCATACAGAGGCAATATTCCGTGACCAGTCAGTACGTAGAGAGATTATGTGAACAGGGAGGACACGTTCCCTTGAAGGAGAATAGGGCGTGCCCGTTCCTTCCTCTGGGGGGGCATGCAGACGGAAGCACGATATCGGTCTCTTGAGGTGCACGACAGGGTCCTGCAAAAAGTCGTTGGTGGTGGTCATCCTCTATCTTACCTCTCGGCATTTGGTTCAGCGAAACATACGAGACAGACTCTGCATCTCGTCATGGCCCTTGTGGAAGCCATGAGAAGAAGGAAAAAGAAATACCTGATTCTGCCTTGCTTGCAGTCTCCCCCTCCCCCAGCCACACGCGGAGAGAGACATGCAGCGCGGCACAGTAGGTACTGTAGCAGACGCCTCTTCCGTCAGCAACTATATACTACACGAGTGGTGTCAATCAATTCTTTTTCTTCTTCTTGGGTGTATACGTTCCCCCCAGTCTGAATCTTACTGTGGGACCGAGACCAGGGGCGTAGAAGAGGATCCCCCCACCTTGTTCTTGATGGCTGAACACTTGCATGAGCGAGAAGCAGTCTAACGCACAGCGGGCGGCGGTTATGCAATGCTAAGACATGACCAATGACACTTGCAGACAGTCTCTACCCCCATGCTCAATGCTTGCATTCTCTATCCCGGTCAGATTCGAAAGTGTTCCCGCAGTGTGGACAATGGATTGTCCCATTTAGTAGCAAGTCAAGATTGCGTACCTACGTATGCCGCATACATCATATTCAAGGTCCCGTCTTTTATTTGGAGAAATTACTATTCGTTTATTGATTGACGAAGGGTTACATGTTTTGGGCGGCTACTCAAATAAGCGCCAACGGCGTCCAAATTTTACCAAGCGATGAATATATGGGGAATAGACACATGGACAGAGAGTACGGGTAGAGGAGGAATGAGCTGCTGACTTACTACGACGTCGACGAGAGGATTCAATGCCCATGCCGTCTTCGGTGGTTGGGGTGCAAGGATGTTTTAAACGTTGCTTCGATTTCTTCAACTTCAGGATCTAACATACGCCACGCCCAGATGAAAAGCTTATACCGTATATAGAGAGGATTATATCGCAAGCGTTCTACGATCACACGTCGGTCCGCCGGTAGACCGCTTGTCCCGGGAATTTGGAATCAAGGACAGGAGGAAATCCAGCTTTTGCTTTTGCCTACTATTTTTAAAAAGGGGAAAGATAGAAGGGCACGAGATCCTGCATAGTCACACTTGAATCCTCTACTATGTATGCCGCCTGTTTTAGGTCTAGAGTCCAAGGTTTATTTACCGCTGAACTATGTACCATCCATTGTGATGCAAATGAAATTTTCTCTTTTCTTGCAATTATTTGCAGTCCCCCTCGCGACCAACAGGACAAGTTGAAACCGATGTGTAATCCAACGTCTTATTGGGTCAGCCAGCGTCCGATCGGGCTACCAAATCGCCATCGTGAAATCTCAAGAGGGTAATAGGGCCCGGGGGGGACTAATTCTTGCTGGGCCAGGGAAGAAAAGACGTGCTTTTTGTTCTCCTCTCCTAAATTATCGCTAAGTATTATTTCCGCTGGCCACCTACGCTACGGATACACTACAATCAGGCTCTCTCTCTCTGGTTCATGTACTCCGCACGGTGCTGGTCTCCCTAGATATCAATGTCCAATCAGAGCTGCCCACGTCAACGACGACCACCCGCTTTCTCTCGCTGGGTAGGGCACAGTGTTCAGAAAAATGTTCAATAACCTTGCAGACTGGGGTCTCTTTTTAGAAAGAAGCGAGGCCGGCCGGGCCTGCCTGTCTGCCTGCCTGCTCCTCAAAGTGACAACTCTAGGCTTGCAGGGCCCCAGATCTTTTCTGTTTTCTTTGCTGATTCAAAAACCCATAAGCACCAATGGACCGACCGAAATCTAGGATTAGAAAGAGTACTTGACAAAATGTATACAAATGATCGACCACTTTTCCCGGGAGCTTATCAGAGTGACCCAGCCAACGTGACTCGACCTTGAACGCTTATTTGGCACCCACGAGTATTTCCCGTACCGTGGAGAAAATGCAGACAATAATTGTACATACATAGCATGTTTGTAGGTACGTAACGATCGGTTACATTTGCTTGGTACGCCCCAGGAACACCCAGCACCAGAACAGAGCCTGGCTGTACTTGTAGTATTGAAAGACGTGTGTACTCTCTCAAAATTCAGCCCTTTGGTTCTCAAAAAGACGTGCGTAACCTAGCCTAGAAAAGACGACTCTCACTGCCCCTTCTCGGGTCAGAAATCTCCATATTCTGATTCGCTAGGAAACACTGCAAATGCGGACCGCTTCCCGTGGTTCGAGGCTAAGATGGGTCATGGTCACACGCCGTCGCAAGACAGCAGAAATAATTGCCGGGCCTCTCAATGACCTGCCCCTCCAGCCAGCCGGAGCAAGCAAGCAAGCAAGCAAGCAAGCAAGCGAAGGGGGGAAGAGGGGGGCCAAAAAGTGAAGGAAAAGATAGACTACTGCGTAGACATACAATCTTACGGGTTGCGATCTTTTTCCATCAGGCTGTTGTTGTTTCTTTTTCTCTCACTAATTCACTCCTCTTTCCTGTCTTTTCTCTACAGATTCCAGTTCTCTAGGACTAGCGTGAGAGCTGGCTTGCCAAGAGACGCAATTAAGTTCCCTCTTCTACTCATGGCGTGGCCATTTCTCGTCCAACCGACGCTCTTCCAATTGGAAGACGGAACGTGGATGTGATGCACGACATACTATGTGTCTCCCTCGTTTTCTGCGCTACTATTACTAAGTACATGCGGCCTGATTGCTAGCTACTACTGTGTAAGCCTCTGCCCTCTGTACGTACCTGGGCTACATAGGTAATGTACACACTAAAATTCTCACTACAGCCTACATTTGATGTGCAGGCAATACCTAACAGAGCCATGCAATGTACCTTTTCTACATTACCTACATACAGACTCCAGCTGCAGCCACGACATGAACAATGGAATTGATGCAGGACAAATAAACCACACCCGCATACGTCTATTGCATAGCTACTATTATACTCTTTTTTTGGGACTGCTATGCCTTTCAATGTGCTTTTACACTGAATTCACTTGGAAACATGAAACCACAATAACATATGCCAGGTTCATAGTGACTCGACTGTTGGTCAACTAGCTCACTATTCTTTCAAGGCATTTACTTTTTTTACACCAACAAGTACCAACATTTGGAACCGGCGCACCGAGGTAAGCCAACAACAATTAAAGGGCCTCGGCCACCGTCTGTTCTCTCTTTTGCTCTATCCCCGCGATACGTCCACCAACGATTTAAAACATCCCTTGTCAGTAGGTAGTTTCTGCCCGCAATCACGACTTATTTCGGCACACAGTATGACATTTTTGTCCCTCTCTCTTTTTCTCTTTCATGACGACGAAAGAGGGGAGAAGATGAGTGGTGCAAGCATTCGATAGGCCAGCATTGCCAGCCAAACCAGCCTGTCCAGGTTCCAAAGTTCAGAGCTGTCCCGGTCCCAGTTTAGTGGATCCTTCACCGCTACTCTGTGAGCTCATAGTTCAACGCCCCTACAGTGTCGTTAGCTGTAGCGAAAGAAAAAGAAAAGAAAAAAAAAAGAGGAAAAAAAAAAATCTCCGCCGTTGTTGTTCACTACACTGGGCTGGCTGGCTGCTGCTTACGAGGTACCACGTAACTCTACATAGCCGCGATCCTTGCCCACGGTCTCCATCGCGCTTGTCCGATGATCGCCGTCCCATCCACTCCCTCCCTTCTGGGGACAGCCAAGCGGGTTATACTTCGCTATCTCTCTGTACACACTTTATTCCGTACTGGAGTGGGCTCTTGATTTTATTTTATGTTTTCTGCCCAATAGATGAATTATTTCTTTTCTTTTGTTGTTGAGTTGTGCCGGCCAGAAATACCGAATGATCGACTAACCTACCCGTAGACTCCATGAGAACCAACGGATAGCCACGCCTTGAAAACTAGACCATGGCTTGAAATGATTCACGGCTCGACCTTGAGTTGGGAGTCTGAAGGCGGGACAAGAACAAAAAGTATACTGCGAGACATGACAGATGGATAGATCTTGTTTAGGCGGAATATACAAGCAATTGTCTTTGATCCTCTAAAACGAGTCCAGCGCGATTCGTCTTCTCCCCAAAAACGCCTCTTTTTGTCGTCAGTGCGTTTCCTCCTCCAAGCCTCCCCAATTCCTTTCCATATGGAGTGAGGCTTTTGGGTCGGCTTGCCATAATTCACCTCAGCATAAAAAAATAAAAAAGTACCTCACTATTATACTACCATGTCAAACTCTCTTTTTTTCCCCTTACGCGACCACGCACTTTACGAGACCGGTGCTCGGTTCCGACAAGACCCAGCAAAAGAAGAGGCCCGTGATCGCGCTTCTTGCGATTCTTGATAGTAACCTTCAATGGTTTATTGGTAGTACTACTCGGTTAGGTAGGGATCAAGTTACTATTTACAGATGCTGCCTCGGTAAGTGTATGCACAATATAAGGGACAACAAAAAAGTAGCGTTGTTAGACTTTAGTAATATGCCCTCATACATATCAAGACCCTTTGGCCTCCTGTCGTCTAGACCCGGAAGACAAGCAAGCCCTTGCCCACCACCCATGGCGGCCGCGAAGCGGGCAGCGAAAACCCATGGATGGTCTTTTTTGTGAGAGACTCAATACTCCTGACTAAAAAAACGAGATCGGCAAAGCACGAGGAAACAACGTACGTACATACAACCAAAGTTGCAGTAGTAAATTTCTCGGCCATTTCGGCTGTCTAATGTAGGTACGTAGGGATGTGAAGAAAGAAAGAAAAAGTCCGTCCGCGCTGCCGCCAGCGTTGAAAATCCAGACCTCCGGGATCACGATCCGTAATTGAACTTAGTTATCCACTATGATCAATATGATGGTCTCTGGTTTTTTTTTTTTTTTTTTTTGGTTTTTTTTTCTGTTCAACCCCTTCCCCTTGGCGAACAAATCCTTGGAATTGGAAATCTTCTTGAACCGAGAATAAACGAATAAGAAAACAAAATTTCACCTGTGGGATCTTCTCTTTCGTATACGCCTGGAGGAGCCCCCCCGCTTCTCTCCCCAGGGCCCTAGTCATCTTCCTCTGCTCTCGGATGAAATGAAAATCCTCATCAGAGACCTATGTACCTCTTTTTTGTTTTTTGTTTTTTTTCCCTCACGTCTGCATTTGCTCCATAAAGAAAGAGATATTACCTATTATCTTTCAATCGTATGATGAACAAGTAAGCCCCCTTGGGTGGGTGACATTCCGGTGCTTATGTTTTGGATTTGCCAACAAAACGTTCAAAAAAAGAGTGTCATCTTACTTGTGTGTGTGTTGGTGAGATCTCCCCATAATTCCCCCCTCCTCTCTCAATTCTTTCCCGAGCAAGGGTAGTCACTCGGGGAAGAAGCCGCGAGGGCAAGCCCAGCGCGGCTATGTATGTCGATGGGGGTGGATGGTGGGCAAGGCCCCCAGCCCAGAAGGGGAGGGGGGAATGAGATATGGGGAGGGGGGCGCATCGTCACTTTTTTCCTTCAGTGCCGCTTGCGCTACACTATGGTTATGCAAGATAGGCGCAAGACATTTGATGAGATGAAATGGTTTGGGGCCGCCCGAGACCCCACGAACAATGATAATGAATTGATATTTCTCTCTTGTTGCTGTTGCAAAAAAAGGTCCAAAGTAATTGCAATGTCGTGGTATCTACCCGTCACGCATGCGTGCATGTCATCTTTCTACATTACATGAACATCATTGGTACCACGAGGTTGTATAATGAACCGTCGAAAAAGAGACAGCCCCAAGATGCTGCTGCTGCTGCCAATGTACTCTGATCTCAAGAGGACGAGGTCCCCCCCTGAAAGTGTGGCCCTTTCAGATGCGAGCTTAAATCGTACATTACATTGGAGTTGCGTTACGCACCCGCTCCTAGTTGCAGCAAAAAGAGCCCGGTACCCGTAGTAGTAGTCGCAGGTAGTAGTGTAGTGCCCTACGGTTTGAGTTTGTGTGCGTACGTGTACCACTGTACTATTTGGTAGGGCGCTGGGAAGCCAGAGCCGGCCTACCGACTGACTTGGGAATTTTTGGAGTGGACTGGACTAGTGTAGACTGGTAGGTACTACAACTAACGACCAACAACGACCATGAACTGGGTCCTTTCAATCGCCGTCGGCTTCTTGTTTGATGCTAAATATTTTGCCTTGCCTTGCCTATCCGCACTTCACATATCTAGTGTCAGTGCAGCCTGGACCTCGAAAATCCACAAGTCCACAATCCACATCCCACACCCCAGCCTGCAATCCGTCGCGCTATTGCTGTGCTAGGAAGGTCGCGAGAAGGGGGGGCGTGAGCTAAGCTAGAGATAGGTGCCGGCATGAGAGGACCGGGCCTATCGAGGACGACCGCGATCAAGCAAAAAGCCGCATACCTAGACCCACGCAGCCATCAAAGGCTTGCACCACCTGCAAGCCAAGCACTTGGACGGACATGGGGGGTGACAAGAGGAGGAAAATACGGTGCGCGTTGCTGGCAGCAAGCTGCTGTGTACACAGTAGTGTACATAGTATCCATTGCCTGTCTCCCTACCTGTTGGCCCTTGTCCCTGTCTCCAGGCGGGAAGGGAGGAGGTGGTGGTCATTGCTCTTGATGACCAGGCAGGGTTTGTGGGTGCTCGATATACTCATACCACGTACTTGACAAGCCATGGATTGGTCTCCGTAGTGTCCAAAGTACAGAGAAAGAGTACTACTACTTGATAAGACCGAGAGTGAGAGATGATGATCATGGTACCCTGTGCCTTCGGCACTGCGAAGACGCGGTTTCGCTCACACACAGCCACCAGAGTACATATGACCTGGTGGAAAGAGAAGATCAGCACAAAGCACTCTGGCAGCAGCTTCAGAGGCTGGAAGCGTTGGAAGAAGCAAGCAGAAGCAAGTATGATACGCATATGCCGGTGGTTGAACTCCCTAGATGCCTGTTCTGTATGACTTCAAATGATAGTGTCCCGTGTGGGCTTTTTTTTTTCATTTGAGGGTGGACTCGATAATCCGCAGGCCAATCCTAATGATCTCGTGTATCGACTAGTACGTCCATGGCCCTCAACTGAAGAGCATCCGATTGGAAAGACAGCATATCTCCCCCAGCCATCGCCCCGAGAAAAGAAAAGTTGGGTGTGTGGTTATGGGCTGTTGTACGGTCCATGCTACAAATCGAGGATAGGGACCCTCTAAATTTGAAATCCAGCCTGGAATTAACTGAGAATATCCACGCCCACCAGGGGGGAAAAATTCCACCATAACGGACAAACTGGGTGACTAGGGATTATGATATGCTTTCCACTTCGAGAAGCGCGGCAAGGCAAGAAATACAAATCCTATATGTACACTTGCACACCGGGCAAGGGAAGCCATACCTTACCTTACTTCAGGGCCCTGTCTATCCGTGGACAGGTATTGCACGGACGCATTTAATCTCGATAATTATCGATGAGGGCCTGCTACCTAGGTACGGTCGGGGCCGTCACAAACACCGCAAGTGGCACCACAGCGGACAGAGGATCCATGAGGCTGGCGGAGAGGAGGAGGATGGATGGAGGAGGGTGGAAGGAAACCATGTACGTATGTAGTAAGAACAAAAGGAAGAACCCGTGGTGAATGCCAGCGAGTTCACAAGGTGGCGATCTCCCATGCCGGCAGAAAAGAAAAGGCTTGGCTGAAGGATCACAATTACAGACGGGAATGCAGGCGGCAGCGGCAGCATTGGCAGGAGCCCATTATACAGCAGCCAGCCAGCCAGCAAGCCAGCAAGCAGCATTCAGAATTACCATGCCATGTCTTTAGTGTATCCTAAGACGTTGGCTCGCTCGCTCGCTCGGCCGCTTGAACAAATGCTGGGGAAGATCGATGCTAATTGACAGATGTGCGCTGCGCTGTGCGCGACAGACAGGAGCCAGGCAGGCCAGACCCAGGCAAGAAACGACCCTATCGTGCATGAACGCTTGGTCAAGCTCTGCTGTGCAGCAATAGTAGATCTCATTATACATGGGAGCCCACAGTAGTTTTACAGCCTCAATGCCCCTGTCTTGTGCGGATCTGGGCTGGCCGATTGTCGCTTCTGGATTCAATTCATTGCAGAGGAGGTTGCTTGATGGCTTCCAGTAGTGGAGGCGGAAAAGCGCCAGAGAGAAGCTTTGCAATGAAAGGCAGGTCATGCTTTTGGAGCCAGGTGGCGTATCGACACTTCACATTGCCTCTCATGGGCGGGACATGCGCTGGAGAAAGAATTCGTCAGCCGGACAGATAGGCTGCTGCCGCTGCCGCTGAGCCTGCCGCCTGCGCAGTACAATGCAGTTTGCAGCGCATCAGCCATCAAAAACAACTGCCCGCCAGCAGCCCAGCCCCCCAGAAATAGCGAGACGCACGTCACCCCTCCTTTGGCTGCTGCCCTCTCTTGGCTTGCCCTCTCCCTAGGTACACCCAACCTAGTCGCTTAGAAAGTCTGGAGGGTTTCCATATGAGGCAGGCCGCGTTAGATTTTTCTGAAGGGAATAGCGGAAACGGATATCGTCCAGGGTGCAGGACTCTTGTGCAATACTGACATGCATGAAGCAGCCATTGCGTTTTGGTCAATTTACACCCTCGATCCATCGCCCGAGGATAGTGACGACGATGGAGATCTGCGGGGAGGGGACCCCCCTAGCAAGCAGAGCAGCAGTAACAACTTGTTCGGCAGCATGTGTGTGTGTGTGTGTATGTGCGCGCGGTGCCTCCTGACAATCGTACATTGGCAAGATCCGAGCAGTGTCAGGGAGCCCTAGAACAAGACTTCATGTCCGGCGCCTGATTTCCCGTCCGGGCTCCCACACGAAACAAGCGAGAGACGAGACAGGACAAGAAAAAGAGGCCAGCAAAGAGAGAGAAGGAGGCCAGTCAGGCTGCCCAACCCCCGGGTCCTCCCTCCCCTCCCATCTGGGCGCGCCCCCCTGGTAATGATTTTCTGAGCGAGCCGCACTTACAGCGCAGAAACATTGCTGCTTGCTGCGCGGCGATGCGAGAGCTGTGCAAGAAGACCCGATTGGACGCAGCCGGGGGAGGCTTGATGTGCGTTTTCGTGCTGTTCTCGCGTGCTGTTGGCCGAGCCAGGAATCAGTCTGCCACCCCCCTCTCTGCCCTCTTTGTTCATCCGAATCAGACCGGGGAGGTCAGAGTACTTGCAAGGTTGACAGGAAACGGCGTTCAATGCGGCCGTACGCATGTATTCGTACGTAGGTATGTGGATCTTTCTATGTCGGGGGTGTCGTCGCTTGCTGCGGCGACAGCTGACTTCCACAGTGACCAATGAATGTTTCGTGGTCACCAAGATATGTTGCAGTGGGAGTGAAGGCTGAGAATATGATATCCTGAATGGCGGTTTATATTTTTATCTTAGCTCTACGGTAGTTATTAGTACATCTGACTAACAACTGGAGTGCGCTGGAATTTGAGGTGCATCATTGTCTAGGTGCAATTAGACCCTAAGGCACCAACGTCACGTGTTTTCGTGTGCAGGCGTGCCGTTGTCATTGGCACCGCAACGAGTCATGACATCGACAAATGCAGCCGCCAGCTGGGACAAAATCTCAGGGTCGCGGGCGCGTGCTTTATGCATGCAAGCTTATTATTGTATCTACATATTTGCATCTCACGATAATGCACAGAGAACCAACAGCATAAGCAAATTCTACTACGCCTCCGTTCTTGGTGCATGTGCATACATTACAACAGCCGACGTAGGATCGATCCTGTGCCCGTTTGCTGGGTCTCTCTCTTTATGCATAAGCAGTCTTGTAGATAAATATCACCAATGCCATCACCACACAAATCAGATATACCAAAGGCCGCCACGCCCAAGTTTGGCTCATCTTTTGATCCGTGGAACTCTTCGTCTACCGGCCACCAGCGAGCAGAAAACCGCCTGGGAGGAAGTACAGGATGGCGGGACTCGAGGAGCGCAAAGCTTCAGTCACAATTCCGGAGCGGAGCCGGCGGCGGCCAGCGCATGTCTGATGCCGTCGGGGCGGGATCACAACACTGGGATCCAGAATTGCAAGGCATTGTGCCACCGGAGCTTCGTGCTCGAGCCAAGAATTCAGTCATGGACATGTTGGTCAAACCGGGGACCATGAAACGGAGCTTGAGCTCGACATCACGGGGGTCCGACCAGTCCTCGTTGGCCAACGGAGACGAAAACAAACTGACGGCAGAGGAAAACTTGGCGAGGCGGCGCAAGTCAGAGGATGAATCGCAGCAGGAGAAGATCGACAGACCAAGAAAGATTTTCGATGGCGTCGTGGTCTACGTCAATGGCAGCACATACCCCGTTATATCAGACCACAAACTCAAGCATTTACTCGCTGAACACGGTGCCAGAATGTCAATTCATCTGGGTAGGAGGCAAGTCACGCATGTCATACTTGGACGTCCAGCCGGTGGTGGCAACGGTGGTGGTGGAGGCCTCGCCGGAGGCAAGCTTCAAAAGGAGATACAAAAAGTTGGTGGCGCTGCCGTGAAGTTTGTGGGAGTCGAATGGTCAGATACCCGTGAAAGTACGAAACCATCAAAAGGAGCATGAACCACTAACGCGTCAACAGGATCATGGAGAGTATCAAGGCTGGCAAGCGATTACCGGAAGCAAGATTTAGCAACCTGAAGATGGCCGCAAAAGGCCAACAAAGCGTCTTTGGCATGGCGTCCAAACCGCCGAGCTCAACAAAGTTCTCCCGTGGAGAGCTTACAATAGATAAGTCTAGCGAACCGAAAGCAACGCCATCACGGCCTCCGGATGACGAACCACCTCCGAGTGGCCAACGCCCACAGATTTAGGTCACAGGGCTGAAAGCGATGAATACCATAGAGTTCAGTTCCATTTCCATTCAGGCACTGTGGACTTGAAACTTTGGAAGAACTTGGACAGTATCGCGTACCAACACCTTGGTTCGCTAAGGCACCGTTGACGCTTGGCACAGGGACGAGCATACGGGCTCTATAAAGTTGCAACACACCTTGATCTAATCCCATCGCGGCCGAGGAGGCATCGGCGGGTATTGTTGCGGCCATTGCCGAATGTGACTATTGGCGCTGGACCTTGTGAGCATATCACTGACCAAAAGAGTACACCTAGAGCTTAACCTACCCGCTTGGCTCGTTTTGGGCTTCCCACTTATGGTCAATGCCACTGTTTACTCGGTTCGCAAATCGTATTCATAGACATGTTTGCCAAGGCTTGATAATGAAGGGGCTGGATGTTTATTGTGCTGTATTCCGCCAAGGTAACCTGTAATGATGGTAATGGTTGATACATTCCCCCCACAATTGTCAACTTTATACCAATTAGGCCGAATTGATGCGGTAGATGACAGGTATAATAACTTTTTGGGGGTGATGCTTTCGGCAGATCGGCACTGTCATGAGGAGGAGCATTCGAAAAAGGACATGCTCAATCAAGATATGTTATACATTGCGCACGGGAGAACTCAAGTGACGACATTCATACATACTTTGATCCCGTTATTCTTTCTTGGTGTAATCAATGTTGAACATCGCCTTGAACCTCTCTGCAAGGGGATTGTCACGATTCCAAATGTCGGTGATTTTATGCGAACGAGCCGTGGTCAAAATCCCGCAGTTTCCTATCGCGCGAAAGAGCGTGTTGATCCAAAACCTAAAAACAACATGTTTCTGGGTCCCGAGAAGCTTGTTTCCAAATCTGGCCTACTTTGAAGATTTTGCTTTTGTCTTTTTCCAGACTGCCAGGGCGTTCCTTGCACGTGGCTTGCAGGAGAATACATTCCGACACACCGATCATGGCTTTGCGAAACAGAGTCGATACCCTAAAGAAGAAACCATGCAAAAAAGTGTATTCGGTCATATTGGAGTGTCTCGAAACCTTGATAGCATATATTTTCATGTAGAGCATTTCTTTTTCTTCTTTTCCTTGACTCCCCCCCAGCCTCCCTTTGCCAAGCAAAATCTGCCAAACGTTAATATGGCATGTTTACTTTGCTCTCAAAGCATCTCATTGGCCAATGGGCTTTGGTTGCTATTTGCTTTCTCAGTCGGTGACAGGTCATCCGGTCAACCTTTCTCGAACACGTCGAGTTTATTCCATCTTGTTGCTATACCATGAAATACTTGTCCAGAGGGCGTGGTCGTATGAATTTGTACCAGATACCTGCTCTCTCAATGAGGCTGGAAGTAAGTGGAAAAGAAATAGAGTCAAATGAAAATCTTGCCTTTTGATTAAGAAAAGAATGACGGACATATTGGAGTTCCGGTCACCGCCAAAGGGCCGAGATTTCGGTCCATGAGCACTTCGTATTATCTTGTTGAGTCTCCTTGATCATTGTGGGCTATTCTCCGAGCTCATGAGATCATGGGAGGAGAAACCAGATATGTTGAATACAAAAAGTAGTGCATGAGATATGCAGATAAATGTGCGTTGGAGCGGTTGTGCATTGCAGTTAAGCGGCGCAATGTGAATCGCACCCTGCAGAATTTGTTGAGGTGCGTTACCCAGATGCATTGCTCCTACAGAGTACATTACGCAAGTTTGGCAGCCAGAAAGTGACTGGCTTATGCAAAAGAAAAGGTCCCTTTTGCATTTTTACGTGCATTTGTGAATGCCAACGAACATGTGCAGAACTTCCAAAGAATGTAATCAGATATCGCAAAGCTATTGGACTTAAGATGAGCAAATGAGTGCTCAACATAACCATTATACCACGCCATCTGTAAGCTCAGAAACAAAAGTGCAACTATATGAGTGTCAAAGGTTGGGCGTCCACACAAACGTGAAGCGCAGCCGTCATAATTTCATATAACTGACAACAGCCTTTTGAGACTTTGCTGGGTAAGCCACACCAACTAGCCGCTCTGTGGCGTATCAAAGTTTCAAGCCTTCTGTTAAATGGTTTCCATGAGCTGATGTATGAGCTGATATATTTTGTTCATCCGGCTACTCAAGTGTCTTGCATTCGACGGTCCGTTCATTGTGTTGGTTATTCTTGGCCTGGAATTCCAGAGAAGAAACGCTTATTCTAGACTCGAGTACATCTATAATACTACAATTTGGCACGCTCCTCGATGGCCTTGTGTGCAGTACCCTTTTCCTTGAAGTACTCGGCAACTTTACTCCGAGCCACATCTATGACTGAAGCGTCTTCGATAGTTGCAGGCCAAGTGACATGTTTATCAAAATCGCCGTGGACTGCATTCTCAACCAGTTCTCTCAGCACTCTTCGCAGTGTTTTGCCAGACCGAGTGCGAGGAATCATGTTTTTCCCTTGTATGATGCCGCCAAGGGTCGCGATGCCACCTATTTGGGTCCGTACTTGCTTCTGAATTTCATCGCCAATCTTCTTGTCTGGTATAGCAGATGAAGGATGATCGGGAACCGAGAGCGTGATAAAGGCAAACGGCAGCTGACCCTTGAGGTTGTCTGGTATGCCTATCACACTTGCTTCTGCCACCAGGGGATGGCTGGTAATGGCTTGTTCAATAGCACCTATCATTGATGTTAGCAAGCTCAAATAAACATTTCCATGTGAGACAATCTGACCTGTAGATAGACGATGACCTGCAGTATTGATCAAGTCATCGCTTCGGCTCATGATACTTATGTATCCGTCCAAGTCAATCATGCCCGCGTCACCAGTGTCGAGCCATTTCCCACCAAATCTTTTGAGATATCCTTTATAGAATCTCTCTTCGTCCTGCCACAGGGTTCGAAAGCCTGTGGGCGCCAGCGGAATTGCCATGACAATATTGCCCATCTTGCCTCTTTTCAATTCATTACCATCGTCGTCCACAACTCTGACATCAAAGCCCGGCATTGGCTTTCCAGCACTGCCTGGCTTCACACTCAAGGGCTTTTCCTGCCTGTCTGTTATCGTCCTGTCCTTGCCAGCGTGTGGGTATAGGCTGAGTCCAGAAATTGGAGAGCCTGATTCTGAAGACCACCAGTTATCGATCACTGTGGCGCCTGGTGCAGCGTGCCTTTGAAGGAGTTGCTGATACATGGAAATGATTGACGGTTCTGATCTTTCACCAGCAAGAAACAGAGCTCTGAGCGACTTGAGGCCTCCATTCTCGCCAATTCTTTCCAAGTGTTTATTTTCTGGGTCATCTCTTTTGATAGCCCGAAGTGCAGCTGTCCATGTTAGTATAGTTATCCTCATGTGAACTTTGTTTGTTTTACTTACTTGGTGCTGTAAAAAGACTGTTGACCTTGTATTCCTAGGTGCAAGCACAATGGTTAGCGCATGTTTGCTAGAGGTCTCTTCGAAGGTTGGACTCACCTGTACAATACGCCAGAAACTAGAGCTATCTGGAGTTCCAATAGGCTTCCCTTCGTAGAGTACTGTCGCGGCTCCCCTATGAGAGATATATCAGCAAGACGTTCCAAGGGCCATGCACATATGGGGAGACTGGATTTACTTACGTGAGAAGCGGCGCATACAGGATGAAGCTGTGTCCTACAACCCATCCAATGTCACTGTTGTCGTAAGCATGTCGATTCTTTAGTGATGGTCAAAGGGTGGCCGGGAATTGTGTCAAAGGACTGACCTTGCAGTGAATATCACATCTCCAGGGCCATGAACCCCGAAAAGATAGCTGATGGAGAGATGCAGTCCGACTGCATGGCCGGCCGCATCTCTGACCACTCCCTTGGGAGAACCAGTCGTGCCGCTCGTGTAGATTATGTAGATTGGGTCGCTGGATTTGACCGGAACACAGTCTGCCCTCATACCCCTGGCTCGCGCGCTTCTGACCAGCTTGAACCAATTCCGCTCCCCTCCGGTCTTGTCCAGAGGATCCCAACGCAGCTCATTTCTCTGCCATACGAGTACTCTCTCGGGCTTGTGCTTTGAGAGCTGGATGGCCTCCCGGATGAGCGGCTTGTAGCTGATTGGCGGTTTGTTTCCATCAATACCGCATGAAGCTGTGAGAATGGCCACGGCGTTTGATGCTTCGATGCGCTGGGCCAAAGATGATGCGGCGAATCCACCAAAGACGACTGCGTGAACGGCACCAAGACGGTTGATGGCGAGGATGCCGATCAAAGCTGCCGGTATCATTGGCACTATTCAGATGTCAGCAAAATTTGCTCGGCGGCGATATTGGAGGCCTTTTTGTTTACTGTAAATGAGCACGACATCACCCTTCTTGACACCTTCGTCCCGTAGGACGCCGGCGAGCGTCTCTACCTCGTCGAGAAGTTGCGCATATGTAATGGTCTGTTTTGTCGTGGTTACTGGGCTGTCGTAGAAGATGGCAGGATGGTTTCCGTTGCCAGCCAGCACATGTCGATCAACGCAGTTGAAGCAGTTGGACAATTCTCCCCCAGGAAACCATTCCCAGCTTGGATGTCTCGTGCCGCTTTTCAGAGTCTTACCAGTCCGCGCGAGGATGCTGTCGGGCTTTTTGTGCCAGTAGAGTTGCTCGGCTTGATGGCCCCAGAAAGACTCGGGGTCTTTGAGGGAATGTTGATGAACTTCATCTTGCGGATGATGCATCGTTGATCAGTCCAGTGCCCGGGTGCAGATGGTGAATGGTCTGCCAAAGTCTAGATGTTTTAGGTTCACTAAAGCTTGAACCGGTTTCTGTTCCGAACTTCACTTTTGCTGGAGGAGAGGCGGTGAAAGTTGATGCTGAAATCAAGCCGAGTCTGTACTGGACGATATTTGCTGTGCCATCCAAAGGAAGTATTAATGCTACCCCGAATTCTACTGCCCCCAAACTTGAATGTAGTCTGGGTTGGCAGTGAGGTGTTACCGGGTTGGCTGTTTCCCCGCACATGCATCCGCTACCCCGGACATGTTGCAACAACCGAGACTGGCGATCCTCTGTGTATTCCCGTGCATTTCCTCGGTAAGTTGAACTGGCCTAGTCTTGACCTGGGATAATTACCTGGTCGATGCGTTCGAGGTTCAAACCGCATGAAAGCTGTCAATACCAACAGTATGTAGTTTGAAACAAAATATGCTCTATGTTCTCCATAGTAGAATCCACCTATTTATTGTATTAGCGAGCATCTAGTTGATTGACTATACTACCTGCGTACCTCTAGTTTCTTTTCTCCACATACCCAAGAGCATTTTGGCATTGGTGTAATTCTGGCTTTCCAAAGGCAGACAAATATGGACATACTTTGCAGCGGATGTAGATATCTGACTGTTCTGTATTATCGATGTTACTCGTTCAAAATGGCGAAAAAATAGCCAACCTCGTTCTTCTATGCTGAAAACCAACCGAATTTTGAACCCTACAAACTATATATAAATTCAGGGTTCTCCCGATCAGTCAGATCCAAGAACTCTTGCCCCGTCAGCTTGGTGTATCCAGGTGCCGACCGAATAGCTTCCTTCTTCTTGTTCTCTCGCTTGCACCAGAAGTAAATAAAGATGATATCGACCACGCAGACAAGATAACAGACAATGATTGTTATCTCGGCAGGCCGATACTGAGGTGCATCCTTTTCCAAAAAGATTTGCGGTCCAACAATGTTGCCAACGCAGTATCCAATCAGGTACAATGCAGCAACTGTCGTCTTCTTGGTCCAGCCAGCAACATTGGTCGAAATAAGTGACAAAAGGGCCACGAATGGGGTAGGCGACGCCTGCGTAAGATAGTACCCCACAAGGCGGCCGACATTGTTCGACTCTGGTAGACAAGCAATGAGGAGCATTCCAAGCGCGGCAATAAGAAGTCCAGATGTTGATATGAGCTGTGTCACAGAGTCAGCAATAGTCCGGTCATTTGAGGTTCCCGATAGCACCTACAAGTCGGTTCTTGAATCGATCACCAAGCCACCCCACAACGACCAAGGCCACGACCTCTACAGCTCCACCAGGCGTGCCTAGCAGCAGCGACTGCGTGTTCGTGTATCCAAACGACACGATGAGCTGAGAGAAGAAATTGGAAATTCCACCTTTACGCAACGAATTAGTGTCTAACTTGTGCCATACGATTCCGGATACTTACCGTTGGGGATGTCGGCGACTACGCTGTAAAAGACGAATGCCCAAACCATCGGGTCTTTCAATGCCTCAATGACCTGATACAGCTTCCAATGCTTGTTGCCTACACCTTGCTGGTTGATTCTGATACGCTCCACGGCCATGAGACGCTCCTTTTGAGTCAGGAATCGTGCATTGAGTTGATTGTCGGGCATAAAGTATAGAAACAGACCGCCCCTATCAAGTCGCAATATGTCAGTTTGTCTCTATTCAAGAATCAAGGAAAACGTCAGGTGGCTACGAGCCGAGTTGACTTCTCAGACTTACATGGAAGCGGTGAAGAAGCCGATTACCAGGAATACGAGCTGCCAACTCTTGATAGCAACTGGGTGTGCCTCTGTTCCGACTGCAATGCCATATGCAATGAATCCACCAAGAATTTGACCCCATCCATTGAAGCTGAACCATATCGCTGTTCGGGAACCCTAAGTAAATGAGTGTAAGTGACCTGACATTTAAGAAACCAAGTACTGACCTGCTCGCGAATAGTCCACCATTGACTAGTGAAAAGCGCGAATCCCGGGGACACGGCACTTTCAAAGACGCCGAGAAAGAAGCGCACAGTCATTGCGCCGGCGAAATTCTTGACTGCAGCCATGCAACAGAGTGTCAAACCCCACATGATAATATTGAAGGCAGAGTATTTGGCCAGTGGGAATCTCTGCAGGAGGCGGTTTGTTGGCCACTCAAAGGCGAGATAACCGAAGTAGAACATGGAAGCAACCCAGCTATAATCCTGACCTGTATGTTTGTCAGCCTAGATGATTTTCCCCGACAGTCTTGTGCTGTGGCACCCACCAACTAGATTGATGTCTGTCTGCAGTCGTATTTGTTAGTCAAAAATACATGTGATTGGAGCAGTGAACTCACTTTTAATCCCATGACGCTTGCATAAGAAATGGCCGTTTTGTCAAGATAGTTGAGGCCATAACATAGGCACAAGAGAGGCACTATAATGTGCCATGTTAGGAATTATACCGTGTGTATGAGGATAATTGCTCAAAACTTACTGAGATTCCAGTCAATCTTTTTCAACAACCGACGTTCCTCCTCGGGCGTTATGTCGAGGACCTCGCCGGCTTGTTCCACAAAGACCTTGTAGGCCTCATCGGCATCATTGGTATCGGCATGCATGATGGTTCCGACTTCATGTTGACGACCCTGCTCATTTGACACTGTCTTTTTCTCAATGTCTTCCCCAGGGTATGCGCCCTTGTTTTCAACCTCGGCGTCGGTCATCGTGGCCAAGACACAGATTCGCACAAAGGCAGTGAGTAATCCTAGCAACAGATCACTGCAAAACGATGATCACCAGAAACTAATCGGCAGGGACAAATCTTGGCGGATTGATGAAGAGAGAGAACCACGGGCGAGCAGAAACGGCAAAAGATATGATCACAGGAATACTACATACGGGATCAGAGGCGACTGATAACGGCCGGACCGTCGGCAGTTACCCGAACAGGGCAATTTAAGTGCGAGAGCTCAAATGCAAATCATTGCCCGACCAGACGTGCCCGTAGTAGTACTATGATTGACCAGAATCGGCGTCGCATGTTTTTCAATAAGATCATGACCAACAACGATTACATATTAGAACGGGACCCATAGATAAAACAGAATGCGGGGTGTGCAGGTACCTGGCCCTATCGCATCAGCGGTAGCCGAAGCACAATTCCATGACATCATGTCTATTAGTTTTCGTGATTAGCCCATGTTGTGGGCAGCCAACATTGCATCAACTCTTTCAGTTGTGCAATGTAACACGGCGAGATTGAGTGCATCAGTCGCTGACATACAGAACATCTCCCATGGGATGAGGCTATAATAAAGATGCGGCCAAGAGGCCAAGAACCCGAATGTACCTATTATCAGCGGGTTCCAAGTTCCCCGGACGCTAAATCTGGTGGGCCAGTGGGACGGACCCTGGGCTTCCAAACACGCCAAAGCCACTCCCGTTCCCGCGGCGTGCCCAGCAAACCCTCTGTTCTGCATGGGGGAGAGGGCTGCTCCTGTTCGTTATCCGATTTGGACAGCAATGAGTAGATTCGGGCATTGGAACTTGATTGTATACATGGAGAAAACATGTTTATCATGATGCGATAGCAAATTGTGAGCTAGTTGCGTGTTTCTTAGTGTGATGGTGAGACACAGAATACTGACAATCATAGTGACTCTCAAGTGTTTGAGCATTCGGGATGTAATGGCAAAACAAGAAACACAATCATGGTTCATGAGTTTAAATTTCCACGCTCAAAGATATTTTGAACATTTCCCTCTTCCCTTCTCAAAACAAATTCCTATCCTTCACCGTCATATAGCTTTCCAATCACTATATTCATAAACTCGCGCCTTTGTCTGATGATAAATTCCATCATCATCAGAGCGCCGCTTTCCCTAGGTTATCAAACCAATGCTGAATTTTTCACGAATACATCTGGCTAGATGTCAGCGATACCATATCATTGAGACATAAGAGGGATCTTAGAAATGACCCAGTCAAGTGATATGCCCAAAGCAATTATAGTGGCAGTTGATCTGCTACCGAGGCACAATGCCAGACGGCGAGACGTTCTCACGATTCTGGTCCATTATTGATGTTGAATTTGCCGGGCGAGATGGAGATTCAGATTGGAACATCCTTTACTAACCCTGGTCCCAAAGTGGCAAAATCACCAAAATGATTCTTAATCTTATTCGACTTGACGAACCGCCGCTGGAGGACATGATAGACCACGACTTGTCGCTGATTTGATGAGTTCCCGCCATTTTGCACCACCTAAAGACTGGTTTGTTTTGAGACGAACCAAATTTCGCTCCTCGACGTCCACGCGCAGTTTCTCCCAGTCAGTCCAGTCGGCTCACGTCTGAGCTCTTTGGAATACATCGCCATATTTGTGGCATGTTGGCATGTACGTTCTGGGGCTGGGCAGGTGGAACAAGCGCTTTCAAAAAGCTCTTCAGGACAATGGGCTCATGTGGCACACTACGCCCAGGTGAATGCCCTACTATTCGGGCAAGCCAGTCCAACCAGGCCAGCTTACATGGTTGTCATATCAGCAGCACCCGCCTAACCTGCTGCTGAAGTACTGGCTTCGCCGCAATGCCAGTGCCAATGCAATAACTTGGCATACTATTTACCTTGCCGTTGCTTTCAGGCAACATTGTTTACACTGCCAACGATAACATACAGCACACGATGGCTTCCGTCGACGAATTACGCCAACTCAGCTGATTAAGCAATGATCCAGCGGAGCTGGCATCAGGAGCGGAATCGACCCTCGTGGCAACTTTGCCAATTTCGTCGTATCAGATGACGAGGCCGAATCTGAGGAAGAGCTGGACAGCAGGGAGGAACACGTGGAGGAGGAGAGCTCCTCTTCAGAGGAATCAGACGTCTCCGAGTTCTCTGGCGACAGTGACGATGATAATGCAGATCGCGATGATGTCGAAGACGACATGACTGGAGGAAATGAGGATGGCGTCGGCTGCCTTCCTTGGCTATTCTCAGACGAGCACTCGGAAGAGGATTCCGACCGCGATGGAGAGAACCCCGATCACAATGGAGAGGGTGCAGTCAGAAACGACCCCGAGGCTGTGGAAACTCTCATTCACCAGAGGTTCAACGACTTTATATTTGAGAGAATCATTGCAGACGCAGTACATACCTGCAAGCCAGCCCTATGGCCAGCAACACTTCCAATCATGAGGCTCCTGGAAGCGTGGCGAACACTGCAGAGCTCCATGGCCAAATGCGACAGACCGTGGCATCGCCATCGTGATTCCGCCTCTATAAAATATTGAAAAGCTTAACAAGGCGAAACCACATTATTTTGTACGGTTAAGAGGTCTCCCAGCTGGCAGCCCGCGTCAACACCACACTGACCAATGCAGTCGCATACCAGGTGGAGCCCCCGGCGGGTGATGAAAACGAGGGATGGGTAAAGCTATACTCCAAGCTTGACGACAACAGTCGACGCGCAGCAATGCGTGGTAACGGCAACACCCAGCTCTTCGGCAACCAAGGTGGAGGCAACAAAGAGAACGGCAATCAGAACTCTGATAGCTCAGACCCAGACCCCATGGAGATCGACAAAATCAACGCAGTCATGCAGCAAGCAGGATACCCGAAGCTTACGCAGTCATAGTACAAGTACCGCAAGGAGAGCAAGCTTTGCTTCGGTTGTAACGATCCTAACCACAGTTGGAGAAACTGCCCCGCCATGAACGGACAGAGCACACGGGGCAGAGGCCGTGGAGGCCGTGGCGGAGGCCGAGGTGGCTTCCATCCCCAGAACAACACCCAGAGCCAGTGGCCGATGCAGGACAACACTCAGCAGAGCCAGTTCCCCTACACCAGTCCAAGACTATTCCGTCAATGGATAATGTTTTGTGATCTGATTGAATGATCCATCCGACTACATACTCAATCGTTCTCTATCTCTTTGATCTCTCACATCTTCTACGGAGCCAACTGCTCGCTCAGAGATTGCATAGACTATCGTTATTGGATTGGCCTCTGGAGTCTTGGGGAACACACTCGCACCAGCAATACCCAGATTAATGGTTCCAACTTCCAAGTGCCACAAGTCGTTCATCAACCACGCCGCTCGGTTCAAGAGGGAGGGGACGTAATCAGAACCAGCTAGATGAAGAATACACCTTCTACCCAATACATAAAAAAAAAGAGACATCTGAAATATTATGGCATTCCATAAAGTGTAGAGAAGAACGACATGAACATGAGGCGATGCTTACTGACTCATAGAATCCACATCCATGCATGACGACCAAGTCCCCGACATGTGGGTAGTCGATACTACGAAGCTCTTGTTCTGTGCTCCCGGATATACTTTATGTAGGACTACCAAACCTGGTGGAAAGAAACAGTTGTCTTGTGTGAAATAGTCTCTCATAGTGCGAATCGACGGGATTGAGTATAGAGATTTAATGAATGCCAAAAGCAGAAAGCAAGTGGTGCATAAGAGACTTGTTATTGTACATGAAAAACTTCGAGTCGTACGTCCAAGCTAGCCCAGACTTAGACTAGCGTCAGAAGTCAAACCAATTAGGCGTCATAATTCAAGGTGAGACTCGTCCGAGTCTAGGTTGGCGACGAGGCGCGCGCAGGGAATTTTTTTTCACCTCTGTCGCACTGACGCGCCCCAGAGAGAGCTAGCAGCTTTGTTAGGCAGCGTAGTGGGGTTGGCCATTTCTGGATTTTATCTTTTTTTCGACGTCGACGACCAGCAGCCACAACCTTTTTGACATTGCGCCGGTGAAGATCCAACAAATCCTCACGGGCACTATTCAGCACCTTTCCTCTCTTTTACGTTGTTAATCCCCAGTTTGTTCTTGCAAATCGCCCAAGATGAAGGTCGTTCTCGTAAACGGTGGTGTCATTTCTGGTGTCGGCAAAGGTGAGTTCTGTCCGACCGCGCGCTGAACCTCTTGCCTTTCCATGTGCTTGCCCGCCTGCTTGCTGTGCCATATCAGATGGACCAAGCCCACTATCGCCATCGCCATCGCCAAGTGCATTTTCAAGATAGCCTCTTTGTAAAGTGACTGTGCTAATTCTCAATTCCTTTAGGCATTATTGGTAAATACAAACCAGGCGGTCCCGTGGTCTTCGTCTGCTGATAGATTCTCGTGTGTGAAAAGCCAGCAGTGCCGGTCTGCTTTTGAAGACCCTGGGTCTCCGTGTCACTGTATGAAACCCCCGGAAGCTGCAATTTTTCTGACTAGTTGATGCTCATTCCGCTTCAGGCACAAAAACTAGACCCGTACCTGAACACAGATGCCGGACTCTTGAACCCTCTCGAGTAGGATTATTGCTGCTTCTCTGGGTTGCATGTGACTGATTGAACCTCTAGGCACGGAGAGTGCTTCGTTCTGGCCGATGGTGGCGGTAAGAAAAGGTGCAAGTTCTGATTGATGGACGTCAAGCTGAGAATTGTGCAGAGACGGATCTGGATCTCGGAAACTACGAGAGGTAAATCTGCCAAATTTCGAACCTCTGGCGCCATGACTCACGATAGTATCAAGATATCTCGGCATTCAGTTGAGTCATGACAGCAACATGACCACCGGCAAGATCTACAAGCTGGTCATTGTATGAAACCCGATAAGATCCAGATGAATAGCGATGGCAGTGGCTGACAAATTTGTGCAGGACAAGGAGAGGCGAGGAGACTACCTTGGAAAGACTGTTCAGGTCGTTCCTCACATCACAGACGCCATCCAGGAGTGGATCGAGCGCGTCGCAAAGATCCCAGTTGACGATTCCGGCGCCGAGCCGGATGTCTGCATCAGTACGTTATTTCCTTCATGATTGCATTGAAAGTCGAAAATAATGCTAACATTTGTACTAGTTGAATTGGTATGTCTTCTGGCTTCAAATAGGAACAAGCGCATTTGATACTAACTTGCAATCTGATAGGGTGGCACAGTTGGGTAAGTCTTTACTCTCAAAACTGTCCAGCATAGGACTATGACTAACCAATTATTAGTGATCTCGAGTCTGGTCCCTTCATTGAGGCACTGGTTCAGCTCAGACACAGACTTGGCCCAGAGAACTTTTTCAACATTGGCGTGTCATACGTCCCAATCATCAACGGAGAGGAAAAGACCAAGCCCACCCAGAATGCCATAAGATCGATGCGAAGTGCTGGTCTCATTCCAGACGCGGTAAGAGAACCCATCAATTTGCAGTGGCGAGACCAGACCTAACGACCACTCAGATTGCCTGTCGCTGTGAGAGACCCCTGGATGACGGCACGATACACAAGGTCGCTAGAAGTTGCCAAGTCGAGTTCGAGCAGGTTATTGGCGTGCGTGACATGGAGACCATTTACCAAGTTCCCCTTCTCCTAGAGGAGCAGGGCTTGCTGAAGCTGCTGCGCAAGGGTCTGGCCCTTGATAAGCACGTGCTGTCCCCCGACATGGTCAGCAAGGGTTCGGCTCTGTGGGATCTCTGGAAGAAGACAGTCGTGCCCGAGCAGCACCTCGCTCCTGTCAACATTGTCCTGGTCGGCAAGTACGTCGCTCTCGAAGACGCCTACCTCAGTGTCCGAAAGTCGCTTGAGCACTCCTCCATGAGATGCAAGCGGAAGCTGAACCTCATCTGGGTTGATTCCGAGCACCTCGAGCACGATATGCAACAGAAGGACCCGCCCAAGTACCACAACGCCTGGAAGGCTGTCTGTGAGGCTCAGGGTGTTCTTGTCCCTGGCGGCTTCGGCTCTAGAGGAGTGGAGGGAATGATTGAGGTCGCCAAGTGGGCACGCCAGCGCAAGGTTCCTTTCTTGGGTATTTGCCTCGGAATGCAGGTTGCCGTCATGGAATACGCCCGTAACGAGATGGGTCTCAAGGGTGCTACTTCTGAGGAGATTTCTGCTCACGCAGAGAACCGCGTTATTGTCTTTATGCCCGAGGGTTCCAAGGAGTGAGTTTTCTTCATTTTCGGGTCTCGGATTATCAGCTTGGCAACAAGTATTAACCTATAACAGGCAAATGGGTGGCACAATGAGACTCGGCACCCGGACATCCCACTTCAAGCCCGGCACCGAGTGGAGCAAGCTTCGCGCCATCTACGGTGGCGGAGATGTTGTTGAGGAGCGTCACCGACACCGTTACGAGGTCAACCCCGATTACATTGAGAAGCTCGAGGAGGCTGGACTTTCCTTGACTGCTCTCGATAGCCAAGGCGTCAGAGTTGAGTGCATTGAGATCAAGGACCACCCCTTCTTCGTTGGGTAAGTTGAGAAAGAGGACTACTCCAAGACAAATGACTAACATCATATTACAGTGTGCAAGCACACCCCGAGTACACCAGCAAGGTTTTGGACCCATCTCCCACGTACCTTGGTTTTGTAGCCGCTGCTTCGGGGTGCCTCGACCAGATGATTGAGGAAGCTAGCCACGGAAAGGGTCGCGCATCTCACTTTTAGATTAGCAGTATGACGAGTTTTGCTGCTGAACAGTAGATGGTCTCTCTAGATTCGGTAAACGGCTTGTCTAGAAGGTCCACAAACGGAATCAGGAAACGAAAAAAGACTTCCTAGAATGCATGGTTGGCGTTGGCTGCTTATAATAAACAAATTTATTGGGACGAGGAATTATGATAGAGTGCGCTATTCGGATTCGGATCCAGGACTGACGCAGAATGGCCCATCCAAGGGCGACTTGAGCAGAGAAAGGTTTGAGAAGATATATACCAAAGTAGAGCCTAGCTACAAATAAATGCAATATTGTACTAAACTCATCCAATTTTCCCCCACTGCTCCTGGTCATGAGGCAAGTTCCACGGAGTTTTCTACTACAGGACATCTATTCTTGCACGAAATAGATTACAAATCATAGCTTGAGCATTCATTCCTCCAAAGCTTGAATCGGTTAAGACGTGGTTCATCGGGCAGGGCATATGCAAATCCAGGAGATTTCGGAGGCCTATTTTATAGAAACGGCCACCTGGCAGCAGCTGCAGCATACAGGCTCACAAGTCATAATCCAACGACCGCAATGACAGGATTATGGTGGCTAAAATTTCCAGCTCGAGGCTGTCAAAGGAGTTTCAATGACACAAAAAGTGGTATGAAGTATCTATCGAGTCGATTAACTGGGCTTCTCCTCGTCTCTCATATCCGCTGGTCGCCTTGTGAATTCTCCCGGGTCGGGGCCCCGAAGCCGCTTCGCCAAGCCCGGCGATATAAATCTGCCATGTCGCGCACCTATGAAGATGCCCTGTCGCATCTGGCGTCTCTGCAGTCCAATTTCGCAATCACGTCGCTATTCTCTCCCAAAGTCACGGCGCCAGACGACAGCAAGGGCGGCAACGACAAGGCTCAAGACCTCAATGCCGTGGCCATTCCCGAGGTCATTGCCTGGCTCGGCCGGGCCGGGCTGACGCCCGACGACCTGTGCGGCCTCAGGTGCGTCCACGTGGCCGGGACCAAGGGCAAAGGGTCCGTCTGCGCGTACCTGACGTCGGTGCTGACGCAGCCCGAGCTCCGCAATGTCGCCGGCCGCGTGGGCACTTATACGAGTCCGCACCTGATCACGGTGCGCGAGCGCATCATGCTCGACGGCGAGCCCATAGGCCGCGAGCTCTTTACGCGCTACTTTTTCGAGGTCTGGGACGCCATGACGGCGTCGGCAAGGGCCGAGTACGTGGCGGCGACTGGCCAAGAGCAGCAGCAGCAGATTAGCGACGAGGTCGAGGCCGAGCTCCGAGGGCCGGCGACCAAGCCGTTTTACTTTCGCTTCCTGACGATCATGGCCCTGTACGCGTTTCTGCGCGAGGGCGTGCGCAGCGCCGTCATCGAGTGCGGCATTGGCGGCGAGTACGACTCGACCAACATCCTGCCGCCGGGGGCCGTGACGGCGGGCGTCGTGGCCCAGCTCGGCATTGACCACGTCGGCATGCTGGGCGGCACCCTGCCCGAGATTGCCTGGCACAAGATTGGCATTGCCAAGGCCGGGCGCAAGATCTTTACCCGCAAGCTCGAGGGCGGAGATGCAGAGGAGGAGGCCATGAAGGTCATTCGCGCCCGGGCCGTGGAGAAGAAGGCTATTTTGGTCGAGGTGACGGACGCACAAGCCGAGGAGAGCAGTATCTCGGCAGCACATCACACCCCTAGTCTCGCCGGCGAGTTCCAAAAGTACAACCGGGCTCTGGTCCGGGCGGCGGTGCCGGAACACCTCCAACTGTGCGATGGGGAAGCCTACCAGTCTCTTACCCAGGAGACCCTCGAGCAGGCTATGCGCCACGGCCTGGAACAAGCTCAGCTTCGAGGCCGGTGCGAGACTCGAGCGGACGGCAATATCACGTGGCTCATTGATGGCGCGCATACTGCCGAGAGCCTGCACGAGGTCGCGAAGTGGTTTGCGAGCAAGGCGGATGCGGACAGTGATGCACGAAAGGTCTTGGTCTTTAATCAGCAGGAGCGTGATGTGGGCAAATTGCTCAAGGTATTATGTGCTGGCATTCCGTCGGGCTCTAGAGCCGCTGCGTGCCCCTTTGACGAAGCCATCTTTACAAGAAATGATTCACATCCGCGAAAAGAAGGAGAAGCTGAAAGGGACTTGTCGGTGCAGGGCGCTGCTGGAGACGCATATGAAAGGATATACCCGGGAGGCCGAACAGCTATACGTGACAATATTACCGATACGATCGAAGAAGTCAGAAAGGATGGGCTTGGTTCTCAGCAAAAGACATTGGTATTAGTCACTGGAAGTTTGCACCTCATCGGGGCATTGCTACAAGTTTTGGAGCCCGACGCTCCAAGGTAATGTTGAATTATACATGATACTCCCAATTCGCCTTTGTTTGCTCTGAATTGCTTCATTAAGTTCAAAGCGCATCCGCTTTCTCTAATATGCCCAGCGCGCCGCCAACAAGATGGAGACTGCCCGTGACAAGTGCTTGCACCGTCTCCTCCCCTTGAACATCTTTACTCAGATCCCGTACATAGTTGATTGCATCCTCGATAGTGGGAAGAACAACCACCTTTGCCTCTGGATCGAGTGATGACCACTTCTCGGCAAACTGGTGCTGAGCCGTCAGCTTCTTGATAGCCTCTGGATCATACTGATAGTTGACAAAGTCTCGCTTATATCCCGTGGCTGCATAGGTCACGTTGGAGCAAAACACCACGTGCGCGAATCCGCCTTGACCGTGTGCCTTGAGCGCGTCCACCATGCCGTCCAGGAAATCAACCGCCTCAGTCCGGCCTTGCTGATTGAAGATGAGCGCCTTGGGGCCCTTGCGCCCAGAGCACTCACCCGCGAACCACTTGGTAGCCATTTTCAGACTATCGACCGTGTGGGCGCCGTCGACGTGCCAAACCACTGGCCCTTCTGGCTTGACTTCGCACCGACCGCGCCAGACCACCTGTTCAAGGCCGTCCTTGAATTCCTGAGGCAGCTTCTCGGAATCACGCTTGAAGCTGGGGTCAAGTCTCGTCAATGCCGTTTCAGCTAGCGCCACGCCCAAGGTGGCATTCTTCTTCTGGAACAAGGCATCGGGGCGGACATCGATGCCCTTTAGCCTCGGGTCGACATCCAGGACCTTGAGATCGACGCCCTTTTGTTGAGCCCGGTTTACCAAGACCTCGGCGGCCTCGGGTACCTGTTCAATGGTAAAGGCAGCACAGCCCGTCTTCATGATGCCGGCTTTATGCCACGCAATCTTGTCGACCGTATCGCCCAAAGCAAAGACGTGGTCAATGCCAAGGGTGCTGATACCCGAGGCGACGGGCCGCTCCACAATGTTGGTGGCGTCGTACTCGCCGCCAATGCCCGTCTCGTACACGGCCACGTCGATGCCTTCGCGGAGGAACGCGTGATAGCTCATGAGCGTCAGGTAGCGGGCGTAGATGGGCCGGGTGGCCATGGGCACGCCGCCCCTGTTGCTCTCCTCGCCACCCAAGGCATCGGCGTCCGCCTGTTGCTTCTTCTCCTGCTCCTCGGCCTGGCCCAGAAGGTCCCAGACCTCGAAAAAGTACTTGGCAAAGAGGTCCTCGGCAATGGGGCGGCCGTCGATCCGGATGCGCTCGCGGACGGCAATCAGATGCGGGCTGGTGAACAGGCCGATGCGGCGCGGTACGCCCCGGGAAGCCTGGTAGCGCTGCAATATAGAAGCGGTAAAGGCGCAGGTGCTGCCCTTGCCCTTGGTGCCGGCGACGTGGACAATGTTGAGGCGGTCGAGGTCCGCGGGGTTCAGGCCAATGCGCCGCAGGTAGACGCGCATCTCGGCGATGGAGGCGGCATCGGGCCGGATGCCAGCCTTGCGCCGGGCTTCGATGATGGCGTACGGGGTCTGGAGGGAATTGAGAGCGTCGATGGCATCCTACATGCAAAAGTCCACTGGTTAGATGGAATGTTTTCTGACAAGCAGTGCCGTGTCACGTCTTTGCTGACAAGACAGCGGCGTATGGAGGGGCACGTATGCAAGGTATCATGGGGAGCTTGAGCTCAATGGTGGGGGATGTTGCTAGGTGGTGGTTCACTGTAAGACTCACATTGTATGTCCTGCCACCCTGAGTCGTAGCCATTGTGCGTCGGAGAATGAAGCTCGGGCTTCTCAACATACAGCTTCGGATCGAGGGATGGAGGAGGAGTCGAGAATGTCGAGACGCATGATGCATCCCGGCCGACAAGCTGCTTATCATGTCATCATCGTAGCTCGCTCCGTGTCGGAGGGTTTTAGAAAGGCTGGCTGATCAGAGAAAAACCAGAAAGACTCCCCCGATCTGCGTTTTTAGGCCGGCGCGATCCACTTTTCCGACTTCGGAGTCGGTGCACCGTCTTTTGCGCCGGGATTGGTTATGTCTGAATGAACAAGCGACTACATTATGTATGATAATGTGTCCCCGTGTAGATGAAGATTCCATCAAGTATTGCACCTCGGACTCGAATTGGATGAAGAATGAGAAGTATAGAGCAGAGTCTAATGATGGATTACCATTGTGAAATACAATATTCAATGCATGGTGAGAACTGGCCAGCATTCGTCTTGCATATAAACATTGTTTCCTAGATCAATCGCTATTGGTATTTTTTACATATGCCTGAGTATATGGATCAACCCCTCAAGAGACGGGCTTGACATAGTGTCAAGTACCATTGTAAGCCAATTTGCTTCACAAGTTTTACATGTACAGGTACAAAGATCTCTCAAGGCTTTTCCTTGGGGATGTGTTTTGCTATGGCGTCCCAATACCATTGTTGCCCCTTGGCGTTATTGGTCTGGATGCTGAACTTGTCCACGGCTCGATAATTATACCACTTGCGTGTGGCATTTTCTGCCGCCGCGTCTCGGACGTAGTTTACTATGCCCAATCTCCGGTTTGTCTGACGAAGCTCTGAGAGAATAACCTTGCTGGTTCTGGGCTTGGCGATGGGACTCATGGTGGTGACACCAAAGACTGTGTCAGCTGGGAGATTTGCCAAATACCGCTTGAGATATTGCTCGGATATCCGGGCAAAGGGCGGAAGCTTGGTGGTGATCATGAGCACGAATGGCGATGTGGTCCAGCCTACGAATAATAGGGGAACGGCACCGCAGAGGGCCGCTTCTCATGGTTAATATCATCGGAAAACATCTATAACTTGTTTTGCACACTCACTGCGAATGGTGGTGGCGCTCCAGCCTTCTTTTGCGTGGTATCCTGGAGTGACGACAAAGATGAAGAATGCCGACAGGAGAATCGTCGACAATTTCACACAGGCCAGGAATGTGATTCTAGAGACACCGGCGTGGAAGAGCTGTAATGTTTCGGGGTATTCTACGCTTACATGTCAGTATGGTATATAAAGTCAGAAGAGGTAGGTATCATTGAAGTAACTGACTATACTTGGCGGCTGGAGCTGCGGCGTCTTTGGCGCTTGGCGTGGCCTTGGTCGATGTTGATGCCAGTCGCCTACATACTTGTAATCTGATGCCCGCCACAGGCAATTGGGCTTGAAACGAACGTAGCAGAGGTCTCAAGGAGCTTGTTTGAGACCTCCTGATGGTTGCGACAAGCAACATGGTGAACTGATTTCACAATTTACTGGACCAGAAGGATGATGGTTGGTTTAGCTTGGAAGACCGCGTAGAGAATTCAATGGCCGACCGCGTTTAGCACCTATTGGGTCTGTGCCCTGGAAGCCCGCTAAGCCATGTCCTACAACCCCTACTAGTAGGTACTATTGAAGAAACCTATACTCAGTATACGTCTTGTTCTTGCGTTGTATAATCCAAATGTTTCACGAGAAGTATTTGTCGACAAATTGTCCTTTCACAGTCTTGATGATGTTCTATTGAATTTATCGGTGTGCGCTCTATAAAATCATTCATTACCCCCAAGCTCCAAGCTATCTGAGTGTATGGCTATAGCTTACACCACGTTCTTTGTCAACCAGTCGGCCCACTCCTGCTTGCCCCAGCCGGAGCTGATGTCATTGGCGACCACGCCATCAAAGATGGCCGTCGGGCTGACATGAACACCCACCAATCTAGCCATCTTGACAAGGACCTTGAAGTCATTGGTGACCTTGTTGCCGCTGTTCAAACTGCCGTCCTCGCCGGGCTTGTCACTAATCTTGAGGCGATCAAACACTTGAGCCTCGTCGACGCCGACGCTGGCGGCGAGCTTGGCCAGGCGCTTGTAGGTGTCGTTGCGAGTCTCATTGACCACGTTGACATCAAAGTACTCCTTTTGCTGCTTGAAGAGGGCGTCGCTGAACTGCCAAAACTTTTCGGGCTGGAGCTGCAGCACGGCAACGGCGGCCTCGTGCACGAGCGTCGAGGAAGGGTGCCACGGCTGGACCTGCTGGCGGAAGACAATCTCGAGGCCTTGCGACCACTCGCCGCTCTCGCGAATGAGGGGGACCACGGTGTTGTATAGGGTGTTGAACAGCTTTGCGGAGAAGGGACAGACGTAGTCCAGGTAGACTTCGAGGTTATGCGTCGTGGCGGCCACGCCGGTAGTGGCGGGCGTCTGAGGCTTTGCGAATTGCAGCTTCTGGCCAGCAAACTTGGGTGGGACGGCCATCTTGAATTGAGTGCTGTGGAACTGGCGGAAGCTGGTTCTTTTTGTGTTGAGTAAAGTCGAAGCTGATGGAATTGGTGAGCGTAGCTTGATTGAGCTTGTGCAGATGTTTCTGGTGAGCTTCAGAGACATGAGAGTTTGGGTCTCGAGCTGCTCTTTATCTATATACAGAGATACGGATTCAAGTTACCCCCCGATCAATGGCGGGATATGCAGCTCTCAAGAGGTAATTGGAGCTGCAGCTGGCAATGTCGTAATCGCACATCAAGTTTCAGAAGCTTGGGCGAGCTTCTTGGTGGGGCAGCCCAGCACTTGAGAGGCAGTTCGGCAGCGTGTCGATTCCTGAACGCGCTGAAAGTGGTGCTAAACAGTTGGCGGTACCTTCTAGACCCCCGAGATCCCGCCTCAATGGTGCGGGCGTGGGTGCGGGCGGGTGCGGAATGGACCCTAGTAATAGTATATGGAATCTTTCTCTTTGGAATCTTTTCTCCTTTTTCTCTGATTCAATTTCTTTGTTTACCTTATTCTCACCAAGCCGTGGCTTTTGTTGGTGGAGAAGGCAAGAAACGAGAAACAAAGCCAAAGTCTTTCCAAGTCAATGCTAATAAGTACTAATTGGAGGGAGCTATTGGAGTCGAGATGCACCCAAATGACATTACAACCTTCAGATTTACGGATACTTGGTAAATAGATTGCGCATCTCATCTCACCATTACTCATTAGTCTTACTGATCTATCCTATCTACTCTTATTGGGTCTTTACTCATGCTTGTACAGATAATTTCCCAGTTTCTCCAAGGTTTCTGCCTCTCCCGGCGCATCACGGATTGCTTGATAGACATTAAACCATCGCAGCGCCTGAGGGCAAGCCAATCCAGGGGAGAGGTAAGGATCGAGTAGAGACGTTGCATTGACCGACTCCCACCAAATCGGATAGTAGCCAGCCAGGTCCCAGTCAATCAGGCCACTGAACTTGCCATCCTTGACCATGATGTTGCCCTCATGGAGATCAGAGTGACTAAATGTGTATGGCTGACCCGATGGCATTTGGCTCATGAACTCTTCTAAAAGACTTTCCTCGAGATGGCCTCGAATGCGGTGGGCAAGAAGTCCTGCGAGTTGTCCGTCGGTTTCTACCGAATATCTGTCGGCTCTTGCCTCGGGCACAGGCTTGAGCAATCTCCAGTCGACTACACCGGTACCATTGACCATTTCCATTCTTGTATTCTGTATCCTGCGCATCTTGTAAAGATGCTGGCCAAGGTCCTCCCCGATTTTTGTCAGATCTTGCTGGGTAAGCCGGGGCAATGCGGCTTCGAGGGTCTCACCTGGTACTCGTTTCTGTAGAGTGAAGAAGCGATCATCATCCTTCCAGGAGCGTATAATGGTAGGAGCAGGCATGTTAGTGTGCCTTTGGACCAGACTCACATTATCGATCTCGACTTTACAACCGGCATGATATGGTTTGACCTTGATCATGAATCTGTTCCCAACGGCCCAGATTTGCCGTTGAGAGTCTGCTATCAGAAGCTCGCATGCCTCGAGAGGCTTGGTGGCTTCATTAACCGAGGTAGCGGGCTTGAACGGGAATCGAGCAGGCATCTTGAACAATCTGATGGTCCAAAATGAGATCTTGCTGTCATGAATGAAAGGCACGATGGCACGGTAACATGATGAACATGCACACTAGCTTGGCTATATACCAAGTCCTGAACATATCGAATCCAGCTACAATCACATGTACAGAACGAAACAGTTGTTCTATCTTGTCACGCTGTACACAGACGATGGTAAACTTCAATATGACCAATGGAGTTTTTGCAGGTTACATTCAATGTTATATTATCTGGTCTTTTCTATATACACCGCTCCTATTGTGGATTAAGAAGATACTGTGATACGACAAGGCACAAAGACGCCAGTGACAATCGTTTTGTGTCTACAAAGCAACATCATTGGTACCTGGGATCTGATGTGTCACTCCTTTGTCAAAGTAAATTTGTAGCTTTAATCTGAGTTTTTGCATGTGGGAATTTAGCACTTGATGGACCCTGCCTTTTTCTCGACTACTCACAACCGATAAATGTCCAATGTTCATACGAGATTAACGGGTGGCAGAATAAAGTGTCTGGATGTCCTGGCCATTTGGCCAATCCATCTTATAGATCAGACACTGTTCCTGGAT